>NW_026057588.1:29036538-29112294 GCF_023721935.1 Panthera uncia
CCCCTAGGCAATTGAGTTTTAAATCTTAAATAGGAAATGTTCAGTTACTCATGACCTACTTTCTCATTTTCTAATCAACTTTATTGAGGCGTAATTTACGTACAATAATTTGCACCCGTTTATAATGTACAATTTGATGAGTTTGACAGGTGTATACACCTGCAAAACCACCATCATAGTTGACATAGAGAACATTTCAGTCCCTTCTAGAAATTTCCTCTTGCTGATTTGTAGTCAGTGTCTTCCCCCACCTTGGCTCCCAAGCAACCACTGATAATGTTTTCTTTTGCTGTAGATGAGTCCATATTTTCTAGAATTTCATACCAATGGAAACATACGGTATGAACTCTTGAGTCTGTCTATTTTCACTAAGCATAATGATTTTTGAGACTTATTCATGTTGTCATGTATATCAATAGTTCATTCCTTTTTATTGCTGAGTGATAGTCTACTGTGTGGATTTACCACATATTGTTTATTTATTCACCTGTTGCCGAAGAACATTTGAATTGTTTCTGGTGTGGGGCTGTTATGTAAAAAATGCTGCTCTGACTATTCCTGTATAAATCTTTGTCTTTCTTTCTGTTGGGTAAACACTCAGAATTCCAATTGTTGAGTTCTCTGTTTAGCCTTCTAAGAAACTGCCAAAGTGATTCTGCCATTTGTGTTAGTTTTCTAGTGCGGCTGGAACAAGTTACCACAAACCTGGTGTCTTAAAACAAATTAATACTCTCTTAGTTCTAAAGGTAAGTCTGGATGCAAGGTTTTGACAGGTCATGGTCCCTCTGGAGGCTCTAGGGGAGAACCCTTCCTTGCCTCTTGTAGCTTCTGGTGATTCCTGGCATTTCTTGGTTTGGGCAACTTAACTTTATTTGGCTTCTGTGTTCCCCCGGCCACCTTCTCTGTGTTTCTGTGTGTCAAATCTCCCCCCACCCCCCTCCTTTCTCTAGTAAAGACACCAGTCATTATATTTAGGGCCTACCCTAAATCCAAGATGATCTCAATCTCAAGATCCTCCATTTAATTACATCTACAAAGACCCGTTTCCCAGAGCAGGTCACAGTGACAACTACCATGGGTTAAGATTGGACATGTCATTTTGGGGAATGTTATACACACCCAGTACAACATTTTATATCTCCATCGGCTGTGTACGAGAATTCTGGTTGCTCTGTGACCTCCCCAATGCTTAGTGTCGTCAGTCTCTAAACTTTTAGCCATTCTAGTGGATGTGTAGTGGTATCTCATCGTGGCTTTAATTAGCATTCAGTGATGACTAATGAGGTTGAGTATCTTTTCTAAAAAGCTATTGAGGTACAATTTTTGTACTGGCAAAACTCACCTATTTTAAGCGGACAATTCAGTGATTTATAGTGTATTTACAGAGTTGCACAACAGTCAACATAATTTTATTTTAGAACGTTTTCATCATCCCCTAAAGAAGGTGTGTATTCGTTTGTAGTTAATCTCCATTTCCACCCCCCCGCCCCGATCCCTAGGCAACCGCTAATCATTTATTCTCAAGATTTGCCTTTTCTGGAGATTTCCTGTGAATGGAATCAGGCAATAGGTGGCCTTTTGTGTTTGGTTTCTTTCACTCAACACGATGTTTTGAGAGGTTCATCCGTGTTGTAGCACGTATCCGTACTTTGTTCCTTTTTGTTACCGAATAGTATAATATTCAAGTGTATGAATACACTGCATTTTGTTTAATCCATTCACCAGTTGATGGATATTTGGGGTTATTTATACGTTTTGGCTATTATGAAAAATGCTGCTGTGAACATATACTACTTTTTTTACATGGACATATATTTTCCTTTAAGCTCTTGGATAGCTGCCTAGGAGTGGAATTGCTGGTCCCATGGTAAATCTATGTTTAACATTTTAAGAAAGTGCTGTACTGTTTTGGTATGAATCTCGGAGTCCTCCCCAATTTTTATGTTGAGATCCTAATCCCCAAGGTAATGGTATTAGGAGGTAGGGCCTTCAGAGGTGATTAAGAATGGGATTAATGCCCTTATAAAAGAGGCCTGAGAGAGCCCCTCACCCCTTCTGCCGTGTTAGGACACAACCAGAAATTTGGAGTCTGCAACCCAGAAGGAGGTCCTCGCTAGAACCTGACCATGCTGGTACGTAGATCTTGGACTTCCAGCCTTTGGGACGGTCCATCTCTGCTGTTCATAAGCCATCCAGTCTGTGGTATTTTGTTACAGCAGCCTGAATGGGCTAAGACATTGTTTTCCAATACGGACACACCATTTTATGTTTCCATTAGCGATGCTTGAGGGTTCCAATTTCTTCACATACTTGTCACCTCCTGTTACCGTCGTTTTGATTACAGCCATCTTAGTGTGCAGTGGCATCTCATTGTGGTTTTGATTTTCATTTCCCAAACGTCTAACGATGCAGAGCTTCTCATGTGTTTATTGACTATGTAGATACTTGTTTTTGTGAAGTGTCTGTTCTAATCTTCAGCTCATTTTTTTTTTTTTTTTTGGCTGGATTGTCTTCTTAATATAAAGTGTTAGGAGCTCTTTATATTTTCTAGATATAAATTCTTTGTCAGCGATATGTATTGTGAACATTGTTTTCCAGGCTTTTAGTTTACTTAATGGTTTTTTGAGGAGCAAAAGTACTTAATTTTGATAAAGGTCCAATTTATTGGTATTGCTTTTTATGATTAATGCTTTTTGTGTCATATCGGTGAAATCGTTACCTATCCCAAGGTCACAAAGATTTCTTGTTTGCTTTTTAAATTAAACTTTATCATCCCCATAATGGGTAATTACTTTTGGTTTTTCTTTTTGAAATAGCTTAGATTGTATTTTCTTCTTGTGATTGCTTATGTACAGGCTTTTATACAGTTTCCAAGTTTGGAGGGTGAATAAAAAGGCTGGACAAATGTTATCTAGCTTTTCATGATAACATTTATTTAATCTATGTTCAAGGGTAAGAGAACAGCAAGGTATATTCATGCGTTTTTCTCGTAAGACATACAGTGGTATGGTCCAGATTAGTATTTGATAGTCTGAGTTGGAACCATGGCCTTTAAAATTTCCTTGCTGTTGGGAGGGAGGGTTGGCATGTGCTTCAGTTTCTCCTGACAGAAAATGGAGTCAAGAATGGTTGCTTCTGTCCAAATGGCTAACAGACACATGAAAAAATGCACAACATCACTCATCATCAGGGAAATAGAAATCCAAACCACAACGAGATACCACCTCACACGTGTCAGAATGGCTAAAATTAACAACTCAGGCAACAACAAATGTTGGCGAGGACGCGGAGAAAGATTTCGCGCTGCTAATCTTTGCAGTGCAAGCTGGTGCAGCCACTCTGGAAAATACTATAGAGGTTCCTCAAAAAATTAAAAATACAACGACCCTACGACCCAGCAATTGCACTACTAGGTATTTATCCAGAGGATACAGGTGTGCTATTTTGAAGGGACACAGGCTCCCCAATGTTTCTAGCAGCACTATCGACAATAGCCAAAGTATGGAAACAGCCCAAATGTCCACTGATGGATGAATGGATAAAGAAGATGTGGTATATATATACACAATGGAGTATTACTCAGCAATCAGAAAGAATGAAATCTTGCCATTTGCAACAACACGGATGGAGCTAGAGTGTATTATGCTAAGTGAAATTAGTCAGAGAAAGACAAATATCATATGACTTCACTCAAATGTGGAACTTAGGATGGAGAGCAAATGAACATAAAGGAAGGGAAGCAAAAATAATATAAAAACAGGGAGGGGGACAAACAATAAGAGACCGAAATACGGAGAACAAACTAAGGGCTGCTGAAGGGCTTTGGGTGGGGGATGGGCTAAATGGGCAAGGGGCATTAAGGAGGACGCCTGTCGGGATGAGCACTGGGTGTTATATGTAAATGATGAATCACTAATTCTACCCCTGAAATCATTATTGCACTGTATGCTAACTAACTTGGATGTAAATTTAAAAAAAAAAAAAAAAAAAAAGAGGAAAGAAAAGAATGGCTGCCTTTGCGGGTGCCGTGAGGGTCCAGTGTGATTAGGTTTGGTCACTGTGCCAGGGACACAGTAGGTATGGCCTCAAATGAGTTTGGTTGTCCAGAGAGCCCTCTGCTAATGCAGAGCTGCCTCCATGCTTTTGTTTTTTTTTTTTTTCAGATGACATAATTTATTATTTTACAACGATTTAAAATTTATGGAAGAGCTGCGAGAGTAGAACAAAGAGCTCTGCTAGGCCTGTCGTCCGGATTCACGGGTTGTTAACGTCTTGCCACATTTGCTTTTCACTTTCTCTCACCCTATATAGACACACAGGAACCACTATTACTATTTTTTTTAATGACCCATTACAGAGGAAGTTGGAAAACCTCAATCCTCTTTACCTCTGAGTACTTCAGCATCTATTTACTAAGAACAAGGACATTCTCTTACATAGAAACATAGTGAATTGTCAAGTTCAGGAAAGTTAACATTGATAAAATACCCCATTTAATCCAAAGTCCATATGTAAATTTTGTGAATTGTCCTAATAATTTCTTTTATAGCATTTTTTTTTCCTGGCCCAGGTTCCAATCCAGGAGCACACACTACTTTTCATTGTCATGCATCTGGTTTCTTTTAACCTCCTTTAATCTGGTCTCCTTAATTTGGTTCCTTACGCTTTTCTTTTTCTTTCATGACAATTGACATTTGTGATGAGGAAGGCGTTGTTGACATTTGTGATGACTACAGGATATTTGTTTTGTACACTGTCTCAGGATTCTTATTTGATATTTCCTAATGAGATTCAGATTATGCATTTTTGGCACGTATGTTTTTGCGGAAAGGTAGGGGCCATTCGAGTTCACACATTTACAACTCACGTATTCATCCTGCCTGTAGATGTGTTTTACTTGGCCCAAACTGTGTTTGAAAGTTTCTGAGTTATTTTCTAATACAAAGTTGAGATAAAAATCTGGACGTCTGGCTCTCCTGAAAGCTAGACTATCTGGCAACACCTGGCCTGCACTGTAGTAACTACAGCTGAATATTGGCTCCCCCTTTAGATGAGAAATGGATTTTCCATTTTGCTACACTCCCGCTTTGCCCATTAGCAATAAAATTGTGGTGATAGTTACGGTCATGGTGAGAATTAAGTGTGATCTATGTTAAGCACCTGGAACATTCTAGCATGTTTTCAAAGTAGATGTTGTTGTTACCACCATCATGTCATTGGCATCATCATTTCCACCTGTCTGATCCCCATAGCTATTTTAGCCTATATTCAGAATAGTCATGCGGTAAAAACTTAGGTCAGCTAATTGGACAGATTTTTCTCAACTGGGGTTCCACTAACTTCTGTCCTATGCATCTCAAATGGTATAAAGTGTGTACCACCTTTGGAGGAACTAAGAAAATAGTCATTCAAACCATTTTCTGTGTTCTGTGGTTCAGATGAGGAATCTAGTTAAGTACCAGATTTGGTACTTTGGGGGCACATGGGTAAATACGGCAGATTTGGACCCATGGAACTGGCCGCTTTTCCATAAAAGGTAGTAATTAAACAGGTACCAACAGTGGAGTGCTGTGTTTTATCATGGGAGCAGGACATGGTAGCAAGGAGGATCTATTGTGCTATGGAGGTTTTGGAATCCCTTCCTCAGGAAGATCTATTTAACCTGGTCTTGGCGTCACGGAATTCCTTCCTAAGATCTGTCTAAGGATGTATCCTTATAAGACACCTGAGACTCCTTTTGAAGTTGTCCAGAAATATTAGAACTGTTTTTTTTTTTTTTTTAATATTCCAGTTAACGCAATGTTGTATTCTTTTCAGGTGTACAGAACAGTGATTCAACAGTTTTATACATTACTCAGTGCTCGTCATGATAAGTGTACTCTTTTTGTTTTTTGGGGTTTTTTCCCCCATAATAGCTAAATTAACTGCTTTACTATTATTTTTTAAAATTTTATTTAAATCCAAGTTAGTTACCACATAGCATAGCTCGAACTCACAAACCGTGAGATCTGAGCCGAAGTCAGATGCTTGACTGACTGAGCCACCCAGGCGTGCCCTTCTATCTCTGTCTATATCTCATTTTTCTTTCCCTTCCCCTATCTTCATCTATTTTGTTTAAAAAAATTTTTTTAATGTTTATTTATTTTTGAGAGAGAGAGGCAGAGCATGAGCGGGGGAGGGACAGAGAGAGAGAGGGAGACACAGAATCCAAAGCAGGCTCCAGGCTCTGAGCTGTCAGCACAGAGCCCGACACGGGGCTCGAACCCACGAACCGTGAGATCATGGCCTGAGCCGAAGTTGGATGCCCAACCGGCTGAACCACCAGGTGCCCCAATCTGTTTTGTTTTTTAAATTACACCTGAGTGAAATCATAAGGTATTTGTCTTTCTCTGACTGATGTATTTCATTAGCATAATACTTTCTGGTTCCATCCACGTTGTTGCAAATGGCAAGATTGCATTCTTTTTGATTGCCAAGTAATATTCCATTGTTTATATATATGTATATCTATATGTCTATATATCTATATATCCATATCTACATCTATGTCTGTATACCACATCTTTGCCCATTCATCAGTTGGTGGACATTTGGGTTCTTTCCATAATTTGGCTAATGTTGATAGTGCTGCTATAAATATTGGGGTACATGTGCTCCTTCGAATCAGCATTTTTGTGTCCTTTGGATAAATACTTAGTAGTGCAATTGCTGGGTCATAGGGTAGCTCTATTCTTAATTTTTTGAGGAACCTTCATACTGTTTTCCAGAGTGGCTGCACCAGTTTGCATTCCCACCAATGATGCTTAAGCGTTCCACCTTTCTCTGCATCCTTGCCAACATCTGTTCTTTCCTGAGCTGTTAATTTTAGCCATTCTGACAGGTGTCAGGTGGTATCTCATTGTGGTTTTCATTTGAAAATGAATGATGTTGAGCATTTTTTCATGTGTCTGTTAGCCATCTGGATGTCTTCTTTGGAAAAGTGTCTGTTCATGTCTTTTGCCCATTTCTTGACTGGATTATTTGTTTTTTGGGTGTTGAGTTTGAGAAGTTCTTTATAGATTTTGGATATTAACCCTTTATCTGATATGTTGTTTGCAAATGTCTTCTTCCATTCTCTAGGCTGCCTTTTAATTTTGTTGATTGTTTCCTTTGCTTTTTGTCTTGATGTGGTACCAGTAGTTCATTTTTGCTTTTGTTTTCCTTGCCTCCGAAGACCTGTTTAATAACTTGTGGCCAAGGTCAAAGAGGTTGTTGCCTGTTTTCTCCTCTAGGATTTTGGTGCTGTCCTGTCTCACATTTAGGTCTTTTATCCATTTTGAGTTTATTTTTGTGTATGGTGTAAGAAAGTGGTCCAGGTTCATTCTTCTGCATGTCACTGTTTAATTTTCCCAGCACCATTTGCTGAAGAGACTTTCTTTTTTCCATTGGAAAGTCTTTACTGCTTTTTTGAAGATTAGTTGGCCATACATTTGTGGGTCCATTTCTGGGTTCTCTGTTCTGTTCCATTAATCGATGTGTCTGTTTTTTGTGCCTGTACCATACTGTCTTGATGATTACAGCTTTGTAATACAGCTGGAAGTCTAGAATTGTGATGCCTCCAGCTTTGGGTTTCTTTTTCGACATTGCTTTGACTATTTGGGTCTTTTCTGGTTCCATAAAAATTTTAGAATTGTTTGTTCTAGCTCTGTGAAGAATGCTAATATTATTTTGATGGGGATTGCATTGAATGTGTAGATTGCTTTGGGTAGCATCAACATTTTAACAATATTTGTTCTTCCAATCCATGAGCATGTAATGTTTTTGCATTTCTTTGTGTCTTCAGTTTTTTCCACAAGCTTTCGGTGGTATTCAGTGTGTAGATCTTTCACCTCTTTGGTTAGGTTTATTCCTAGGTATTTTATGGTTTTTGGTACAATTGTAAATGGGATCGATTCCCTGATTTCTCTTTCTGCTGCTTCATTATTGGTGTATAGGAACGCAACCAATTTCTGTGCATTGATTTTATATCCTGCGACTTTGCTGAATTGATGTATCAGCTCTAGCAGTTTTTTGGTGAAATCTTTCGGGTTTTCCACCTAGAGCATCATGTCATCTGGAAAGAGTGAAAGTTTGAGCCCTTCCTTGCCGATTTGGATGCCTTTTATCTCTTCTTGTTGTCTGACTGTTGAGACTAGGACTTCCAGTACTATGTTGAACAACAGTGGTGAGAGAGGACATCCCTGTCTTGTTCCTAACCTTGGTGGGAAAGCTCTCAGTTTTTCCCCATTGAGGATGATATTAGCTGTGGGTCCTTATATATGGCCTTTATGAGGTTTAGGATGGTAAGTGTCTCTTAATCCTCTTCACCTGTTTCACCCATCCACCACCTACCTCGCCTCTGGTAACCGTCTCTTTGTTCTCTATAGTCATGAGTCTGTTTTTTGGTTTGTCCTTTTTTCCCTTTGTTTCTTTGTTTTGTTTCTTAAATTCCACATATAAGTAAAATCATGTTATTTGTGTTTCCCTGACTTATTTTCACTTAGCAGTATACGCTCTAGCTCCAACTGTGTCATTGCACAAGGCAAGAGTTCATTCTTTTATATGGCTGAGTAATATTTCACTCTCATTATATATATATCTCATCATCTTTATCCATTCATCTATTGATGGACACCTGGGCTGCTTCCATAATTTGGCTATTGTCAATAATGCTGCAATAAACATGAAGGTGCATGTATTCCTTTAATTAGTGTTTCTGTATTGTTTTGGTAAATACCAAGTAGTGCAGTAGCTGGATCGTAGGGTAGTTCTGTATTTGACTTTTCGAGGAACCTCCACACTGTTTTGCACAGTAGCTGCACCAATTTGCATTCCCATCAACAGTGAGAGAGGGTTCTTTTTTTTTCCCACATCCTTGTCAACCTTGTTGTTTCTTGTGTTTTTGATTTTAGCCATTCTGAGAGGTATGAGGTGATATCTCATTGTAGTTTGGATTTACATTTCCCTGATGAGGAGTGATGTTGAACAGCTCTTCCTGTGTCTGTTGGCCATCTGGATGTCTTCTTTGGAGAAATGTCTGTACTTGTCTTCTGCCCATTTTTTAATTGGGTTATTCATTTTTTTTGGGGGTATTGAGTTTTATAAGTTCTTTATATATTTTGGATACTAACCCTTTATTGGATATGTCATTTGCAGATACCTTCTCCCATTTGGTAGGTTGCCTTTTGATTTTGTGTATTTTTTCCTTTGCTGTGCAGAAACTGTTTAGTTTGATGAACTCCCAATAGTTAATTTTTCCCTTGCCTCAAGAGATGTATCTAGAAAAACGTTGTTATGACTGATGGCAGAAAAATTACTGCCTATCCTCTCTTCTAGGATTTATATGGTTTCAGGTCTCACATTTAGGTCCTTAATCTATTTTGAGTTAATCTTTTTTTATGGTATAAGAAAGTTGTCCAATTTCACTTCTCTGCATGTAGCTATCCAGTTTTCTCAACGCCATTTGTTGAAGAGACTTTCCCATTACATATTCTTTCCTCCTTTGTCAAAGATTAGTTGACCCATATACTCATGGGTTTGTTTCTGTGCTTTCTGTTCTGTCCCATTGGTCTATATGTTTATTCTTGTGCCAGTGCCATACTATTTTGATTACTACAGCTTTGTAGTATAACTTGAAATCTGGAATTGTGATGCCTCCGTCTTTGTTTTTCTTTTTCAAAATTGTTTTCACTATTTGGGATTTTTTGTGGCTTCATACAAATTTTAGGATTCCTTGTTCTAGTTCTGTAAAAAATGCCATTGGTATTTTGATAGGGTATTAGAACTGTTTTTCAGTCATGGAGTGAAAAGGTGTAGATGTTGAATTCCAAGTTAGTTTCAAAGGTTCCTATGGATAAGATCATCTTTTTAAAAAATACTGAAAATATAACTAGTTAAGATTTATTACTGAGAGGGCTGTACACTTATTAGGAACATGATAATTTTGTTTAAGTAATGTACACTTTTATCAGTGAAGGAACATATCCAGAATAAACTTGCTGTTTCAAATAAAAATCATTAACAAAGTCTTCTGTTTTGGTGGCTATTTTCTTGATATCATTTAATAAGATAAACCTTATGTTATACTGTCTAGTGAGTTATAAATATGATAGTGCAATAAAAGGAAGTTTGTGGTTTGTGTATGTATTCATTGGGTCTTTTTACTTCAGTTTTATTTTATTTTTTTTGCAGTTTGGCATTTTAGTAAGGTTCTGGAAAGGTTCTTTTGGTCCCTACCTTCACTATGGACCATCCTGGGTTATATTGCCAGTTTATCTGTCGCAGATTTAGGAAACTGAATGTAGAACATTTTTGGTGGTGGCCAATGACCAGCCGACTTAAAAAATTAAAACTTCTCCTGCCGTATTCCAGTGTGTGATTCCCCCCCCCCCCCAAAGTCTCTCTTTATCTTTTGCTTGATCTCTCTTCAAGTGTATGGATCAACCTTTAATCACTATTTAGTAGTTTGGATTGCCTTCTCTAGATAGAAGGGTTAGTTTATTCATGGTTTCCAAAACACTTTAAGTATTTTTCCTTGAAAAGTTAACTAGCTAACCCACTGAGTCACATTGAATTCTTGTTACTTTGTATTACCATGTTTGTGTTGGTTTTGAAAACTAAATACGCCGTTTGAAAAGTCTTATCTTAGACGCTTTAGACAGCTTCTCTGAAGACTGCATTGGTGTCTTTCTTATTCATCCTTCCTTCTCTGTATTGTACCCAGCAGAGTATCTTGCACATATGAGACATTTGTAAGTGTCTGTTGAAGATTGAATGGTTGAGAGCCTCCAGTATCTGATACAGGTTACATGTGACCCTTAATAATGCTCATATTGGCTCCCTGGTTGCCGATTGGATTCTATTGTGGTTAAGTCTGGCAATACAGGTATTGGGATTTAGACTGTTTGCTTCGAGAAAGTAGAGACCGTGGGTAGTTTTGTTCTTCACCATTGTATCCCTGGCACTTCACACTGTTCCAGGCACGTAGTAAATATTGCATACATATTTATCAAAAGAATGAGTGAATTCCCCCAAAGCATCACCTGTTATTATTGGTCATTAGGCTTTGCCCTAGTGAGAGCTGAAGCTGGAACCTGAAAGAAAGAATGCAAAATGGTTAAATATGGATTTTAAATTACTTGACACACCATAGGTATAGGTATTAATGTTGAGAAATAGGATTCTTCTCTTCAGCACATGCTTTAGCAACTGCCAACAATTGTTTTCTAGTGCTCCCTTTAAATTTAAGATGCTAATTTACCCTGGAGGATTGGTGTATTTTGTTGGTGCTAGTTTATTATGGCAGATTTCTTGATAAAGTTACATTTAAATTAGGACTTTCTAATCTCTAGAAGACAAGAACTTTATAGTTGAGGTGGTACTTTTGGAACCTTAAAAAAAGGTGCAGTTCAGAGAAGGTAAATTTAGAGTTCTGCTAACCACATTCATGTGACCTTCTGTTATATACTCACTGATTTTGTATTATTTTACAAAACTGTCTCACCAGTTGATTTTCCAGTGGAAGCTGGGAGGAATCTTGGGGATTTTTGGGCCGGGTTAGGAAACGTTCAGGAGACTAAGATTGGCATCGGTAGGAAGTTTCCACACCCTTGGCCTTGGCATCGTGTTTCTTCTGCAAGGCCAGTGCATGTTTGAAAGCTGAACCTTGCATAGGTGCTCTAGGCTCGCATTTTTGTTTGTGCTATGAGCATCTGTCCTGTTGCCATTATGATCATTTATTTCCTCTGTAGTTTTGGAAATGACCTGCTTGCAAAGGGACCATGCCTTCCTTTATGTTAAAGAACTGCCATATGGATAAATGGCAGTTGAGATCCTTTACAGCTGGTAGAAACGAAGTAGAAAAAAAACTCAGTCTGAAGGACCAAATTGTGTTGCAGCTGATCTGAGGGAGAGAGATGTTGCCAGTGCATGAGTGTTTTCATAACCGTTTGTGATCAGAAAATTTGGTGCTCTGATTTCTGCATTAGCCCTAAGTCTGCCCTTTGGCGCCTTCGTTTAGTGACTGGATCATTCAAGGCTGAGCCTCAAGGGCCAGCATTTCTCTAATAATCATATAAAATGGGCTGATGTGGCAACCTTAACTCACTGTTGAATTGGGCATGATTAAAGTCTCAAGGCTGTATTAATATGGATTTTCTGTTTCTGTGCACCGCAGTCCATTATCTCATTGTTTTCCAGTTTGCCATTTTTTTGAAAACAGAGATGGAACATTTTGCTGACGATTTTTTTTTTTCTTCCCTGTCAGCGCGAACGTTCTGTTTTTGTTTTGTGTTTGGCTAGAGACTAGCATCAGGCAAATGAGTGAAAACATTCCAGTTTATGTGGACTCTAGCCTGTTGTCACGTCAATCTTGTTATTTAGGTAAATAGTTGGCAGTTTTTTGCAGGATCAGCAGCCAATATGCTGCGAGCAGTTTTTGTTTTAGTCACATTATTGACTGGTAACACTATTAATGAGACAATAATTGGCAAATCGTACCGTGGCCGTTGTTCTCATGAAACACGATCCTCGTGTTGGAGGCAGCCAGGCCGAGGAGTTGCCTCTGCAGCCTGGAAGGAGAGGAAAGGATGAGTAGCCAGTGTGCCCAGCTTTTAAATTCATCAGACCCCTGCTGCTTAAATTGCCCCAGCTGTTAATGCTGGAACCATTACTGTAATGGACTCAGCAAATGAAGGAGAACGAAGACACGCACACTTTATTACCAGAGGGGCAATTTTCTCTTCATCTGTAATGGCAGCGGTGCCTCATATTGATCAGACCATCAAGATACTAATCCTCTGTAAAATTACTTGTTATAACTGAAAATGTGTTAATCCAAATCAGTCTGTGTCCTGACTGTCTACTTACTATTGAATACAGACTATCAGATGGTTTATTTTTCATGATTTAAAGCCTCTGCCCCGAAAATGGTTGGCGTTTCCCTCGCAACACTGAGTGCTTAATCTTAGCTGCAGCCCAGGGTTGTCTTTTTGTTTTAAACAGAACATCACCCACTTAATTAAGGAGTGAGTGTCTGTCTTGCTGTCTGAGTTATGCTGGTGTTTTATGTTCCCCTGGATTTATTAAGCGTCTTGTTTTACATTCAGTCTGTGGTTTGTGCTGTAAATAAAAATAGGCCCATCTTGCACATATTAGAAATTTGCAGGTAGCAAATGTCAATAAGTACCAGGGATGTAAGGTGCTTTGATTTATATTTCAGACACCACGTTGTGCTTTGTCGATTGAACCCATAGGCAGGATGCATCCTGGTGTCTTCTGTGTAGCAGATGTGTTTTTGCATCGTTGTCTGAGAAAGTTTATGGTTATTTCTGCATCCTTGGTTCAGTAGATTGCTTTTTAGACAATGAGGCATATCTACTCCCCCTCCTTGTGTTTTGTGAAATGACTATAGCTAGGAATCGTCCTAAGAAGACCTGTTAAAAACTCAGTTTTATCTTCCTTAATATTTAGAATTGTAAGAATTACTCCTTAAAATTTCCATTGTAGTCTACCTACATTATATGTTTACCTGTACACAGGCTCAGATGCTCTCCTTGTGGTATTTTTATTCATTCTTCTATATTGTCATTGCTCAGAGCACTTGTATGTATGGCATTCTCTTTAGAGTTCATTCAGAGATACTTAACCAGTACTCTTTGTTGTGCCAAGAATTGTGTTAGAGGCTGGAAATGCAAAGATGAGTAAGATATAATCTTTGCCATGGAGGACCTCGGCTCAGTGAGCAAATGATTACGGTAATTGCAGGATAGCAAGTGGTGGAAGCCTCCTGTGAATGTAGTTTCTGGAAGCGGATACCAGGTATGGGTGCAATAGTAAAATCAGCCTCATCGATTTTTCTTGTGTTACCAAAAGCAGAACTGTGCAGTTTAATCACACTTTAAGACCCGCGGCTGAATGATTCCTAGCTGTTTGATAGAAATCTCGTCTTTTCTCACTTTTACTGCCCCCTGGAGACCGTCAAAGGAAGGATTTCCAAAAATGTTTTGATCAGTGACCACATTTTTGGGTATGTATAGTTTCCCACGGAGACTACTTTAAAGGGGATAGTGCTTATTTGATTGTTTATGTTCTGACATATATATTGTAAATCAGTCTTGTTGCTTTATAGTATAGTTTATCAGGAGAGACAGTAGCCTGTTGTGTGTTTCAGAGTATGGATTTTGCACCCAGTCGGCCTTGTTTTCTCCCTAGCTTCTCTGCTTACTAGCTGAGCGATCTTGGCCAGCTCACCTCATCTCCTGGAGCCTCAATCTTCAACTGTAAAATGGAGATGATAATAATAGTCTAAGGATGAAATGATTTAATATATAGAAAGTATTTAGAATAGTGTTGGGTAAACATAAGTGTTTTGTAAGCATTAGCTGTGATTAATATTACCATGGATGTGACTTTAGGTAGTGAAATTATTTTTAACATGCGGCTAATGAAAGACAGCTTTGTAAATGTATGACAATAATATGTGGGGCACAGATAATTAAGCATTTATTTAAAACATTATTTTTCCCAATTACATGATAGTTTGTTATATTAGAAAAATTTAAAAATACAAAAAAATACCAAGCAGGAAAAAAAAAAGCCTATAATTTTCCAGGGATAACCTCTGTGTTAGTATATTGGTGTATTTGTTAAAATACTATATTATTCTTATTATGCCTATTATATGCCCAATATATCACTGTGAGCCCAGTTTTGTCTACAACGTATTTATATAAGATATTTTAAACAAAACATAAAGTGTTTCATCCTATGGATTTTCATTATGTACTATTTCATCATACGGATTTTTTTTTCCTGCTATTATAAATTATCTCTCAGTGACCATTCTTGCACATAAATCTTTGTGCAAACCTCTGGTATTTTCCACAAGGTAAATTAAAAAAAGGCAAATTGTCAGGTTAACATTTGTAAAGAGTTTTAGTTTGCACTGTCAGATTGCCCCCCAGAGAGGTGATGCCAGTTTCTACTGTAAGAAACACTGCCTGAGAATACACGTTTGTTATGTCCTCTCCAACCCTGAGAATTAGCATAAAGTAAAAATATATGCCAATTTGGAGGAGGTGAAGTAGGAGCTCATTGTAGAACTAATTTGAATTTTCTTCCCCCCCCATTTGTATTTTCTTAATTACTGAGTATATGGTTGAATTCCCTCTCATCGTGTTTATTGACCAAAAATATATTTCTTTTGTGATTTGCTTGTTTATATAGCCTTTGTCCATTTTGGTAATGTGTGTTTGTCTTTTCCTGTTGACTTGTAAGACTACTTCGTAAATATTAGGGATATTATTTTTTGTTAATCAACTGATGGAAATACTTTTCCTAGTTTGTTTGTTGCCTGCCTTCTACTTTTGAATTTTTATTATTCAAAAATTTTTTGTTCTTTATGTATAGGGAAACTTTTCCCACCTAATTATCAGTTGAATTAGTCACTTATATGTCCTAGGTATTTTGTGTTTTAATATTAAAAAAAAGCTTTTTTAATCTTTATTTATTAAAAATTTTTTTAAATGTTTTTATTTATTTTTGAAGGAGAGAGAGACAGAGCATGAGCAGGGGAGGAGCAGAGAGAGAGGGAGACATAGAATCCGAAGCAGGCTCTAGGCTCTAAGCTATCAGCACAGAGCTTGATACGGGGCTTGAACTCACGAACTGTGAGATCATGACCTGAGCCGAAGTTTGACACTTTACCGACTGAGCCACCCAGGCACCCCTAATCTTTATTTATTTTTGAGAGAGAGAGAGAGAGAGAGGAGCAGGGGAGGAACAGAGAGAGAGGGAGACACAGAATCCAAAGCAGGCTCCAGGCTCCGAGCTGCCAGCACAGAGACTGACGCGGGGCTCGAACTCACGTTTGTGAGATCATGACCTCAGCTGAAGTCGGACCCTCAAACGACTGAGCCACCCAGGCACCCCTATATTTTTATATCATTCTTGTAATCCATCTAGAATTTAGTTGGTGTATGAAATGGAGTAGCTATCTAACTTTTCCTCCCGGGTGGTTCACCAGTTTCCACCTCGGAATTATGCAAATTAATGAATGCTGAAATACTCAGATCTGCTTTTTGTTTGTTTTTATTTTGTTTTATTGATTCTTTTGTTTTGTCTCTTGTTCTTGATACACCATTTTAATTACCAGAGTTTCATGATGCCTTCCAGTTTCTAGCAGTACAAGACCTGCGTGACTGTTCTTTGTTTTTAGAAGTTCTTTGGCTCTTCTTTTATAAGGAGGAGACAACTTAACAATTTTTCCAGATAAACTTAAAAAATCACTTTTTTAAGTCTCTTGGGTACATCATCCCTTTAGTATTTTAATTATTATTGCATTAAATTTATAACTTGGAAAGAACTGAAATAGGGGCACCTGGGTGGCTCAGTCAGTTAAGTGTCCAACTTCAGCTCAGGTCATGATCTCATGGTTCGTGAGTTCAAGCTCCGCATCAGGCTCTGTGCTGACAGCTCAGAGCCTAGAGCCTGCTTTGGATTTTGTGTCTCCCTCTCTCTCTGCCCCTCCCCTGCTAGCACTCTGTCTCTCTCTCAAAAATAAACATTTAAAAAAAATAAAAAAAAAAAGAAAGAACTAATTATGGCAAAAAATTTTTCTCATCTGAGTTGCCTAGGTGGCTCAGTCGGTTAGGTGTCTGACTCTTGGTTTCAACACAGGTCGTGATCTCGTGGTTAGTGAGTTTGAGCCCTGCACTGTCAGTGTGGAGCCTGTTTGGGATTTTTCCTCTCTCCCTCTCACTCTGCCCCTCCCCCACTCTCACTCGCTCTCTCAAAAATAAACTTAAAAACATTTTTTTCTCATTCCACAATGTTATTTGTCTTTATATTTATTTAAGCTCTCTTTCATGATCCTCATAAAGTTTTGTAATTTTATTCAATTAAGTACTATTTATTACCTTTTGGGTTTATTACTGTATATTTTACATATTTGATTACTATTTTTGGTTACTATTGCAAATGGGATATTTTTAAATTATATTTTTAGAGTGGTACATGGGAAAGCTTGTTTTATGTGTTGTTTTTGTAATTGGCCACAATATAGAAATATTCTTATTCTAATATTTTTTGTTTGATTTTTTTGGGTTTCTAGGTGTATACTAGCCATATGATTTAATCATCTGCAAATAAAATTTGGTCTTTCCCCCTTCAGTAATTATATCCTCCTCCCCCCCCTTTTTTTTTTCTTGTGTTATTACTTTGTCTAAAACCTTTGAATAGAGGTGATAGTCATGCTTTTACTACTTATGTTTCAGGATTCTGGTATTGAGTGTAATGGTAATTACTGACAATAATCTTTGATTTTTAGTTTATTTTTTTCTAGGGACTGAGGTTGAATTCATGTTTAATATATACATGCATATATATATGCATATATATTAAAAATGGCTTTTTTAGTTTTGAGAGAGAGAGAGAGAGAGCAAGCAGGGGAAGGGCAGAGTGGGGCAGGGTGGTGGTGGTGGTGGTGGTGGTGGTGGTGGTGGTGCAGACAGAGGATCCGAAGCTCTGCTGTCAGCACAGATCCTGACTCGAGGCTTGAACTCACGATTCGCGGCTTCAACTCACGATTCGTGAGATCGTGACCTGAGCTGAAGTTGGACGCTTAACCGACTGAGCCACCCAGGTGCCCCTTGTTGAATATATTTTTGACATTTAGACATTTATTTAGATGGTAATGTCTGACTTTCACTGATAGAATGTAACCTATTAATATAGTTTCTAATATTGGTTTCTTGGCATAAATCCTACTTAGTCACATTATGTCTTAACATACTACTGAATTCAACCTTTTAGTATTTCAATTAGGAAAGCAAGATGGGTCTATAGCAGTGATTACCAAGGAAGCTGGATGGTAGTACCCCCAGGGTATATCAGAATCTTCAGTGAGCCATATTTAATATGCATGTTATAGTCATAATTCAAACCATAGTTAGTAAAATTTAATAAAACTCTTTTGGCTGATCCTCATCAGCAAATGGTAGAGGGAAGATAATTTACTTGTTAAAATACTGGGAAACATTCCTTTTTGTGCTTTCTTTTGTCACGTTTTGCTATCATAGATAAGCCTGTGTCATAAAATGATTTGTACCATTTTCCTCTTTCTGTGCTCTAGAGCCTTTTAAAAAACATTGGAATTATTTTTCTCTTGGATGTTTGAACTAAATTACTTGTAAAACTCTTCATGTGATGGTAGGGAAGGTAATTTTTGGATAACTGTACCAATATCTTTTCTAGTTAGTGGGCTAGTTTTTTCCTTTTGAGTAAATTTTGGTCATTATGCTTTCTCAGAAATTGAGGTTTCATATTTACCAGCACAGCACTGAACATAACATTCTCTGGCTTATAAGATAGAGTTGTGCAGTTTTATAATAAAAAATTCCATATTTTTTCTTTTTTCTTTTTAATTTTAACTTTATGTATTCATGTAATGTCTTCAAAGCTTGATTCTGTTTGCTTGTGACCTGTTTTTTTTTAAAACGATCTCTTGACTTTGTTATGCTCATTCATTAATTTTTACCTCAATCTTTATTGTTTCCTTCCTTCAGTTTTGCTTAAACTGCTTTTGTTTTTATTTTACTGAATTCTTGAGATGAATACTTAGTTCATTTATTTCCTTTTTGTAATATGAAAAGCATTTCAAAATCTTAAAAATAATTTTCTTTTCTGTGTTCCTGTAGCAATTTGTGCATGTTTTTGTAGCGTTTATCACTTAGTATTTCTTAGTTCTACAGACTGTATTTTGGTTCTGTGATGCATGCAGAGTCGTGAGCACAGCACTAAAAATGCTATGTAGATACAAATATGATTTAAAATAGAAGGCTTTTAGTATTCTTGTCTTATCCACTACTCCCCCAGCTCTATCTCCCAACATAGTATCAAGTTCTTTGGAGGAGAAAGTATTAAAAAATATGTGTATATTATATACACACATATATATGTATGCACACGTCCTCTGAAATGTGTCACACAACTTTGTTGACAGATATACAGTAAATATTTACTGATTGTTTTCTGAGACTTAATTTTCAAACGCTCATTATCGAGAGAGCCTAAAGTACACTGAGACCTAGGAGCCCTTCACCCACCTATGGAATTTCTAGTTTACTAGGATAAAAAAAAGCTTCTAGTTTATGTGGGGTGTCCTAGACTGCCGCATCACCACACAGTTAGTGAAATGGATGTGCATTGCGGGAGGGTTTTAACGTTGTGGTTCAATTGCATTTCCTCTGCAGAAGAATGCTAGAGACATTATTATACTCTTTTCCCAAAACAAAGACTAAAAAGCTAGTGTAATTTATATAAACTGATAATAAATTATACAATTGATAAAAATTCTTTTCCATTTTTATAGGTCTTAGAGCAGCCCTTTAAAAAAAGTATTTATTATTTGTTTTGAGAGAGAGAGAGAGAGAGAGAGAGAGAGAGACTGTGTGCACATGTGCGTGCACACATGCACCAGTGGGTGAGGGGCAGAGAGAATCCCAAGAAGGCTCTCTGTGCTGTCAGTGTAGAGCTGGACGCGGGGCTCAAACCTGAGATTGTGACCTGAGCCAAAATCAAGAGTCGGATGCTTAACCGACTGAGCCATCCAGGTGCTGCACAGTTTTTTAACAAAATTCTTATTTGGAGGAAAAATAAATATGTAGTTATTCCTTCCCTTTCAGTTATAGTTACATTACAATTCCATTGCTTCTCTAGCACTGAGATTTATTTTTATTTTTAACATGTTTTGTTTATTGCTATATAGGGGTGTGGTATTGTATCATGGTCTGTTAAGATTTCCCATGGTTTTTTTTTGGAAAATGAATGCCATCTGATAAGTCAGTCCTAGATTAACAGGTTGATTTTATTTTATTTTATTTTATTTTATTTTATTTTATTTATTTAATTTTATTATTATTTTTTATTATTTTTTTATTTTTTATTACTTTTTAGCAGGTTGATTTTAAATTGCTAAATGTGGGGCTCCTGGGTGGCTCAGTCTGTTCAGCGTCCGACTTCATCTCAGGTCATAATCTCATGGTGTGGGTTCAAGCCCCGCTTCGGGCTTTGTGCTGACAGCTCAGAGCCTGGAGCCTGGTTCGAATTCTCTCTCTCTCCCTGCCCCTCCCCCACTCGTGCTCTGTCTCTCTCTCAAAAATGAATAAATGTTAAAAAAGATTAAAAAAATAAATTGCTAAATGCCATACAAATGCTGAGTGATCGTTGTTTTCTGTGTAATTATTAAATATTTTTTTAGAATAATATTCATTGAAGGGCTTTACATAATCCCTGACATTTCAGTGTTGTGGTTTCTGGTAGAGCACGCCCCCCACCCCCATTTTTTAGCAGTTCATTGCTAGCAGGGAAAAAGGAGGTATAACTTTTTGAAAACAAAAATACCCTTTAGGCTATTTTTAAAGATTCCTGCGAGACTTTATATCTCAGATAATTGATGGTAAATTTTGTTTGGTTGTTTTTAATCTCAAACTGTGGGGATTTACAAAGCAAGTTTCATCTCCGCGAAATGAAAACTAATTCGATGATACTGTATAAGATCTACCAATCCCTGAGGAATTGCCTCAAGTTCTCCCTCTTTCATGAAGCTTTTGAGGATTATTTCTTTCATCTCTTTCCTGCTGCCCTTATTTCCTATGTCAGAATGTATGGTAACAACAGTAAGTTTGCATATGGTACACTTAACTGGGGTACAATACCGTGCATCTTGACATTTGGTCATAATAGGTATCGCATCTTATTATTGCTCACATCTAGTGGTGTTTCCTGTAATTCTCTTTTCCCTAGAGAGATTATAAGCTCCCTCTGGCCAAGAGCCATGTTACAAATTTGTTTTATATATCGAGTAAGGTGCTAAAGATCTGGTTGCCTCTCACTGTTTCCGGTGAAATGGAATTGTGTATAAACCGAAAGTTGAGCTTTTTGTTTGTTCGTTACACTTGATAGCACATTTATTTGTCCTCGGCTCTCTATTTGTTCTCCATCCACAGCAGAAAATGCTTTATTTAGAAATGTTTTGTGTAAAGCCATATGACGAATAGATCTCAGGAAACTGGATTTGTGGACCATAGGAAAATCTTAGGTGTTGGTGGCCCTTTGCCTATCGCTGTGGTTTTTAAAAGCGCTGTATCTGAATCGCCTGTGTGTGTCCCGGTTCATTTTGCCGTTTCATCCACTGCTGTTCCTCCTGTTTTTATTTAAGACTATAAAGTTACTTTAGTGTAACTGCTGCTGTCACCTTTGCCCTTAGCTAATCAAATAGTTTACCTTGAGGGAAGCATTTATCTCCCACTTTCATTATTATTATTTTTGTAGCTGTAAAGATATATATTTTATGTCTGCAGAAGGCTGTAACAGTGAAACGAGGTATTGATCTGCTGTATTTAGCAATTTCTTTCCACCTTGCCATCAATAGCATGTCAGCATCTGTCTGTACCGTGGTTGACCTCACAAATAGCTCTTTATGCTCCCATTGGATTCAAATGATAGAGTATGCTGAAAACTTAATCAATGAATGATTATAAAGTTTTTAGTATTATTTCATGACCCGGAGGCAGCCGGTACTCCTTGCACTGAACAGTTCCGTGTACAATGAATATGGTAAAATGAGTGTGTCTGGCTTTTGTTCGGCCGAGAGCAGGGCACCTGCTTGGGTTAGCTGGTACTTCTGAACTGATGATCTCAAAGCACTTAGGCACTTCGCCGCAGCGTCTCGCCTTGCAGAATCGGACACAGAGAAGAGCAGTCCCTCCATTTGGCTTTGTTCCCCACCCTCCACCACCATGAGCATGCAGCAATATTTCTACACTCCAACAGTAAGCATCAGGCCTTTTGGCTTCATTTACAGAAGAAAGGTAAACAAAATTAGTTGCTGTGTCACTATATCACTGAGGGCCTGATAAAAAGCCGCATGTTAAGAGGAGGGAGAATTATCGTCGTCTCCATCTAATGGTCTAATGGGACTTTCTGGAACAACTACCAGGCCCAGTTGTTGAGACCACGTTCTGCATCCCAACTCCCACCGTGGGAATTCTGTTCATCTCCACTGATCTGTGGAACACTGAAATAGCAGGAGTCATTGATTTGACTGAAATCACATTTGACTGAATGTAGCAACATTTTTTTTTTTTTTTTTGAATCTTGCTGAATGTATATACGTGTGGGAGAACCTTTTAGATAGTGAAATTTGGGATAAATGGGGAAAGTGGAGCGCAGTAGTTGTCCTCCTGATCTCTCCAGGATATGTGTCCAATGTTTCTCTCCAAGAAAATGCTATTCTGGTGCGTTCCCCTTACGTATCAACCGAGTAGAAAGTTTGACAAGGGGTATTGAGTATTCATGTATCAATTCATTCCTCAGACATTTATTATCTACCGTGTCCTGGGTTGGAGAGACTGGATATGAGGGTTGGCTCTTCCTTTTGAATGTTCATGAAAAACTGTCCTGCTCTACCTCGAAATGAACGTGCCCACCCGCCTTATTCCTACCAACTGCCGTTATCTCGTCCCCCCGCCTCCAGGATATTTTGAAGAGGGGAAACGAAGGATGGATTTTATGACCACAGGTTGATGTCCAGCCAACTTCTCCTTCTCTTGTCATCTGCATGAAAGGATCAAGTGGGGACCCCTTCATGCAGAGTCACAGAGCAGGAAGGCCTGAGGAGGGAATTTAGCCGAGCTCTCGGATCTGAGGGTGACAGAACAGATTTAGGCACCACGCCCTCTTTTTCCTCCAGTATAATAATTCGAGCATTGGACTTAGCCATGTAAAATATTTCTTGGGATCTGCCGCTCCTAAATTCTTTGTTTCCTCTTGCTACCCCTTATGAGTCTGGGACTAATTAATCAGCTAGCCTGTTTTTTGAAGCCATTTAAGTTTTTGTTCTGTGTTATCCCGTAGGAATATGAATGGCATTAGTAGATTCTAGGGGTGTCTAAAAGGAGTACTTTCTTTTATTTGTCCTGTATTGGTTCACATTAAGCTTTGATGTTTGCAACATCAAAGGTCTAAATAAAAGGTCTAAAATAAAAGGATTTGGGGAAGAAGTGCCTGTCTCTGAATTCAGTCTTTGTGATTTCGTGGGCCATATATGCCTGAATATGAAGTAAAGAATTTTCCCCCTGAAATTATCCCTCAGGAAAGAGACGTCATTTCATATTCACATTCTGACCAAGTCTCTTACATTGCAGAATGCTCACTTAGCTATTTTGTTTTGAACAGTGTTATTTAAGTAGTTGTCCCAATAGTATGTGAATCAGTACTTGTGGCTTGTGAGGTTTTTCTTGATCAGAACTATGTATAGTAATCTGGGTTTATACACCGTAATTTCTGGTTTTGCTTGGGAATGGCAGGTTGATGCGTGCTCATACATTACTTAAAATAACTTGCGTTTGGTTTTCTCAATCTCTGTGTCAGAAACTAGCTGTGTTCTTTCTTATTGCTAGAGCATAGGGCAATTAGTTGACCTCAGCCTGTACAGGCTTTAATGATGGGGTGTTCTGGCTTTGTTCCTTATAGTTGATAGGTTATCTCCTCTCCCCAGGCTTACTTAAGGAAGAGTGGGTGATAGTGATCAGGGCTTAAAGAGTGACTTTAGTGCTATAGTTGGTATAGACCAACACCTTTATAGAAGGCTCATTTTCAAGTTCATTCCGCTAAAGGCTGTCTCTGATGAGGGCCACTTATGGCTCTATTTGTGGATAGAAATCCTATTGTTGGTGAAAAGGGTATAAGAAGACCTGTCCAACTTAATTCTTAATCCTAGCCGGTCACTTTTAGTGACAATCATAGGCTTCTAAATAAGATGAGACATTTCTTTTTACTCAATAAAGATGAAATCTCTTTGTTAATATATATTAACACACACATCTGAGTGGGATCATGTCATTCCATTACAGAAAAAACAAGAAGATTTCAAAGTTAGAATTACGGAAGGATGTATTTCTGTCACATGTAAACTCTGAATAATCTGTGAGTGATATTCTCGTAAAAAATTATAAAATGCATTGATAAATTACCGCATACTTAAAATTCTCTTGCTTTCATTAAATAAAATTCCGCATATATAGTTATAGTCTTATGCTCTCCTGGTTATATGGTAATAAGATGAAATCATTCCTTTTTAAGGTTATTTTTTTTGGTACACAATTTGTGAACTTTCCTAGAAAACTGTCATCTGGGTTCTTCTGTGCCATGTGGCATTATATACTTTATTAGAAACTCCCTGAAGAATAAATTAATTTTGTGTTTTCTTTCCTTTTTTTAGGGTCTGAGATTGTGTATGTGTCTGAGGCTACGAATGTGTCGAAAAGCATAGCCTGCTTAAAACCATGGCTGAGGAGTTATGCTTAACTGTATACTTTGCATGCATTTGTGATTTGAAATAGGAAAAAAAGTCAAATCGGAGACAGCTTGAATGGCATGCTGTCAGTTTGGCGCTTCATGAATTGGCGATGGTCTCATTTAGGACCTTCAGATGTGTCTCTGCCTGGACAGAATGAGAGCGTTTTGCATGTTCTGGAGGAGACAGCCACTCCTTGCTGCTTCACAATAGGCAGTGGTGCATGACAGTTGCCCTTCATCGCTGGCTTCTTGGAGCTTAACCTCTGACCCTCCACTTAGTCGCTGTGCAGCAGTTGGAGCAGGTTGGAGATGTTGGTGAATGACGGGCATTGGCCTGCAACGTGCTTGTCATTATTGGACTGTCAAAAGGAGCCTGCCATTGGTTTCCATCAAGGTTTGAAACCTCTGTGCAGCAGTCCATATTACTTAACTTCCAAGGCTGTCAGCAACATGATCAAATGTGCATAAAAAATCAGAGTGCTGAATATATCCTCAATCAGAAGATAGGAAGTTTTCCCTCTTCTTTCCTTTCTCTCTCTCTCGCTCTCGCTCTCTCGCTCTCTCTTTTCATTTTCCTTTTGGTTAAATATATTCAGATGGCTTCCACAGGGCCAAGAGGTTGAATCTGTTGCCACGGTGAAAAAAGTGCACTCTTGTCTCCTGTGGTCTGAGTTTCAGATAGCACAGGGCAGATCTGAGCACCTCTGCCAGTTAAACTCAGTCTTGTCTCGCATATTCTGTCAGCTTCCGGCCATTGGTTTAAGGGACTAGACGCGAGCCCGGTGGTACCTGGGGTTAGCTGACAGGATGAAACGTTTATTCTGGTCTTTGTGGGATGTTGCAAAGGGATGGGGAGGTCCGTTGATGCGAGTTGTGAGGCGTGAATTGAAATTTCAAATAAAGAACGAAGGGGGCATAGCGCAGCGGTGGATGGTGATTATCTCATTTAAGACTTTTTTTCTTTTGGTCCTCCTCCTGGTAAAGAAATTCCGACACAGCGAGTGTAATTGGCCGGGACTAAGTCTTAGAGACTTCAGAGGTCAGTCTCAGGCAGTACGTTCCCTGGATACAGAACACGATGGCAGTGGAAGCCATCTTTTCTCATAAATTTGAAACCCTGAATTAAAAAGCATCCCAACGTGGAGAAGGATGAGGGAAAGCCTAATAGTGTTCTTAAAGTATATGAAAAGTTCTGGTCACTAACTCTGGTTTGCTTCTACTGTTGTGTAGTGGATGGGGGCGCCCAGAGACTTGAATTTTCATTTTGCTTCTGCCATTTTCCAGCTTGTGCCACCTTGGGGAGTCAGCGAACACCCTCAGCGTCAGTGTCTTCACATTATGTTCGCACTCGGAACACCCAAGAAAGGAGACCCTGCTTGAAAAGTTGCTCCAGGACCTCCCCTGCAACCCCTTGATTTCTCTTTTGCCTTTTTTTTTTTTTAAAGTGGGAAGGATTTATTAATGACTTCTCACGGTGCCATCCTTGGCCAGATGAAATATTCTAGAACTCAAAACAGTCCGTCTTGGCTTCTCTCATCTTCCCTCCCCGCCCCCGCCCCACCCAGTATACTGATGTCAGTTCGGTAACATGACATTTTAGTCAGGTGCTCAAACCACAAATCTGAGGGGTCTGCCTGCCTTCTCCCTCCCTCCTTCCTTCCTTCTCTTCCAGACAAGTGTCGAGCCCTCACTCAACAAATATTTTTTGAGCCCTTCCTGTGTGCCAGGCCCTGTCCTAAGTTGCCGAATCCGGCCATGAACCAGGCAGGCAGCCCCTGTCTTCATGGAGCTCCAGTGCTGCAGGGAGAGACAGAAAATAAACAAGTAAACACGGGTCTACTGTTGGTGGTTCTAAATGCTCTGAGGAGGAGTGAAGCAGAGTAGGAGGGCAGGCGTCCCCTGGGTTGTCAGCGCAGAGCTCTCAGGGGGCGATTCTTTCCAGCAGACAGGATGGACTGAGGGAAGGAGCGAGAGGGCGCTGGGAAGACTTGAGGAGAGGCTTCCAGAAGAAGGAGGGCAGCGCTTCTCCCTCCCGCGCCTCATCCGGTTGGTTCCCATTCCCTGGCCCCCGTCCCCACGTCTTCCCTTCTCTCATCTCTTCATCTTGGCGCCAGCCCTGTGTTCGGGCCCTTTGGGTTTCCTTAGGCTCTAGGCCTGCTGTTTCCCTCCCATCAGGTTGTTCCTTGCCACCTTGCAAGGTGTGAAGTGGCTGTGTCACTCCGCTGTTCACAATTTCTCAGAGATTTACTCCTGGCTGCGTGTTAAAATTCCGACCCCTGGGCTTGCCAGATGAGGTTCCTCTTGTTTCAGTGTCATTTATTATCTGCGGCCGACCCTTGCCCCCACCCTCTCATCTCCGCCACCTCACGCCTGGTCCTCCTGCTGTGACCGGGGGCCGCTTCCCTGAGGATGCCAGCCTCAGTGCCTTTCCAGCTGTCCTTCTCTCCTCAGACCCCTCTCTTCCCATCTCAGGGGCACCCAGAGAGGGAGAAAATGACAGCGTTTGCAAGCCATTTCTGCAAATGCCTCTTCCTCTGAGACTCCTGTGCTCTTCCCGTCCTCAGTGTTTTAGACACTTCTTAGCTTTTACCTCACTATACCTGTTTATCTGTTCGCCTGACTGGTTGGCGAGGGCCTCAAAGACAAGGTCCGTGCTTCTATTCATCTGTTGTAGTCTTAGTATCTGGCACCGAATAGACAGTACATCGTCGCCTGTTGTGGCGTAGTCTGTGGAAATATTTAGAGACTCAATTTATCATGGACTTTATCAATTTATCATGGACTGGAGCCTGCTTCCGATTCTGTGTCTCCCTCTCTCGCTGCCCCTCCCCCATTCATGCTCTGTCTCTCTCCGTCTCAAAAATAAATAAACGTTAAAAACAAAAATTAAAAAAAAAACAACAAGTGTTGTAGGGCCAAAGCACAGGAGATGCCATCATATCTGTACTAACTTACTTAGCAGTCCCCTTTTGTTGACCATTTAGCTTATTTCATTTATTTATTTATTTTAGTTTATTTATTTTGAGAGAAAGAAAGCGTGCACAGCAAGGGAGGGGCAGACAGAGAGAGAGAGAGAGAGAGAGAGAGACACAGAGAGAGAGAGAATCCCAAGCAGGCTCTGCACTGACAGCACAGAGCCCGGTGCGGGTCTTGATTCCACAAACTGTGAAATTGTGACCTGAGCCGAAACGAAGAGTTGGGCGCTTCACTGACTGAGGCATCCAGGCGCCCCTTCACTTACCTTTATTAGCATAAATAATGCTGTGTTTAAGTTTGTTCAGACATCCTGACGTGCACTTTTTAGGAAATTTTTTTATGAGTAGATTCCTAGAAAGAGAACATAAGGTCAAAACACAGAACTATTTTTTTTTTTAAGGCCCTTTGATGCATATTGCCAAATTACCTTTTGGAAAAGGTGTGTAAATCTTTGTCAGGGTAGGTTGTAGAAAGTATCCGGTCTTTTAGTGTGTTTCTTAGATTATCTGCAAGTGAATTTGGGATCTCACTGGGGACTTTACATGTCAGAGGTGATCCTGAGGAACTAATGGCTGTCAAGAGCAGAAGAAAGGAGAGAGAATGAGAGAAAGAAGAATAAAATCTCAGGTTTTGCCCTTGAAACGGCAGAATGGCTGGTAGGGTCTGGTGCAGTGATTTGCACACGTGCTTGGGACCTGGGCACCACATGGGCTCTGCTGCGGGAGCTGGGCGCCTGAGAAGAGCTTGGCCCCTTTTGTGTCCTTTATATGCGTATATCTTTGGGTAAGAGTTCTTTCAAGTTAATTATTTAAATCTTGAAAAGTTTGAAAGCTACTGATTAGCGGGTCTCTTAGTTTGCTGGGACTATTTTTCAGACTCATGGTTTACCATGGATCTTGCTCCTGCCTCTGCTGTTTTTTTTTTTTTTTTTTTCTTTTAATTTTTTATTTTTTAAAATTTACATCCAAATTAGTTAGCATATAGTGAAGCAATGATTTCAGGAGTAGATTCCTTAATGCCCCTTACCCATTTAGCCCGTCCCCCCTCCCACACCCCCTCCAGCAACCCTCTGTTTGTCCTCCATATTTAAGAGTCTCTTCTGTTTTGTCCCCCTCCCTGTTTTCATATTATTTTTGCTTCCCTTCCCTTATGTTCATCTGTTTTGTGTCTTAAAGTCCTCATATGAGTGAAGTCATATGATTTTTGTCTTTCTCTGACTCATTTCGCTTAGCATAATACCCTCCAGTTCTATCCACGTAGTTGCAAATGGCAAGATTTCCTTCTTTTTGATTGCTGAGCAATACTCCATTGTGTGTGTGTGTGTGTGTGTGTGTGTGTGTGTGTGTGTGTGTGTATATATACCACATCTTTTTTATCCATTCATCCATCGATGGACATCTGGGCTCTTTCCATACTTTGGCTATTGTGGATAGTGCTGCTATAAACCTGGGGGTGCATGTGTCCCTTCAAAACAGCACACCTGTATCCCGTGGATAAATGCCTAGTAGTGCAATTGCTGGGTCGCAGGGTAGTGCCATTTTTAGTTTTTTGAGGAACCTCCATACTGTTACCCAGAGTGGCCGCACCAGCTTGCATCCCACGCCTCTGCTGGTTTTTTGAGAAGTCAGGGTCCTCATTCGTCGTTGCCTCCGTAAAAGAACTGTCTTGCTCGCCCAGAGGAGAGCGGAGTGATCGCCAGAGTTAGGCGCCTCCGCTATCCCTGCTGCACTTTACAACTACCCTCTTACCTGCTTGAGGTGTGTGCGGTTAAGGCACTGTGGCGTCAGATCACTTTCCAGCTCCAGCTGCGGCGCAGGAACTGTGAAGTATCTGTTTTAGGCCGGGTACAGGCTCAGGCACCTTAAGGGCAGCCGCTTCTTATCTCGCTTTTATTAGCATTGGTGTCAACATGCTCTAAACCCGATGAGCTGCTCTCGTTTCTGATAAAAAGAAAATGACCTGCCTGGCATGGATGGAGAGAGAGGTGCCTCAGGCAGATTACATTGTCACCTCTCATAATATAACAGCACGCGTTAACACACACACACACACACACACACAGGCCACTAGATTTCTGTTTACCCATGGAAGTGTTTGACATTTTTGTCTCCTGATGAAATGCGCTGGGTCCAGAGGAAGGAATGAATGAGTAAGGGGAAAAAGGAGTCTGGCTTCTTAAGAGAGATTTTGAAGACACAAAGGGACTTAAATCGCAACCCTGGAACCGTCTGTTGGCAGAACCCTAAGACCTGAAACCCTAGAGGAAGCTCCTTTTTCAGGCTGTTTTTTATCCTAACCTACGTTTATTTAGAGCCAAGATCTCTAACATGGTTTGGCTGACTTCTCTAAAGGTGAACTAAACATAGGGCTACCTGTAGAGTTTAGAGTCTCTGAGGAGATGCCAGCCTGGAAAATTAGAGAGGTAATTACCCACCCCTCAGCAAAGTAGGATTTTCTTCTCAGTTAAATATATTTACTTACATGCATTTAAGGACAGAGTCTGAGAACTCTTGGAAGAAGTTGTAGGCATTTTGAGATGTTTGGGGTAATTAAGTCTTTTTTTTTAGACAGCAATTGTGTGGTTTAACCTGTCATCTTGAAATATAAATTATATAGGGGTTGCATAAAAAAAGCTGTCTGTGACACTTCTAGGTGCCTCAGAAAAAGTTTGAGTTTGTCTCATGTCTGTTATGGCAACACTGAGTTGTTAACACGAACGTCGTGTAAGGATGTTCTCTGCAATTTTAAATGACAAAATGTGACTTCTTTAGCCAGAATCGAAGTGTTTAATGTTAATGGAAAACTGATTGGCAAGAAGGTAGAACACACATAACAATAACAATAAAACAACAAAAGCCGGTTCTACAAATTGCAAGTAGTTTTGAAGATTTGTTTAACTTCATCATTTGAGTCAACTCATGACAAACCATTTTTCAAAAAGCGTACGGATGGGGCGCCTGGGTGGCGCAGTCGGTTAAGCGTCCGACTTCAGCCAGGTCACGATCTCGCGGTCTGTGAGTTCGAGCCCCGCGTCAGGCTCTGGGCTGATGGCTCGGAGCCTGGAGCCTGTTTCCGATTCTGTGTCTCCCTCTCTCTCTGCCCCTCCCCCGTTCATGCTCTGTCTCTCTCTGTCCCAAAAATAAATAAAAAACGTTGAAAAAAAAAATTCAAAAAGCGTAAGGAATGGAACCAATACTTAAAAAGCACTTCTCAGTCTAGTGGTATTGTCGAATCTTAAGAGTGAAGTTCCTTGTCAGACCTTTCTTTCTCCTTAACATATGAAATTTTGCACTTGTTAACATAATTTGCAAGTGATAAAAAAGCTGGATGTTACCACACCTTCAGTTTCTGGATTCTTGTCTATTATTTAGGTTTCTTATGAATACGAGATTTAATCTCTTATTTTTTAAAGGAAGTAATCTGTATTTCTCGCTCTTGTCTATTCTGTCCTGCAATGTTATGTATGACCCCTTGGTACAAAATTTGAGAGGAATAGAAACTCTCTGGTGGTGTAGGGACTCTTTAATATTTCCCAAACGACAGGTGTCTTCTCCCAGAATAGAAAGAGTGTTGTGTTCCCTTGATTGCAAATCCCCACTGTCTACAATTCTGGTTGGGTGGCTGGATCACATTAGAGTGGGTGTGCATTAAAGCGTTTCATGCATTTTGCTCAGTGTGAGTTTGAAAAGCCCTCCTACATGTAACAATTCCCATTTAACAGTGGGTTTGAACGTGACTTTTCTCACGTCGTAAGCTGCCCGGAAGAAGGACGTTCTTCCGGAACAGTGGCTTAATAATTATAGCCCAGGACACTGGTACCTTCAAGTTTTCTGCTCTGCTATCTTTAGCACGTGGGCTTTTTGGTCACTGGCGGGTGATCACGAGACGGTGGGAATGGTGCCAGACGCCATGTGCTCATAGAGCGGTGTTTAGGGCAGGAGGAAGAGGGTGGGAGGATGCAATATTATGATTTGTAAGAAAAACATATTCTTGGTTTTCACCCCGTACTCTTGGCTCACAGCTCCTCAGATTCTTCAGATTTCCTAAGTCGTGAGAGTGTCAAGGTATCTTTTGTAATGTTAATGAGGTGACCTTTGGAAAGCACCAAAAGATGGGACTGATTGTGAGTGGGGTGAGCCTATGGTCAGAGGGTTGGAACTTCCATTTGCATTGTCTCCCCCCCCCCACCCCCCCCCACCAGGAAGGGCAGGGGCTAGAGATGGACTTCCATCAACAGTGACCCATTGTTTCATCAGTTATGCCTGTGTATTGAAGGCTCCATAAAACCCCGATTCAGAGAGCTTCAGGTTGGGGAGCATCTGGGGATTGGGGAGAGTGGCGTGCCTGGAGGGAGGGTGGAGGCTCCGGCCCCTTTCCCCCTACTGTGCCCTATGCGACTCTTCCATTTGGCTGTTCCTGAGTTCCATCCTTTTATAATAAACCAGGAATCTAGTAGGTAAACTGTTTCCGGGTTCTCTGAGCCATTCTAGCAAATTAACTGAACCTGAGGAGGAGGTCGTGGGAACCTCTGCTTTATAGCCCGTTGCTCAGAAGTACAGCTAACACCTGGACTTGTGGCTGGTGTCTCAAGCCCAAGGAGGTTGTTCGAACCCTCCGGTCTGTAGCCGGTTGGTCAGAAACACAGGCAGTAATAACCTGGCTTTGTGACTGGCATCTCAACTGGAGTGGCCAGTCTTGCAGGACCGAACCCTTAACCCGTGGGATCTGAACTTCTCTCTAGGTAGTGTCAGAATTGAGATGAATTCTCGGGCACCCTGTTGGTATCTGGAAAATTACTTGGTGCTCTGTGGGAGACCCCCCCCCCCCCCCCCCAATAGGAATTGGTACTGGAACCAAAAGAGAAGATAAGAGGGAGTCTTTGTATTAGGAGACTCTTTCCCCCAGGCCTCCTGGCAGACTCCTCATTATGTCCTGATGGCCAGGCCTGGATTACTTGGCCATTCCTGGTCGCAAGGCAGGCTGGGAAATGTAGTATTTGGCAAAAGGGAATGAGATTTCTATGTGCTACAGGCTGAATGTTTGTATCCCCTCACATTTGTATGTTGAGTCCTAACCCCCAATGTGATGGTATTTGGAGATGGGGTTTGGGGGGGGTATAGTTAGGGTTAGATGGAGTCATGAGGTTGGGGCCCTCGAGCCGAGATTAGTGCCCTTAAGAGACATCAGAGTGCTTGCTCAGTCTGTCTGTCTCTTTCTCTCCCTCTTCCTTTCTCCCTCCACAAATACAGAGGTCTTGTGAGCAGGTGTAGTGAGACAGGGCTGGCTAGAAGCCAAGAGAAGAAGCCTCAGAATGAAACCTACCTTATCAGCACCTTGATCTTGGCCTTCCCAGCCTCCATGCCTCCGAGAAATAAGTTTCTGTTCTGCCATCCAGGCTGTATTTTGTTATGACAGTCTGTGCTAAGATGCCATGGCTGGCTTCGAGTGCTCATGGCACATTCCTTAGAATCGTGTTCGTTGCTGCCCTGTTCATAGGAGAAGGAAGAGCTGGTGAGTAGGTAGCCAGTGGTTTCTGCCACGTTCAATTAATGTACGACTGGAGAGGGGACTTTTATCTCCTGTCCCAGGATGACCAAGGAATGTGGCCTTTGTTAACCATATAATACAACCGCTTGACACAAATACATATAAAAGCAGGATTAGAACTTGGAATCATTCATGCAACACATTTAATTAGCACATTCAGTGTTCCAGGCTGTTGCCCGAAGCTGAAGATACTGCGCTGAATAAGAGGGACGACCCCTGAACTCGTAGGGCTTATAGACAAGTTGGACGCAGAGATTACGGGAGAGACGCTTACACAGTAGTGGCATAGCTTAGAATGGGGGAACACACAGTTTGCTGTGCAGTGAATGGACGCCAGCTAACACTGACTTGGGGGGTTCTGAGAAGGCCTCCCGGAGGAGGTGGCATCCTCACCCACATCCTGAGGCAGGGCTCTGTTCGTCTCTGAAACTGATGCATCGACCACCCTCTTTTTTGTGTAGGTGCTCTCGAAAACTCCAGGCCAAACCAAGTCTGCTCTTCAATTGGGGACTGGCCGTGGGGATTCCACGTACTTCTTGGAGCGCAATTGAGTCAGCAGCTCCGGAAGCGGCACAGCACAGGGCCAATAGCATCGTCTTCGAAGACAGGCAGATACAAGTTCCTGCCTCTGACTGGCAGTGTAAGAGACAGGGTTTTCCTGAGCCTCAGTTTCTTATTTTATGAAGCGGAGGGAAATAATACATCGCTGTGTAGACCTGTTAGTGGAAACAGCCAGCACTGATGGGGCGTTGAATACCCGCAAGGCTCTTTTCTAAGAGCCTTTACTTTAAAGGCTCTTACTTTAAAGTATATGTTACTCCTGTGAAATAGATCTTACTGTTATCTCCTCTTTTCAGGTGAAGAGACTGGGGACAGAAAGGTTAATAATGTGCTTGGAGAACTGCAGCTAGTAGCTGGGAGAGAGCTAGGTTGAAACACAGGCTGCCTCGCTCCTGAGTCCGTCGTACCGAGGAAAGTCCACCAGACTCTTTTTCTCGGCTCTGCTGTGATGGGTCAAACCAAGTCAGGCTCCTGGCTTCGTGTCTCTGAAATACTGCACCATCAGTGAACAATTTCTGCCCGTACCCTGGTCGGTGCGGAGTCCTTTCTGGAAATCTTGGGATCACCCATTGTGTCACCATCTCTCTTCAGTCAGGCACGCGTCTTCCGGTCTGGGAGCAGCTCTAAAATCTGACCCCTCATTCCTGCCGCCTCTGCTTCAACTCAGATCCTCTCAAAATACCTCCTTCCAGCAAAATGGCAGCAGCCTCCTAGCTGGTTTTCTCATCACTCTTCTTCCCTTCTCCCCCAGCATCTGCCCTCTTTGCCGGTCCATAGTCTACTTAGCTAATAAGATGGCTTTTCTTATTATTGGGCTGCTCTCAGTTCATCGTGGGTCTTAGTTAAATGTGATCCTATTGCCTGTAGGATCAAGTGCAGGTGCCACAGGTGCGTAGGTGTCCTTTTATTTCCAGGCTGATATCTAACTTCCCTTTCCCTTCCCGGCCCTGCCCCCACGTGCCCTCCCCCTCCCAGGTCCCTCTGTTTATTTTGTCAGGGACACCCCTTCAACTTCACTTCATCCCTCCAACCCACTGTCCTCCTCCGCCCCTCCCCCCCCCACGCACTGGGGGGCAAGTCCAGCTCCTTCTTGAGATTTAGCTCTAGAGTTTCCGCCTCTGCAAATCCTTCCTTCCGTTGTGCCCATTTACCAGTTCACTTTGTGCCTCACTGTTGCATTGGTGTCCTTGGTCTCTTTGGTGGCACATCCCTGGAGAGCAGGAACCCTGTCTGCATCTGTCCCTGCAGTGCTGAGTGCAGTTCGCGCCAACAGAAGGCCTCTCGTGATACGTATTTTTAATTTTGCACGATGGACACATTTTCCTGATGTCTGTGTGAGGGAGATTCATGTGTGCGCGTGCACACACAACCACACACACTCACACCCGCTCCCTCGCACTTATGTGTGTATTGCTGGTGCTCCTTGTTACCCAGCGGCAGTATGAGCCTTCGTTTATTTTGCCTGCGTGGTGCCCTCTAGGGAAACATACATTGGTTCTGTCGGGCTTACTTTATGAGGAAAGAACGTGTATTCAGTGCGGTCTGCGCAGTTTTGCGGGTGCTTTTTCCAGCAGTTTTTTAGCCACGTTAATAGCATGCTAGAAATCATCCCATTACACGGAGGGATTATAATGGAAAATAGCAGCTGTCCCCCTTATTCCTCCTCAACTTCCCCACTTTGAGATGACCACTCTTTCTTTTTCAAAAACAGCTTTATTGAGGGCGCCTGGGTGGCTCAGTCGTCTGAGCGTCCGACTCTTGATTTTGGCTCAGGTCATGATTTTATGAGCCATGAGATCAAGCCCCACTTTGGGGCTCTGTGCTGACAGTATGGAGCCTGCTTGGGATTCTCTCTCTCCCTCGCTCTCTGCCCCTCCCCCACTCACACTCTCTCTGTCTCTCTGTCTCTCAAAATAAAACTAAATAAACATTTAAAAAAGCAACTTTATTGAGATGTGATTTACATACATAGTTTACCCATTTAACATATAGAATTCAGTTTTTTTCAGCTTATGCAGAGTTGTGGGACCATCACCACTGAAATCTAATTTTAGAACATTCGCATCTCCGGAAAAAAGACCCTTGTACTCATCAGCTGTCACTCTCCATTCACTCCTATCAACCAACACTCCCAGCCCTAAGCAACTGGGAATCTACTTTCTGTGTGTATAGATTTGCCTATTAGAGACATTTTATATCAATGGAGTCATTTAATATGTGGTCTCTCGTGACTAGCTTCTTTCACTTAGCATAATCTCTGTTTTCAGGGTTCATCCATGTTGTCGAATCTATCAGTGCCTTATTTTCATGGCCGAATAATACTCCATTTTTTGGATGTACCACAATTTGTCCATTCATCACTCGATGGACACGTGGGTCTTTCCACTTTAGGGCTATTCTGAATGATGCCGCTGTAAACATCCGTGCACAAGTTTTTGTGTAGACACATGTTTTCATTTCTCTTGGGCATATAGATAGGAGCGGAATTGCTGAGTCATGTGGCAACCGCTCGTTTAACTTTTGGAGGGACCTTCTGGACTGTTTCCACAGCAGCTCTGCTGTAGTACATGCCCAGGAGTAATGTAAAAAGGGTTCCAATTTCTTCACTCCCTTGCCCGTACTTGTACTTGTCCTTCTTTTTACCTCTCCGATTTAATTCTCACAATTCCTCAGTGTAGTCGAAGAAAAACATTCTTACTCTTATTTCATAGATGAAAACTCCCAAGTCATCAGACAGATGAAACAAGATGCCTAGTATACATGTAAATAAGAGGTGGAGAAGAGGCAGGGATAGTTCAAAACAACAGGTCATCCAAAAAGAATGAAAGAGCTTTGCCATCAGATAGTTAGGGCTATGTCAGGGATATTTCCCATCCCCACATTTTCTTTTAAATCAGTGTGATTTTTTGTTTGTTTGTTTGTTGGCCTGCATTAAAAAAAAATCGAGGTATAATTCACGTAACATAAAATGAACCATTTTATGAGATGACTGCTCCTTGTCCGTGGGCTTTTCTAATGGTTATATTGTCTTGAAAAATATTTGCATGTGTTTAAAAGTACTTTGTTTATTTACAAAAAAAAAGGAAGAAATACAAATTTGATTACCAGAGAGCTATCGTAGATCTACAGGAGGAACAAGAATATAAGGACCAGAGGGCAAACCGAAAGTCACTTGCTTTGAAGGAATTAAGATAATTGGGTTGCCTTTCTTCCATACTTTAGATATAGTCTTTTCAAAATTAGAAAGATATGCCTGCCTTGTATTCTGACATGAATATTTAGCAGTGTCATCTGTAACCCTAGGATCATACGGTAAATGTTAACAAGAAACACCAGAACTTGTGTTTTTCCTGTCGTATTGTTTTTCTACAGGATTGGTGACAGCTAGAACGGCTTTATGACATTGTGCCTGCAAAGCTGAATATTACACGTGTAGCTACCTGGGTAGGTGTAGAGTGTATTTTTTTAAGAGCTGGACATACTGACTGGATGTCATCGGTTACATCTGTTTTATAACCCTGAAGAATTTTACATATACTTGGACAAAAATTGGAGATAAGAATTTTCTAATGAATTATATCTCCAGGGTGCATTTCTGCTAAGTGAATAGAACACATTCTGAAGACATGAACCTTCTGATGTGCACACACGATGAAGAAGTGCTTTATATAAAATTTTCAGTTTTTTGTGTGTGTGTTTCTGCTCATTGTGGCGTAGTTTTATTTCTTTGTGCGGAAACATGCACATTTCACAGTACGGTTTCTCAGTCTGTTTCGATTCTCCATCTCATATTGGCTTGTTTTCAAATAGATACATGGTTTCTGTCCACTTTGGAGCATCGTGAGGACCACTGAAAATGTTATCTGTGGTTTAGCTGACAGTTTTTATTGCTGATCTGGTGGTTACCTGGTCTGTCACTTTTTCAGTGCATTTCAGAGTCTCCGTGTCTCCGTAGACACTTTTCCTCAGTCCCCTGCCCATGTCAAAGTGAACACAGTTTCCCTGTGTATTCTAATTATAAAATACATGATGATACATTCAGACAGTGCCGAAAGGTTTGAAGAGAAAGGGAAAGGCATCCTTAGTCTTACTTCCCAGATAAACAGAACCACTGTGAACATTTTGGCCCTAGCCAAATGGGGTCAGTCACCTAGCTACGTATAGCCTGTAGGGCAAATCTGGCCTCGACCTGTTTTCTTATGGCCCCTGAGCTAAGAATGGTATTTATGTTTTTGAATGGTTGCAACGAAATCTAAAGGAGAAATACTATTTTGTGACATGTGAAAATAATAGGAAATTTAAAATGTAGTTTCCATAAATAAAGTCCTACTGGAATGTATTCACGTTTATGCTTCTCCATACGGTATATGCCCACTTTCATGCTGGAATGGTGGACGTGAGGAGCTATGCCAAACCGATGGTCTCCAAAGCCTGAGGTTATTTACTCTCTGGCCCTTTACAGAAAAAAATTTGCCGATCCCCGGTCTATGACCTTCAAGACTTTTTTTCCCTGTGCATTTATGTGAATATCTTGTGTGCATGTGTTTTAAACAATGGAGTCATCCTGTGTGCTTTTGTAATCCACCCTTTTTCATGGAATATTATGCTTACCAGGAACTTCTGCTAAATTCTTTTTTGTTTGTTTGCTTATTCCACTGAATTGAAATCTGAGGACCGTTGCTTTCTTTTTATGTTTTCGTTACATAAACTCATTAGATGTTACGCAGGAATGGTGATCATAATAGTCATAACTTATCACTTAGAATTGGTTTTAACTGCTTATGAATTAAGGACTTTTTTTTTTTTTTTTCACCTGACTCATGAGACAGGTAGTGGTGAAACTGCCCAAGGAGGTCACGAGGAGCCAGGATCTTTTTAGCATCCTGCTCTGCCATTCTCCGCATAGAATTTCATTGAAAGATGGCAAATAGACTCTGTCATTGCTATGTGACAGATTACCACAGAACTTCTTGGCTTGAAACAACAAGTATTTGTTATGTGACATGTTCTGTGGGTCACACAGATACAGCTTAGCGGAGTGCCTCTGGCTCAAGGTCTCTCATAAGGCTGCATTCAAGGTGGTGGCTGGGACTGTGGTTATTTTATTTTTTAAGTTATTTACTTATTTTTATTTATTTGAAAGAGAGAGAGAGAGAGAGAGAGAGAGAGAGCGAGCATGTGAGCGGGTTTGGGGCAGGGGGAGAGGGAGAGAGAGAATCCTGAGCAGGCTCCATGCTCGGCACGGAGCCTGACATGGGGCTCGATTCCACAACCGTGAGATCATGACCTGAGCTGAAATGAAGATTCGGACACTTAACCGACTGAGCCACCCAGGCGCCCCAGTTATTTTAAGACCAGAGCGAGGTAGGAGGGGATCTGTTTTCAAACTCACTCTTGTGGCCGTTGGCTGGCCTGTTGGCTGCAGGAGACATCAGTCCCTCGCCACACGGGCCTCTCCTTAGGGCAGTTTGCAACGTGGCAGTTAGCTTCCCCCATGTCTCTGTGAGTGTGTGTGAGAGAGGGAGAGACAAGAAGTTTCAGTCTTTTTGTAACCTAATCTTGGAAGTAACATCGCGTCACTCCTGTAGTATTTTTTGTTGTCGTTGTTGTTAGAAGTGAGTCACTAGGCCCAACCTGTGCTCAAGAGGAAGAATTCCATGAAGGGTCTGAACACCAGGAATTAGGAATTATTGAGGGCTATCCTAGAGATGGCTTACATCAGTCAGCATGAGGTTTCACTTAAAGGTGATGGGTAGACCCTCAGCCAGTGGTCCAAGGTCCATGCAGGAAGGAGAGGGTAGAAAGGCTTTTTTTTTTTGTTGTTGTTGTTGTTAGGAAAACAATAGTAGGTTTACACTTGTGTTTCATCAGCTAGAACTATGCCACAAAGCTACCCTAGCTGCCGGGCAGTCTGGGAAGGCAAACTTTTTAGGTGGGCCCGCTGTTGCCCGAGTCGAAATCAGGATTTTGTTGATGAGAACAGTTGTCAAAATAGATGCTGGGTGGGCACCAGGGGGTATATCTACTATACCCACCATCTAAGGTGGTTGTAACGGGTTCAGTGACGTAACAACCGCACACTTGTCTGGTTTATAATATGCACTCAATTAAACAGTAGCTATGCTTATTGCTATTACTTATAAATTATAATGTCGCTTTGGAAGTTGGCTTGTTGAGATAATGTTCTCTTGCAATGATACTGAAAGAAGTAGCATGGAAAGAAGAAACTAAACATTTATTGATGGCCTGGTATGTGCCAGGCATTTTATTGATATGTTATCTGATTTAATTCTCGCAGAGAACTTGCGAAGTGGGATTATTTGCCCCATTTCACAGATGAGGAAACCAAGGCCCAATAACGTTGAGTGGATTGTTCAAGGAGCACATCCCACTGTTGTGCCTTGAATGGGTCAGAGACTGTAACGATCTGTAGTTTGGCTCTTAGCTCTTGGAGTGAGCAGGTAGGGATTGGGGCAGCTGGATCCTCTGGGCCCTTCAGCTCCAGCCCAGCAGCCTCTTCTGGTTACAGCACCGCGCCTTGCAATTATCATTTTTTGCATGCTGCATGATGCGGCACAGGCTTGAAAGTACTGCTCTATCGGCGAGTAGGGAGCACAGCTGGAACTTGAACCCAGGCGTGTTTAAGTCCAGAAGCCACCCTTCTTTCCGTGATTGGGCCCTCCCCTATGTCTAGAAGCAGTGAATCTTAGGCTAACATAGGAGTTCAAATCCAGCTTCATTGAATACATAATTCAATGTATTGAAGAAATACATTTCTTTTGTACTTACATGTCTCTCTTCCTTATATTTCTCTTTCTCTCGTGTTTCTCCCTCCCTTGTTCTCAGTATACCATCACATGCTTAAGAGGGGGTTTAAAAAGAGATTAGGGTTTCAGACGATAAAATTAGTTAACATTATTTGCTATTAAACTGTAACCTGCATGGAAACTGACTTGGCCACTAGGTGTCTCCTTTTGGTTCTGTTCTGTGTCCTCTTAGAAGGCACCTAAGACATATATAAGGAAGATTAAGCAACAGAAGATTAAAAAGTAAATGGGATCTGTACTCTGAGGATTCCAATTGCCTTTTTTTTTTTTTTTTTTTTTTTTTTTTTTTTTTTTGGTCTTTTACTCTCTACTTCTGTTCCTCCTTACTCATGGGCTGATGTTTAGGGAATAGATCAATTCTCTGGAAACTTAGATGAGTCTTTGATAACCTCCTTCTCGCTTATTTAACTACTGTAAAGTGGGCAGAAAGAACTTCCGGGCTCATCTAGACAGGTAGTAAAATAAGCAGATTGTGTTGCCCTAATATTTTAGGGACAATTTTAATAACAATTTATTATCATGGGAATACTTGTGTTACGAGGCAAATAATGATTGTATTATTAATATTAATTTCCCTGTTCTGTAATACAGTAATATTGGCTGTAACCTACATGTGTTATTTTCTGCAATTCTCACAGGAGCCCTACATCGTTGCCATTTTCCCCCTGATGTTAGAGATAAAGAAGTTGAAGCTTAGAGATTGGTTGATTTGGCTTCGAGTTTAATAGAGTTTGGTTGCTTTCATATCGTGTCTCCCCTCCATTTGGAAGTGGTTAATTCATTATAGTAGTGGGGAGAGTTCAATTTGAGTCAATACAATTTAAAGTACTCAAGAAATAATTCCACCAAGAGCACTTCCGGAATCATGGTTTGGTTGCGAGCGCAGAACTCCTGTTTTCCGCAAGTTGCCTTGTAGAAGTGAGCAGTGTCTCTGGATGTGGGCTCCCTTCAGGAAGGCTACAGGCTCTTTGCAGAATTACAAATTGTGTACACTCAGGGATCACTTCCTTTCACTTGCCTACAAATGCGGCACCCATTATCATAGAAACAGCAGGGCATTTGACAGCTCAGGTTCAGACCCCGAGCTTCATAGAATGGAACATTCTTCTTATGCAATTAGGGGCACGCTAAAAAGATGGAAATGCAGCTAGGCCTAGGGTTTTCTGAGACTGCTGGCTGATAAGCTCTCTTTTACTCGAATTTCGATTCTGCATTAATTTCCCGCTTTCTCCAATCGTCTTAAAAAAAAAAAAAATCAGCTCACGCTAGGTTTTCTTTAGTCTCGAGTAATTTAATTGTGCTTAGTATCTCTCCAGTTGACTCCCCAGTTGTGGTGGTGATTTCTGCAGACCACAGGAAAATGTATAACAAATGTGAGATGAGAGAACGTTGTCAGGCAGGTAGCATTTTCTCTGGGAACTTGGAGCCCGGAGAGGGAGCAGTCCCCAGCGCTAACAGGCACACCCCCAAGATTTGCCTCCAACACTGTCAGTTCTCTCTCTTTGTTCCCTTTCCCGACTCACTTTCTGCCAGGGATTTGTGACATATTTTGTAGCAGATCAAATGAGCCCCTGACACCTGATTGCCGAGTGCTTCTTGTTTACAGTTGCTTTCCAAGGACACCTCGACAAGATGGAAAGCTTAACGCACAGTAATTAAATTTGCATCTGCTCTGTGACAGGACTCAAAGGAATTTTTTCCCCCTCCACATATGAATCTCATTGTGGAGCTCCTACTGTCTTTGACCATACAGCATCTAAAAAGGCAAGATGTGGACAGGTAAACAAACATTGGTTCAGTCTCCTGCCTATCATTATAATGATGAATATTAATTAAGATCGCTGATACCCCTTTCTTACTTGATTTCCTACTCTTCACCTACTTGTTTAGCCAGATTTATAACCGGCCCTAAATACAAGAACTGTGGCTTGGAGTGAGTTTCTCTTTTTAATCTTTTTAAAGGAAAACAAACATTGCTGAACAATCCGGATTGGTTTAACACCCTTTGGATTGTACATTTCTCACAAATGCTAATGAATAATTCAGTAAAGCCAAACACAATCTGCTGGTGGTATCCAGTGTTATTCACACTTGCTAATGAATAATTCCCTTTGGCTTTTAGAGAGCAGCTCTAAGGAGTGACTTCTGAGACTCAGATGGGTTATTATTGGGCTATTTGTCAGTGTCCTTGGGGCATTGTGAGCCAAAGTCCAACTTGGCTATCCACTCCACATCCCTTCTCTGATTCTTCTGGGAAACATGCCGCTATTTCTGTCCCAGCCTTTTAGCCCTCAAATGTTGCTGTGAAAGAGGCAATGCTATAACGGGATTCAGCTCCACTGTAATTTCATTGAGTCACTTCCTTCATTGTTTCATTCAAAGAGAGAAGTTTTTATTGAACACCTTACGAGGCGCAAAGTACTGAGCATGACATTGTGTATGTGCAGAGGTAAAGATAGATTTTATGTGATAGGCCCTTAAAGAGAGTGTAGGGCATATAGGAGAGGCATGGGGTCTTAGAGGAAGATGCACAGGGTCTTTTTATCAAAACGATCAGTTACCCCTTTCTCATTGTGTTCTCAGGTATGCATTTCAACGCATATTTGCTATTGATGGTGTTGTATGAGGGTTATGTTGCTTTGGATAAGCCTAAAATTTGATTAATCTTGGAACTGCTCATAGGATAAGCCCTATAATATGATACCAGAGACAACTGGGTAAATCTTGTTCATTTCTGCTGCACCGAAGTCAGGAATGTGGTATGTCCTAGTTTTATTAGCCTGGAAAGTGTAAGGATGTTGAATGTAGATTTATTTATGCCTGAGTTGTCTGTATACCTCACCTTAGCAATCATGCTGCATAAGGTAAAACGTGAGATCAATGAGGCACACCTAGCCATAGTGAGATTGTCTCTGGCATCCCTGTATCTGCGTTAGCTTTTTCGGTTCAACTCCTAGTTTTTCCTCTTCTTCCTGAGCACGCTGGAAGATTATAACTCCTGGCTTTCTTATAGTGAGGTGGGATCATGTGGTTACTTCAGACCGATGAAATGTAAGGGGAAGTAGCAGGTATCATTTTCTGGTCAAGACATTTAAGAACTGGGGTACCGTTTGCATATATTCGCTTTCCCTGCCACAGTGACCTTGGGGGCCATGTGTTCTAGATTGTGGAGTCTACGTTAGGTTGGGTCCGTGAATGACTGTGGGGCAGAGCCCATCCCCTCCCCCACTGGCCCATAGTGGACACGGAATTTGAGCAATGTGGACCTTTGTTGTATAGACCCCCTGAGATTTGAGAGTTTACTCCCAATGGAGACTGGACCGTTTTTACTAACACAGAGGGATTAGTGCAGGAGAGGATGTGTGTGTGTGTGTGTGTGTGTGTGTGTGTGTGTGTGTGTGTTATCCAGTCCCTGATATTCTGCAAGATTTCAGCTAGCTTTGCAGAATGTAGTTTCAATTGGGAATTGGAGGATAGACCTAATATAGGGAGAGAAAGAGTTTATTTCATCAATGACCGAGGAATCTCTGGGAGAAATAACTTTGGTATAAATAGACTCATAGAAATGAGAGAATAATTAGTAAGGAAAACCAGAGGTGAGGCTATTGTAATTCATGTAATTCAGAAGTAATGAATATTTAATTGTATGTAGCGTGTTTAATTGGTAAGATTATAAAACCTGTAATTTTTCTCTTTGCTTATAGTTTATACCGGAGGGTGGCCCTCGAGCTAAGAAAGGTTTTTACATTTTTAATAGATTGTAAAGAAAAGAAGAAGGAGGGTATTCAGTAAGGGGCTATATGTGGCCTACAAAGCCTAAAATATTTATTGTATGGTCTTTTGCAGGAAATGTTTGCTGACCCCTGTTTTAAAATCTCCATACATACACTATTACCAAAAAGTATCACCTTCACTAAAATGTGAGTTCCTCAAGAACCAGAAGTCAAAGGTTTTATTAATCTGTGTAATTAATTTGTAATCTGTCTTTCTGCCTAGCATGGTGCATAACACGGCACAAGGGCAGAAAAGTTATGTGATTCAATTTCGTACAGAACATGGGAGATATGACATTTTAGAAGATGAGAACTGAGAAGAAATCATGGAAGGCCATAGGTTTGAAGAAATAGAAGTTTTCCTCCTCTGTTCTCTTGGCTGGTGACAGTTTGGGATTTTTTTTAAACCTCATAGATATGGACATTCATTTCATTTTATACTCATTTTCAAAACAAATGTCCTATTTTGAAAGGTTTTAAAGGTATTAACTTCTGCTCTGGTATCACAGTATCGGTAGAGCCTTTTTGTAAATCTATTCATTGTTGATGTTTTCTCCTTTTCCCCAGGCAACACCCAGGTTTCTTTTTCTTTTCTGATTATTTTCATGAGAGTTTCTATAGATTCACTCACTCATTCATTTGCTCACTCACAGATACATACCCATGGGAAATGAGGGCATGTCCACACAAAAACGGTTACACAAATGCTCAGAGCAACATTACTCATTATAGCCCGGAGTAGAAACAACTCAAAATATCCATCAACTGATGAATGGATAAACAAAATGTCGTGTATCCCTATGATGAAATATTATTCTGCAGTAAAAAGGTGTGAGCTACTGATGTGTGCTGCAACACTGATAAACCTTGAAAACATTATGCTAAGTGAAAGGCAAACACAAAAGCCTACAGATTGTATGATTCCATTTATGTGAAAGGTCTCTAATAGGCAAATCCACAGAGACAGAAAGCAGATTAATGATTGCCTGGGGCTGGGAGTGGGGCAAGGCAGGAATTGGTGGGGGGGGGGTAGGAGGGGGGAGAGGGGTGGGGGGGGACCACTGGTGGGGGCGGGGGTTCTTTTTAGGGTAATGGCGAAGTTCTAAACTTAGATTGCCATGATGATTGCAAAACTCTGTGAATATACTAAAAACCGTTGAAGTGTATGCTCTAAATGGATGGATTTTATGTTTTGTGAATTATATCTCAATAAAGATATTAAAAGTAATTACACAGTGGATTGCTCATTTTTTGGTTATGCTGCTGATTATATACCCTCTTACTCAAGTAGCAGTTAGGATTTGAATCTCTTCTGTTGTTTCTTCTTGAATAAAAATTTTTTGGAAACAAATTGATTTATATTCAAATTCCCTCTGACCCTATTCTACATGAATTTATTCCACTTTGTATACTGACAAGTGCACAAGGACATATGCACAAGAATATTCACTATGGCATTATTTATAGTGGCAAAACATAAGAAACAGCGTGAACTGTCCATCAGGAAGGGACATGTTAAAAAAATTCAGGAAGACATAGCTGGTGAACTGCCCCAGTACCTTTAAGAAGAGACACTTGTACATGTGCCAATACGAAACCGTCTTCAAGATATTTAAATTAAAAAAGCAGGATGCAGATTACTTGTTACTATTTATGTAGAATGCTTGCGTAAAGATAGAGAATCTCTGGAAAGATTCAGGTACAGGTAGTTACCTTTTTAGGAGGAGAAGTTTGGGTAGGTCAAGTCATAGGAGAGAGCTTTGTGCAGGGTTAGACCTTTTTTATACACTTTTTTTTTTTATAGCAGCATTATTCATAATAGTCAAAAAAGTGGAAACAATGCAAATGTCCATCAACTGATGAATGGGTGAGTAGGGTATGGTATATCCATCTATGCATCTAAGTAGAAGAGCTGGGTCAAAGGGGAGTTGTCTCTAAATCAGTTTTGTTTTGGGGAATTTTAACTCAAGAAGACAGTCTTCAAATATTTTAAAAAAAGAATTGTTTTTAAGTTAAGTTGATTCCTATACCACAGCTCAACAACCAATCTAGCCCATGTTTATGCATAACCCCTTTTCAATCCACGTGGAATAATTTGTTTGGAGACTCATCCCTTCTCCAGCAGCAGCACCCCCACCCCCACCCCCACCCTGCCAAAAACTAATGACGGAACAATTATGTGGTTCCACAGTAATTTTAACACCATCTTCTAACCCGGCTGTGTGGTAGCAGTCTATCTGCAGGGCAAGAATGTGGCTTGCAAAGGACAGTATCACATTGCCCACAATTGTTTTAATGTCTCCTGTGAAATGATAAATGAAGTTTTATAGTTATAATAAAAGTAAACGCATTTCCCCCAAGGTATAAAGAGTTTGCAAGTAAAATTTGCATAGTCAGATGTGCTTCTTTTTTTAAAGAATCCTTCTTTGAGGGCTTTAAAAAAAAAAAATCCCAGGATAGGTTTTCAATGCGGGCATTTATTTCATCAGACCCTATAAGGATGAATGAAGTACGAAATGTTATAAGAGTTGTATGAAAACGTTCTGAGATTTATAGCTGCCCCTCTAGGAACTTACAGTTTTTTGTTGGTGGTGTCATTGAAAAAAGCCTTCCAAGTTTTGTGTCCGGGTGCATGCTTCATAACATTAACTTCATGTAATTTGCAAAATACCGGCTGGGATTTTTCATGGTCCTAGGAGGTCCCGTAATTTGACTGTAACTCCTGCTTCTTATTATTTGATGCCACTTTGGTTTGCGTCTCTCCTAATTATTGTAAAGCCTCCAGCCTACGCCCCTCGTTCCTCAGTGAGACCACCACCCTGAGAGGTGAGCAGCTCTTGTTCACGGTGTTTGACACAGTGCCCCCTACTGTAATTCAGAGGTCTCTTTGCAAAAGAGCTCACTGGGCTAAGTGTGGGGCTGTAGAAGCAACTCCCCTTCTCCCTACTTGTGCAGCTTTCTGCCGTCACATGAAGCTAGGAGTCCCAGGCTGTCTTTCCAACCGCTGGAGACCTGGCTGCTGTGTTGTCACTTAAGAGAGTCTCCACTTTCTTCCTGTTCCTGCCGCTCACTACCGCGTGACCCCCAGCCAGCGGCTGCTCCTGTTTGCTCACCGTTTGCGTGACAGGGCACCTCGCTTTGTGCAATTTTGTCTTTGTTTAATTTTTATATCTTCTGTGCCTTGGCCGTGAAACTTGGGTTTGGAGATGTCTATGACTTAAACCCTGCTGTGAATCCTCCCATAATCCCCCCAGGTAGGTCCTCTACATGAGTTTTAGAAGTTGAGATCGATGATGGTGATGATGCGATGCCACTTACTGTGGCTTTGTGTAAGCCCATCCATTTGTACGGTTAACCTGTGAAGAACCATATGACTTTTTCTGAGTCAGTTTCCCTGAGTACAGCTGAGCCATGGTGAGGCCCAGAGAGTTTGTTGGCTTCTTCAAGATTACTCAGCTGTTTAATTTGAGCTGAATCTGCAAGTTAGAATTTCAGGCCCGAAGCATTTTCCATAAATGAAACTGACTTACAGGCTCAAAGATACCTTGGACTCCAATGGGGGGAGGGGGCGGTGTCTAGAAATTGCTGGTGAGTCAGGACATACTACGCCCCATTAAAATACCTCAACAGTGAAATACTTTGGGAAAAAAAGTAATGCTTAAGTGTTTAAAATTTTATCCCCCTTCATTATGATCAAAGGAAGTAAGAGATCTTCTTGGAAAATATTCCCGATTGTCTTTAGTCTTCCAGGTGCTTCTACAGCTTACTGACAGCATGCCAATATTGCTGATAGTGATTCTTCCTCTTGATGGTATTGTTCGGTTAGCCTGAAGAGAAGCTTGTGCTGGCACAACTGTGCAGCCCGTTCTGATGGCTGTGGGCAAGCCAGGGGCCATGTCTTCTTGCCCAGGTAGAAGGGCTGACCTGTTACTGTGGCTAGTTGGCATGTACAACATGTGTTAGAAGAAGTAATTATTTTTAGCCGACTGACTATGACCAAGATTAATAGCTCTTGAAAGAGCTATAATGAAAGACTGCCCCAACTGGCTTCCACATTATTCTTTATTTATCCCGCTCTCATCCCTGTCACCTTTGGGCATCAGCCAAATGTCATTTATGTGAGATTTGCCCCTTAGATGTGAGAGGCTCCTCTTTCTTAATGATGGGAGGTGATTGGGCTGCAGGGCTGAGGCACTTGGGCAGTTGACATGACCCGGAGAGTCCCTCCAGGTCTGTGGGAGTCACAGGAACAGGACACTCACTCCCGAGGGAGGAAGAACATGAGAATGTTCAGCTGTCTGATGCAGATCATTGAGGTATACTTGAGGATTATAGGGAGTAGTTCAAGGGCTCCATTGTCAAGTCTCCATATGTCTGTGGCTCTTCTGTTTGGAACATTTGCAAGTTTCCTATTCTGAATTTTTTTTTTTTTTTTAAGTAAAATCATCAACAATTTCCAGTTCTATAAAACTTGGAAATCTCCTCATGGTAGGGACTTTGGAAAAAACCCCAAGTCCCCGTTGCCTTCTCCTGTCATGGTTTTTCAAGTGTACTTAGCTACCCAGAATGCAGGCTGCATTTCCCAGTCTCCTGCACAGCTTAGGTGTGGTCATGTGGCTAATAAGACAATGCATCCTCTGGTAGTTTCTGGGATGTTCCCTTAAGAGAAAGGTGCTGTGTATGCCTTCTGCCCTTTTCTTCCTAGGCCCTTCCTTTTATCTTGCTGCCTGGGATGTCGGTGCTGCATTTGGATCTTGGGAGCGAGGGCCAGTCCTTAGGGGTAGCGGAGGGGGTAAGCGGGCGGCGGTGGCTTGAGTCTCTCCAGACAGTATGAGAACTAACACCCCAGTCTGGCTGAGCCACTGTCATTTTGAGTTTTCTGTCACTTGCAGGCCAAACCTTATCCTAGGTGATACATGGTTTGTACGCACTGCAGCAGAGGAAAATAAATCCCGAGCCCTTGGACTCCCGCTCTCATTCTAAATCACACTGTCAAAATCGAAAGCTCCCTCACTCTTCCTTCTTTCAATCCCGCAAATTAAAGCAACCTACCAAAAAGATAATGCATTCATTGATTTAAGAACTAAAGACATGAGAGATACATGAAAGATACATGAGAGGCAAAATAGCCAGTGGGCTGGACCAGGGAGTAACTCATTCAGGGAAATGATCACCAGTCTTAGTGGCCGTCTCTAAGACTTAGGTCAGGGAGCCCTCACCACTTTCTAGTGTTGGTGGCAGCAACAGCCTCTTTTCTCAGCTTAGTAGAGCGCCTTAAGGATTCAGCTTCATTTGTTTTCGTAAGGACCCGGGGAGCTTTTGAAAATTTCAGGTTTCAAATGTCAAGTCTTTTCAGTGCTTTCAGTTCCCTTGTATGATAGCGCTGTTTATATTTTGCCTGATTCTGGTTTTAAGCCACAAGGTTTGCATGGGGCCATCCTTTCTCTAATATTATCCATATTAGATAAAATGTACTATATTAGCTACAGTGGGTTGCCAATTATTATTAACACAACCCTTTTAAAAGAGATGCTGAGACATGTAATTATTTTTCATGACTTTAAAAACTTTAGAAGGAGAAAAGCAGCTATTTGGTTCACTGTTTCATTAGCATTTGTAAAGTGAACCAAGAGAGAGGTTTTCTGTGCAGTGTTTTTCCTTGCTGTTTCTTGCCTTTTAATTTGGAGAATAGCAGGACCTTGTCTTTTGTTCACACACGGAAAAGTCCATTCAGCTGGAAAACAGAACAGTGTGCTCTTTGTGTACTCAGAGCCTTTGAATGCTTGTGGTCACACACTAGTTGCTGTTTAACTACAATAAAATTGTGACCAAAGGAGATAAACATTTAAAGGATAAATGACAGGGCTGTTAATTCAAAAGCAAGTTTTGTAGCATTGTTATTTTTAGCTAATAGGTATATAGCCAGGAGTCATGGGGATGGCTTTTAAGTCTGAAACTAGTGAAATCCTAGTTTCTATCCAGTAAAAAAAAAAAAAAAAAAAAAAGTCACTGGATATTTTTAATGGCTGATCATTCTGAGTTTTAGCAAGTCACTTAATGCGTCTAAACTGTCTTTAGAAACTTCTAGGAATTTAATTTACCTGATGTGTTTGCTAAGCTTGGTTGTGTCATATATGAGTGTGTGTATGTACACACCTATATGTACATATTTATATAATGCCAAGTGTATAATTTAAGAAAAGAGCCTTCAGGGCTTTTATAAGTGTATGAATTCAGAACTTGATCTGTCTTCATGCCTCTAAAGCATTATAATCTGCCTGCCCTTTTGTGGAAGAAAAGCATCTTTGAGAATTTCCTTTCCTTATAGGTATATAAAGGATAAATCTCTGTTTCTGCCTTTCTCCTCTGTGTGTGTGTGTGTGTGTGTGTGTGTGTGTGTGTGTGTGTATGTCTTGCAGCTAAAATCTGGGTCTTTGGCATATGACCCTTTGAAAAGAGCTGATTTGGGTTGTAGTGAGGGTATTGAGGGGTTGGACTGCTATTTATTTCCTGAGACACGAAATATACAAGGTCCCTTTTTGTTGCCTAGTGCTGGGATGTATTTTACCTAATCTTACTCTTCCTTTGGATTATCCATCCTTTTTCCACGGTACCCCACAATAAAATAAATCTAACTATATTTTGCACATGTCTTTTCCTTTTATGAGTTCACATTTCATTATAGCAGGGATCTTAAACTTTGCCCACCTACATGGGCCAGATAAGGAAGATGATTAATGAAAGTGGCAACTCTGTCTCAGTTTAGGAGAGACCACATGACTGGTGGTGCCAGTGGGGAAACCAGAAGTACATACACTGCCTAGAGGGGCCAGCTGTAACCTAGCCTTGGTGTGTCAATGTGGGCCTGGTATTTGCAGATACTTAACATTTTTTTTTTTGAAAGAAGCTCAAAATGTGGATTTTTATTTGAAAGCTCTTTATTGTAAAGAGCTGTTTGTGAATTGAATTGTAAAACTTATGTGGTCCAGAGGTGCCAGGGTGGCTCAGTTGGTTGAGCGCCCAACTCTTAATTTTGGTTCAGGTCATGATCCCGGGGTCATGGGATCGAGCCCTGCTTTGGGATCTGCAGTAAGTGTGGAGCCTGTTTGAGATCCCCTCTCTCTCTCTCTGTCTCTCTGTCTCTCTGTCTCTCTCTCTCCCTCTGCCCCTCTACCCCACTCATATTCTCCCTCTCTTTCTAAAATATGAATAAAATAAAATAAAAAAAAGAATAAAATAAAACTTATATGGTCCAAATAAGCCACATTTACTTCCGCAGGCTGGAAGCAGCCTAGGGCCTGCCCTTTGTGATCTCTGTTATTTAGAGTAGTTACATAGCTGATGTAATCAGAGAAGGGAATGTGCCGATTCCTCTTCAAGGAAGTTGAGCGGCCTGAAGAAAAATATGCAGGTTGATATTTGGGGATATCTAAAGAAAAGGATAGGCTTCCATCATATCACCCTACAGCAAGGCCCACCAATTGACAAACTCAGTTTCTGCACATATAGCTTCCAATTCCATTTGTGTGGTGTGGCCTCACTTGAACTTATAATTGATAGGCAAGGATCATCAAACATGGAAGATGCCTCCAAAAAATAGGACAATACAAAGCAAAGAAGAGAAGGAAGGGAATACAGAGAAGCAGTACGATGTAGAGAGTAGAAGACAAAACTTCAAAACAAGTTACGATATTCTTAGGTGAGGAAAGGTACTTCATGAAACTGGAACAAGAAGTTTATAAAAAGGAATGTTCATACTGTTAATTCTGTTGTGATCATGTATTATGGTGATATTTTTAAAGAAAGGTCGTCTTTATATATTAGAGGTACATACCAAAGAACTATAGTGGAAAGCTTATGATGTCTGAGGCTTGCTTTGAAGTAATTCAGAAAAAAAAGGTAGGATTGGAGAACAGGTGAGTTAAGATGAGTAAAATGTTGGTAATTGTTGAGGCTGTGTAATGAGTACATGAGGGCTTACTCTACAGTTCTCTGTACTGTGTGTTTAGAATTTCCCATTGTAAAGTATAAAAAAAAAGAACATTTAGAGAGCAAGAAAGAACTCTCAGAAATCCAAAATATAATAACAAAAATCAAAACTCCAAGAGGATTAGAAAACAAGTAGAACAAAAAAGTAACGCAATGGAAAAGAAGAGAGGAAGGGTATAAAAATAGAGAATCTGTCCCGGTGGTCCAGTATCTCACTCTACAAGGTTGTAGGATGAGAACCAAAATATCAGAAGAGAAGAAATGATCAAAGAAATAATACAGGGTAATTTCCTTGATCTAAAAGATAGGAATGATTTTTGAAATCAGAAGGGTCCACTGAGTGCCCAGCACAAGGGATGAAAACTGACACCTCCAAGTCCTTCCTCATGAATGTTTGGAGCTGTGGAGAGAAAAAGAAGGTCTTCTTAGCAAGCACGGAGCCCTCACTTCTGTTCTCAGCTGGCTTGGGTACTCCAGGGTCCAGACTTCTGTGCGTCCACTGCTTCCACACCGTAAACCATTCATTCCTCCCTTGGTCAGGGTTGTGCTGGTTGCCTGGCTATTGGGATTGAGGGAAGGATGTGAGGTCTAACTGCTATTCATAGACTTCTGACCAGGCTGTCTGTTTTCACCTCTACTTCTGAAATGCACTCGCCTCCAGAGGTCCCTGGTTCCTGTGATTCCTGAGCCTTTCTGGAGATGGTGGCAAAAATCAGCTCACTATTTACTGGTCTTCCTCTTATCTCCCCCAATCCCTGCCCTACCAACAGGCTTCAACTTTTCCTGTTCTGTTGCGCTAGCTAGCATTCCCTTTCTGCCTTCCAGGATGTGGGGTTGACATTTTTCATCCGCTGATATCTTCTCTCTCATTCTCTTGGTTTTGGGAGGGAGCCAAGTGTATGTTTTATATCTGCCATGTTTAAATGAAAGGCAATTTGTTGTGTTAATCATTAATTTGGGTGTCAGAGTTTCTTTTCCTACAGTTGATTTGGAAATCAGAACAATAAAGCAAAATTTAATATGTAGAATATAATTTCTTCCTTAACATCTTCCTCGACTACTGTCCCTCAGATATATCTGTTCTGCCTTCTCTGAAGTACCGTGGCCCTCAAAAACTTTGGCTCAGTTTAGCAATGAATTCTATACCGTTTTGGGTCTTATTCTGAGCATTCAACGTCTGCTTCGTCACCCAACTAGATTTTGTAGCTTGTGAACGTAGAGTGATGTATTAGTCTGCTTATGTATTCCCCGTGGCTCCCGGCAAATCTGAATTCAATAAATACTCGCTGATTAGAGTGTACTACTCAAATTTTTATTACTTTGCTTGTATATGTGTGCGGTGTATTTCTGTTTCAGTGTCCTCAGAGCTTTAATGCTCAGAGATCAGTAGGAAGGAATAAGTATAACGAGTAGGCTTTGGGAGTAACATTGTTAAGTAAAAAATGTCATGGGTGTACGGCTTCGAAAGTCCTTTACTGAAATTGTAAATTCTCAGCTGTATTTAGAAAGAGAAGAAAAGGAGACCTGACTAGTCCTATTGAGGAAGGGCCTGGAACTTGATTTCTGGCTTTGGGCTTGTGTAGATGGCCTGTTTCACAGTGTGTCTGCTTCCTGACTGTTCCCTGTAACAAGTCCTTGTGTTTATTTTAAGTTCTTGCCTCTTAGCACAGGATAGCTTCCGTTCGGAGTATGCCAGTCTAGTGTAAGCAACAATGCTGCCACTTTCTCTAAAGTCACCTTCTTTATTAAAGAAACTCTTTAATAGTTCCACATATTCTGTAGTTATGCATTTCTGTGAGTGCTTACCGACCCCAGCAGTGTTTAATAAATTATTGAACTTTGAAGAACCTTTGAGAAGCAAGGGCTTTATGTGACTGAGCAGCAGACATGAAAAAACGCTATCCTCCAGAGTATCTAACAGACAGAAATAGAGGCTTGATCAGACAATATAAGCACCGAGTGAATGATGGTAATACCATGAAATATTTACATCCGTAGAGCATGCTAGGGTGGGGAGGAGAGAGAGTGGGGTTTTATCGTTTTGGGCTGAACCTGACGCCACACCACGCACCATTCTGTGATCTTAAAAGCAAAACAGAGAGAAAAAAAAAGAGAGAAGAGGAAGGAAGAAAGGAGAAGGGATACAAAGAAGGGAAAGAAGAGTATTGATTTGGTGGTATTTTGTTGTTTGCAGGAGCCTTTCACAAAAGCGAGCCTCCTTTTGTAGACAGCCTTACTAAGAGCCAAGTTTTAATCAGTCCTTAAGAGAGACTAAAAAGTCCTGGTTTCTTGCCACTACAAGTTTAGAGTTTAATTTAATCAATATCTCATGATTTAACATGCCTCGAAAGCCCTCATTTTATTATCTGTAAAAACAGAGGCTTGACTAGCAGAAGCACCAAATAGCCTGATATGTTCTGACTTTCAAACACAATATGTGATGTATTTATTTTTTCATGCTGTGCCATTTTAAATTGGCTTGTGGTGAATTTATTTAATAATGATCCACAGAGAAAATTAATATAATGGAAGAAGTGTCTGGCTTACTTAGGAAAGATCTGGAAGATATTTATGTGAGCTGATACAGTTGGAGAATTTCTAATATCTTCCAGTATAGAAAGGGCTAAAATGAACATGTCAGACCAATTTGTTTTGCCCTTCTACATGGAATTTTGTATGTAAATTTTTCTTTTAGAAATAAACCTTTTTAGATTTCATGGTATTATGGAGTGTTTTTGAAAATATGTGTTGTTATGATGAATAAAGTTTGACAAGAAATAATTTGATTTATTAAATTTAGTTTTACCTGTGATTTATATACAAAACTCACAGATTGTGTTGGGAAGGTGTTTTAATGTAATGTTTTTGCTTTTGCTTTTTTTTCAATTTCTTTTTTTAAAAAAAATTTTTTTTTAACATTTATTTATTTTTGAGACAGAGAGAGACAGAGCATGAACGGGGGAGGGGCAGAGAGAGAGGGAGACACAGAATCGGAAGCAGGCTCCAGGCTCTGAGCCGTCAGCCCAGAGCCCGATGCGGGGCTCGAACTCACGGACCACAAGATCATGACCTGAGCTGAAGTCGGACGCTCACCCGACTGAGCCACCCAGGCGCCTCTTTGCTTTTACTTTTTACTGGTAGTAGAAGGGATAGCATCGTGTATTAATAAGGAAGCTCAGATTGACCATGGACCTTGGCCTGTCAAGGGGATCATCTGACCTTGTGGGCTTTGGTGTCTGTCATGAAAGCCCTGGATGCTTGGCGCGTGTTATGCTGAACTAGGTTATTTGTTCCCCTGATCACATTGACCTAAAATTGATAATTTTCTGTCATTTGTAAAGTCAAGGTAATAATGTTGGAAGGGAAACTTTGGTGAGACACTCCTTTGCACCTGTAATATTTTGTCTGTAGATTATAAGAAAAGGAACTTTTTTTTTTAATGTTTATTTTGAAAGAGAGAGAGTGCATGTGCACAAGCAGGGGAGGGGCAGAGAGAGGGGGACAGAGGATCTGAAGGGGGTTCTGTGCTGACAGCAGCTCGGGCTTGAGCTCATGAATCACGAGATCGTGACCTGAGCCAAAGTTGGCCGCTTAACCGACTGAGCCACCCAGGCGCCCCATAAGTAAGGGAACTTTTAAAGGAGTTTACTGTTTGTAATGTAGGAACCCGTTATATACCAAGTTTATGGTCTGAGGACTCAGTATCAGTGAAATATGATATGGATCCATTTGTAAAGGGATGTATATATGCCCAGATCGAAACAGTAGAAAGAAGATAATATTGGTATGTTTCTTTTTTTGTTGTTGCTGAAAGAGTAAGAAGACATGGAAAGAGTCAGGATTTTCTAGTTTGAATGGTGTAGATTTAAATTCTGCCTCTGCCATTCACTGGCTTCACTTCCGGAAAGTTATGGACCTAAGGCTGCATTTTCTCATCTCTAAAAATGGAGCCAAATATAATTTACTTCTTAGTGAAAAAAAAAAAAAAAAAAAAAGAACCTTTGAGCATTCAGCACAATACTCAGCATATGGGAGTCACTAGATAAATATTATCTCTTTCCCCTTCATCTTCACATAGACCAAAAAGATTTTATCTAGGAAGTGAAACTTTTAGCAGCTCCTGATGGATGGAGTGAGGGAGGCAATGAACCAGAAGGGCATTTCAGGCCCGTGGACAACTATGTGAGGGTTGGTGAGGTGTGTGTGTGTGTGTGTCATGATGGACAGAGAAAGGAAGGATTGAATCCATCGATTGGTAGAGGCAAGTGTGATGGTGGTGATTGGAGACCTCATCTGAGCTTCTGCCACCATTATTGCTGCTCAGATTGGGAGTGAAGATCCTATGCAAAGCTGAGAATTTATTTCTTCTTATTGTTTAAAAGAAATTTTTTTTTTTATCGTTTATTTTTGTGAGAGAGACAGGGGAGGAACAGAGAGAGAGGGAGACACAGAATCCTAAGCAGGCTCCAGGCTCTGGGCTGTCATCACAGAGCCCGACGCGAGGCTCGAACTCACGAACCGTGAGATCATGACCTGAGCCGAAGTCAGACGCTCAACCCACTGAGCCACCCAGGCACCCCCTACCCCCTGAACAGCACAGTTTTCAAATGGAAAACGTTAGAAATGTTTGATCCCATATAGGGCAGTTCAGAGGTTTCTCTGTTCTTCAGTTCTGTCTCTGACCATAAGACTCTGAGTAGAGAGACTTTTAGCCTGACTGGTATCAGTAACAGATTTCCAGGTGCCACCGGGTATTCATTCAGTGGGTCTTAACTGAGGCCTATTATGTGCTCAGTGCCGTACTATATACTCTGGGGATTTAGTGGTGACAAACAGACCAAAGTCCCTCCTCTCATGGAGGTTAACATTCTCTCAAAGGCAGGAAATAAGTAAACAGTGTTAAAGATGATAAATACAGAATAATAGTGGAGTAATAGTGGTGGGATGCCATGCTTTGATAATGACTGAGGGGAGGGGCTGCTGTAGATGGAGTGGTCCGAGGTGGCTTTCCATGTGAGATCCCAGGGGTAACGAGGATATTCTTTCCAGCCACGGGGACAAGGCTCTGAGGTGCCGATAAGCTTTGCATGCAGGAGGAACAGAGAGGGTCAGTGGCCAGAACTTAAAGAGAAAGAGATAAAAGGGAGAGAGAAGGAGGCCAGGTCATGTTAGGGCCTTCTAGGCTGTGGTAAAGATTCCGGTTTTATTCCAAGCCTGATGGGAACCCACGGAAGGGTTTCAAGATGTAGAAGTGCCCGCATCGGACTTGCATTTTTGAAAGCTCACTCTGGCTGCTGTGTGGAAATATTGGAGGGTCAGCGCACAATAAGGGGGAAACATCAGGAGGGTGGCTCATGGGCTTGGTGGTGATTATGGACGTGGAGAGAAGGGGAGGGATTTCTGCTGTACTTGGGAGGCAAAGCTGACAGGGTTTGAGAGAGTTTTGAAAGAACAGAGGAATCAAGGATAGCTTCCACGTTTTTGACGTGACCCACTGGACTGTGACCCCGTACTGAGACCAGAAGGCTGAGCAGGGAGCAGGTGCGGGTGCGAAATCAGGTGTTCTCCTTTGGACGTTCACACACCTGCCCCCTGTTTGGCATCCGAGGGGCTGCCGGGAGGCTGTGGGGTAGGGAGAATCTGGAGCTCCGGGCTGGAGATCTAACTTTGGAGACTCATGAGCTTGGAACTGGTGGGAGCTGGTGGGTTTAAGCCTCGGAGCTCCTCTCTGGAAGCTTTGCTGTTTGTTCTGTAGGTTGTAATGTATTTTCAGGCCCTCGCCTTTTCTGAGCTAACGTGTTACTCCTTCACCTCTCTTATTTCTGGGTTGCAGTGCCAGACTGTCTCCAAGCCCCACAAAACGAGTTCCTTGCAGGCAAAAACAGAAGATGACACACACCATGAGCCAGATTTTCCATGACAGACTTGTAAGGAACAAGATAATCTCATTGTTCCTCCTGCTACTTAAAATAAAGGTAATATTGATTTTATAGTAGCAGTTCAGGTCCTAAGGCATGATATTGATTAAGCGTCTGGCGAGAATTTGCAGGGTAGCCTTCTAGACCTACAGGCATCCCCCCGCTGGGTCAGGCCTCTGCGCTGACCTGCTCTGTTATAAGTGGTGTTTTGCTTAGGAATTCTTGACCCTGGTAAGTCTAGGCACTGTCCAGAAGCATTTATTTTATTTACCTGATAGATGGCTCAATCCAGCCTATTACCTTAATCTGACCTTAAAGATGGGAACCCTTTTGTTCTCAGTAAATACGAAGACTAATTTGGACACTGTTTAGAATTATTTTCTTAATCAGTAAGCAGTGGATTTCGTGTTGAACCTTTAGATGTGAAACTTCAATTAAAAGGCTATGATCTGACTTTCCTTTCCTTTTTTTTTTTTTTTTTTTTCAGTGCTACTTTGGAGCAAGGCTCACTTTATGGATTTTTTTTTTTTTTTTTTTTTTAAACAGGAAGGTACCTCTTTTAAAGGTTCCATTATTAAGCCCATGGGACTCCTCAATTTTAATGATGCATCCAGGAAAGTAATTTCCTTGTGGTTATTGTGATATGAAGTGTTCAGCATAACTCCATTTACAGGTTAGGTTTTATAATGTTTACAAGTCAGGGTCTGAGGATATTTCGAACAATTTAATAATAATCAAGTGATAAATTGTTTACTGGCCTAAAGTATCCCCAGACATCATCCAAAAATAACAGTTTCATAGAAAAAGTTTTGACTTTCTACTGTAATAAGACTCATATATCCACCCCCCGCCCAACGCCATGCCGAAGTTCTGGCTGGATTGTTCACGGGGTTGATTTGAGGTTAAATGAGTTGATACAGGTTAAGGCACTTAGTATAGTGCCTGATACATACTAAATGCTCAAGCGATGTTATTGTTAGCTGCTGTGGTGATGGTATTACCACATACCCAGCGCTGGCCTAGGCACATAGTGTATTTGGTAGATTTCTCAGTGACTCATATACATCTCCAACATTTGGGAGTTCCTTCCACACTGGCGATATCACAGTCAGTTTTATGCCTTTTCTAAAATGGTCTAAGTACATGACATCCTTTGATCCTTCACGTGGTTAGTCTCAGAAGAGGCTGCGTGAATTTTGACCATTTCCATATCTGCCTGTCTTCTGATAGAGCTCAAGTTTTAACTTCTTTGCATTTAGAAGAGGTAATAAATGTTAACATTCCTAGTACACTACCAGGCACAGGTAAATGCCATTTGACTCAACAACATGACCGCTGGGCATTTCTACCCTTCCGGAGACAATGCTGAGACGTGGGGTTGTGGCTCCCTTTTAGGTAGAAGGGGAAATGGTTATTTCCTAAGCCAGAAGATGATGCCAAGGGGATCTTGCGCTTTTTTTTTTTTTTTTTTTTAGATTCTCTGACTGTTTCCCAGAGGGGCAATTCTGTGTAGTAGGACCCTGATGGAACGGGTAGGCGGCTTTGTAAATGGAGAAATGGCCTCTGTTTGGCTCATGAGCAGAGTCATTTTGGGAGTGGTTTATGAGTCATCCGAAATACGCATTTAATCTAGACTTGTGGCCTGCTGGTGAGGCTGTTGCTTTTTTATGATCTCGGATGTCTTGTCCATGTCAAAACTTGCCTTGTGTCTCTGTTTACTTTGAACCAGGAAAATGGTCACGACCACATTTGGAGCTCCTCCTCAAGTGTGCATTTGTTCACATCACCCCTGGCTACCACCAGTACATGACTGTTTATTTTGGATGTCCTTTTCCGATGTTCAGCTAATTTAACCCACAATGAAGTTAATCCTTGCTTCTTTGGAAAAGTACAGATTTACTTATTAGCTGCTCTCAGAGACATTTGCATTTTCATGAAAGTGCGTATATAATTCCACTGACTTTTGGACCCATCTACCCACATAATGCAGGGGATGCCTTTTGAATCAGGATTAGGGAGAGCAAGAGAGCATTCAATCATAACTGTCCTGAGTTATCTGAACTTCTCTCTAAGGTTAATAATGAACATGTATATGACAAACACAGGCAGGTATTCCATTTGATCCATGTATCTTGCCTTCTTGTGAATGAAAGAGAAGAATCTGGGAATTCAGGTTAATACCTCTTTCCCTGTATGTATATATCACACTGATTAAAAAGCACGGAGGCCACATCCATCCTGCTTGGGCTTGAGTCCTGGCTCTGCGACTTACTAGTTGTGTAACCTTGGGCAGGTTACTTAATTTCTCTGTACCTCAGTTTCATTATCTGCCAAGTGAAGATATGTATAGTAACTAACACTGAGAGTCATGAGGATAAATGCATTAATGTATGTAAAGCATTTAGAACCAATGTAGCAAACAACTAGTAAGTAACTAGTAACTAAATAACTAGTAACTGCTCTACAGTGTTAGCGGTTATTTTTATTACATATTAGTAATGGCACAGATCAAAAGGCGAAGGTGTCCTTTATCTGTGACATACTAAAGGCATTGTGTCTAGCCCTTTGGGTTTATATAAGGTAGGGTAGGTTACTGCTGTAAAAAAAAAAAAAAGTCATATCAAAATCCTGTATAATGGCTTGAACATAGTAAACATTTGTTTCTTGCTTATCAAACAGCAAGAAGTGTGTAAGCAGGTTGCTGGGATGGCCTCCTCCATGCATGCATGTAGGGTTGCAGATCGAAGCAGGTTCTGTCTGCTGTGTCCAATACCTTGCTTGTAAGGTCACATTAGGTTATCTCCATTCCGGCCAGCCAGAAGGAGAAAGGAGCATGCAGGAGTGTATTTAGGAGTTCTTTGTGGGCCAGACCTGGAAGTGACACTTAATCACCCTGGTCCACATCCTGGTGGCCAGAACTCAAGAGCTACCAGGCGCAGCCACAGTTTTTCTAGGCTCTGTACAAATGTATGAGCCCTGAGAAAAATGTCTTGACTCCAAATCCAAACAGAAAAATGCAGAATTGAAATGCATAAGTAATGAATTAAATGTTTATAAGATGTACTCTTATAGCGGTCCCCATAAGTTATTACATTTAGTATTATTCTTACATTTGAAATTAATACGTTGTTAGGTTTTCCGACTTCTCAAGGATTTCCAAGTATGCCCAGTGATTACTGAGAAATTACAGTCAATCGTAAATGAGTTTCTTAAAGCCAAATACATTCCAGTGCAAAATTGTATAAATCCACTCAAGTTTTTCTATTGCAGAGAAACATTTTAATGTGATGTGGGTTCAATTTAATGTTTATTTTGATGTTGAGTGGGGCCTTCAAAAGTAGCCGTGATCCTGGCTTACAAAAGTCTTAAAACAGCTCTGTTATTGAGTCTTAGTAGGTGCAGACGCATTTTGGTTGCTTTGAAAAGGTAGGTGGTGGGAGTGACTAAACACATTTTGCATTTTGAGCTCAGAGCACCCCACCCCCCCGCCCCGCCCCGGGTCCTCTTTTTATCTCCTTCTCCTCTCTTAGTTTCCTTTTTTAATTTTTTTTAAACATTATTTCATTTTTGAGAGAGAGACAGAGCACAAGTGGGGGAGGGGCAGAGAGAGGGAGACACAGAATCCAAAGCAGGCTCCAGGCTCTGAGCTATCTGCACAGATAGACGCAGGGCTCGAACTCACGGGCCGTGAGATCATGACCTGAGCTGAAGTCGGACGCTTAACCGACTGAGCCACCCAGGCGCCCCTCCTCTCTTAGTTTCTTATGGAATATTTGCTGCTATGATATCTAAGAACATAAAAAAGCCAGGTTCTTGGGCTTGGAGATACTGGAGAGGAAACGTGCCCTCTCCTTTCGCCTGTCATGTTTGAAGGCCAGGGTTTGATTGATCCTTTTTTTGAGCCACCCCTGGCCTCTTCGACCATGGCTTCCTCTTCCTGAATTCTCCTAAAATGAGATACTTCTGACCGGGCATTTGGGAAATGTAGTGTCAGAAACCTCTTTTTATGATGGATCTTGTCAGGGGTTAATAAATTATAATAGCTTTTGGTTCTTCTGTTTTTTGGTTAGCCCTGCCAACTGGAATTTGATTTGTTGACTACAAAAGCAGAATTTTGATGCAGGTTGGGGCTCTGGTACAGCCTTTCTTGTAAAGAATAGGCAAAATAAGAAATCTGCCAATTGCTTTTCTTCAGCACTGCAGGCGTCCTTGAACGTAGAGAGAGGGGAGCCTCCAGAGTGGTCCTCTACACCCCCATACATGACCACATCTTCTTTCCAGTTGCCCAGGCCGAAAACCTTAGACACATCCTTGACTTTTCCTTTCATATTCACATCTCACCTGCCAGCAAATTCTGTCCCCTCTATCTTCAAAATATATTTAGAATCCAACCGTTGCTCATGACCCCTACTTCTACCATTCTTCTTTAAGCTGCTAGCATCGCTCTCCTGGATCATTGCAATCTCAACTAGCCTCCCTAGTTGCCTTTTTCTGTATGCAGCAACCAAGGGAATCTTAAAAAAGTCAGAGCATGTCACTCCCCTGCCCAAATGCTCTTACGGTTCCTCAAAACATTAAACATAGTCACCCTCTAACCAGCAGTTCTACTCCTAGTTACCCAGGACAAATGAGGACATGTGCCCACAGAAACCTTGTACATAAATGTTTATAACAGCATTACTCATAATAGCCCTCAAGCGGAAACAACCTACATGTTCATCAGATGACAAACGGATAATCAAATTGTGGTATATCCATTCAACGGAATATTATTCGGCAAGAAAAAGAGGACGTGGTGAGGCATGCTGCAATGTGGATGAATTTTGAAGACAAAAGAGGCTACTACTAAGTCAAAGAGGCTGGTGACAAAAGGCCGTGTGTTGTATGACTGCATACCCAGAATAAGTAAATCCCTAGAGGCAGAAAGTACATGAGTGGTTGCCAGGAGCTGGGGAGGGGAGGGTGCAGAGTGACTGCAAATGGGTGCAGGGTTTCTTTTTGGCGGAATGAAAATGTTCTGAAATTAAGTTGTGGGCATGATTATATAACTCTGAATATACATTCTGAATCGTGTACTTTAAGAAGGTAAATTGCATGTTACGTGAAGTGTGTCTCAATAGAGCTCTTAGAAAAAAAACACACCCCTCTGATCTGTCCCCCAACGTGTTCTCTGACTTCCCCTCCTGCCATATTCCTGGTTTCTCAACCACCCATACTGGCCTCCATTCTGTTCCTTAAACAAGGCAAGTGCTTCCTGCCTCAGTGCCTTTGTACTTGCTCTTGTCCTTTGTTAGAACTTTTTTTCACCCCAGATACCTACAAGTCTGGTTCCCTCACCTCCTCTGGGTCTTTTGAAACATTACATTCTCAGGAGGGTTTCTCCGATTACCTCAAAATAGCACTCTCTATTCTCATTGCCTGTTGGTGCCCTGTATTCCCTTTGCCCTGTCTTATTTTCGTCTGTCACTTACCATCATCCGATATAGATCTTCTTGTTTGTTTTTTTTGTCTGTCTTCCCCTATTAGAATGTAAATTCCAGGAGGTGACTTTGCTTTTGTTCATTATGGTATCTGCAGCCATGTAGGCCAGATCTCTTTTCACCATACATACCATGAGCATGAGAAAGCCGTGGGTTTCTGTGGCATTGGTGCTATTTGGGGAATACAACCGAATTTGTGTGGAATGTTCAGTGTATCTATCTGATGCAGCGTTAGCTATCAGCAGCCTGGAAACAGTCTCTGCGGGAGGGATAATTTTGGTTCCAAGGTTGGAATGGAACTTCTCAAGTTTCCTACTTTTCTAACCATTTGCATTATGCTAAAGGGTGCAATATGCTAAATATTATGTAAAGGGTGCCAATTTTCCTCTATGCCTTGTAGATTCAAAGCCTTTAGTTCTATTTGGTCTTTTTTTTTTTTTTTAATTTTAATTTATTCATTTATGTAAGCAACCTCTATGTTCAACATGGGGCTCGAACTCATGACCCCGAGACCGAGAGTCACATGCTCTTCTGACAGAGCCAGCCAGACGCCCCTAGCTCCATTTAGTCTTAATTTACCACCCCTCCGCTATCTTATGTTGAGACCCACCGACTCTTATTTCGGAATGCCCATAGCTATATATGCCTTAAAAAGCAAGCACTTAGTTTGACGAGCCGTCAAAATGCCATTCCTTCTGTTTCCTTTTCCTGCCTCCAGGCTTAGGTTAAAGATAACGGTCAGTTGCCCTCACTCCGCGAGTTACAATGGGTAAGTCACTAGGTGGCACTGACGCGTCACCGTCGAGCTGGAGAACACTCGTCTTGCTCCAGCTGGCTGGATTTCTAGGTGTCAGGGAAATTGTTTTATTGGTAAAGGGCATGGTGTGATATATGCATCTCCACCCTAGGCAGCTATTTAATGCCCTGATACATGCCCCTCTTGTGGCCATGGCCTGTTAACTATGCTTATTTGGTGTAATAATTAGCAGGATTTCTCACTAACAGGGGTACTTACCAACACCTCACATCTTCACTGTGCTTTCGTACGTGATGGATCGTACATTCTGTGGAAAAAGTTGGGAAGGTCGAAGCTTAACCTCTGTCCACCAGGGCTCCTTTCTGCACATTTGTTCGGAATAGGTTTATATTAACTTGCTTTTGAGTTTCTTCAAACCAGAGCCGTGAGTAGTGTAAACATATTTGAGCTTTTACGTAATGGCCTCGTGAAGGTTTGTAAACACAACACTGTTAATTTTCCAACTCCTAGAATGATGGGAAAATAAATGAATAGCTGCCCGAATAATTGGATGACACTTGCTCCTCGGACTGTGTGTGTTGGAAGCGTGTCATAGGAACAGTGGGTCCGCCACAGGCACCGCATTTTTGGGTTAAAATCGGAGAAGAAAATTACACATGGAATTTTAATTTTTTTCCATGGTTGTAAGTCCAGCCCCATTTAATTCTTTGTGGTTTTACAAGCCCTCTTAAGCTCCTAATATTTCTGCACCAACAATTTTAACATTTACTTTAGAACATGGTTGGAGTTAACTGACAGAAGACCAAACAGGAGAAAATAGGTTTAAAGCAGGAAATACTTTAGTCGGACCACCAGCTTACCCTCTGTGACCTTAGGCAAATTGTTTACTTTCTCAGTGCTTTGGTTCTCTGATGTCTTAAAATCCACTCTAGGGTACCCACCCTTTTGGTATGCGATGCCAGGTAAAATGAAGTGAGGACTCTTCAAAATACCTTTGTTCGTATTCAAAGCTCTAGATAAATGACGGAGGTTGTTGTAATTACTTAAGAACGCTAAAAGAGTTTTTCTTTGTTGATTCCAAAACGAGTGGTGGAAGTTTTACGGAATGGATTAACATAGTTTGGGGTCTCTGACTGCCGCGTCTGTGAAGGTAATACCTATTTTTCCCTGTGCTCTGTCCTGGCTTTGTTTCCAAGTTTTACGTCCATTCTTTTTTCGCTATGTACACGTAGTTTCACTTGGTTGGTCTGCCTTTATTTAAATCCTCTTAGGGGTGCCTGGGTGGCTCAGTTGGTTAAGCGTCCAACTTTGGCTCAGGTCACGATCTCACGGTCTGTGAGTCCAAGCCCCGAGTCAGGCTCTGTGCTGACAGCTCAGAGCCTGGAACTTGCTTCAGATTCTGTGTCTCCCTCTCTCTCTGACCCTCCCTCACTTGTGTTCTGTCTGTCTCTCTCAAAAATAAATAAACATTAAAAAATAAAAAAAGAAGCCTTTTATATGTCTGGATTTAGTTGCAAGAAACAGAAACTATAAAAGATAGGAAAATTGAATCTTACAAAGTCATTGGGAGAAATGGGCTCAACGCCGAGCCTCTAGAGGTGGGCTTAGGAAGCAGTGGTACGGACCTGACTGCCCTGCCAAGTTGGCCAGTAATGTGTCGCACCCAAGGCGGACAGGAACCAGGAAGCCTTTACTAGAACCATTGATTTTTTTAAGGACGTAGCACAGTAGCTGCAGTCGGGAGAACAGGAAGTTACCACCATCGCAACCTGCATTTGATAACCTCAAAGCTGATAGCCAGATCCTTGGGAGATTGACGCAGAATCTCCAATGTTTCCACAACTGTGTTGCCTACGGAAAAAGTTTAAACAGCAAGAAAATGGTCTCCATTTTATTTCTGCCTTTTAAATCTCACATGTGGCCATTTAGTGGGCAGAACCTAGTTCTCACCCAGAGCCCTAACTGCAGAGGGGTCTGGGAAATGTAGTCTTTAACTTTCCATCTTCAGCAGCATAGGAAGGCACAGCAATAGCAGATTGGAAAGATCCTGAGTTCCAGTCCATCACGTCCACCCCTTTCCCTCGACATGTGTAAAATCACATACCTGTCTCCAGATGAGTATATCATTTACTGCCTAGCACAGCAACAAGCTTAGTGGGCCCTCAGTAGATGTGTTGTTAACGACCTTGACTTCTTTACTTCTGTGTATTGTTCCACTTTTTTTTTTTTTTTTAAACAGTTTTGGCACCATATTAAATTCCAGATCTATCTACTGGTGTAGCTCTCGATTCTTTTTCATTTTCATCACCATCTTCTTGTTCAGGCCCAGCTTATGTCTGCTCCAGCTTTCTAGTAGTCTCGATATGTGGTCCCTTGATCTCTAGCCTTGGTTTCTTTTAATGCTGCCATAGTATTAACAGATTAGTATTTAAAAAACAAAACAACATAATTAAATAGCATACTTCCATTATGTTCTCATCCTTCTCAAAAGCCTTTGTTGGCTCCTCGTTACATTGAGGATAGAATTCAAATTGCTTAGCTTGACTTCCGGGACCTTCCATAACCAGGGTACAATCTATCATTCTGGCGTTATCTTTCATTTTCCCTCTGCGGAGACTGATTTTTAGCCAAAAGGTCTAATCGCAGGTGACTGGGAGTGTCTTGTCCTTTACCAGTTTTTCAGCTTTGCTCCCCTTACTACCTGTGTTTGATTTTCGATTTTATTCCCATTTGGTCACGTTGGTGCAAAGCTGTTTTCTCCGTTCTTCACACTTCTATAGCACTGTTTACTCGGACATTTTTTTTTATTACCTGTATTGTTAGTTTTCCTTTTATGACTATATCCTCTTTTTTTCACATAGACAGTATAAATATTTGTTATGGACTGATTGACCCGTTGATTCTTCATGGTGTAGACATTCATGCTTGGGAAAAAGGGGCATGTTGGGAGGGCGAGGGGAGAGGTTGAAGCAAAATCCTAGCTATGTGATTTTTGTCCTTTTGATTTCTGGTGAAAGGACAAATTAACTATTTGCTTTGAGCAAGCTAATGCCCTGTTTTGTGGATTTTCGTGTTTGAAAAGGGCCCTTGGCTGGAAAACTTTGGAGCTGATCTTCGTGTCCCTGTTTGCCAGGCTGGATGAGCTCCATGTCTATACCACTACATTGCAGTTTGCTTAAGAGCGGGTTGTGAAATAGCAATGGAATTTGTCTGTGGTTTCTTGCCAGAGAGGAGGAGGAAGAAAGGATTCTGAGTAAATCAGACATGCAAATTAGCCAGGCCCCTGGGCCTTAAGTAATTTACACAATAAACCCAAAGAAATTCAGTTTGTCTTCTTTCTGCTCTTGCTTTGTGTAGGGTGTGTGTGAGAAAGGTAGCTATTATGTATTTGCTTTAAGCCAAAATTCTCAACTTTTTGGCTCCAGGATTTTTTTTTTTTTAATTTTTTTTTAATGTTTATTTATTTTTGACAGAGAGAGAGAGACAGAGTGTGAGAAGGGGAGGGCAGAGAGGGAGACACAGAATCCGAAGCAGGCTCCAGGCTCCGAGCTGTCAGCACAGAGCCCGACGCGGGGCTTGAACTCACAGACCGCGAGATCGTGACCTGAGCCGAAGTCGGACACTCAACCGACTGAGCCACCCAGGCGCCCCTTCAGGATTCTTTTATACTTACATTGCTAAAAATTATTGAGGACCCCAAAGAGCTTTTGTTTTTATGGGCTGTATCCATTAGGATTTACCATTAATTAATATTTAGGAACTAAAATGAGGAATTTAAGAATATTCATTAATTCATTTAAAAATAGCAAAAAATGTCCACCACATGTTAACATAAATAATTTTTTAATGGAAAGTAACTTTCCAATACAAAAAAATTACCGAGAAGAGTGGCATTGTTGTTACATTTTTGCAAATCTCTTTAATGTCTAAGTTAATAGAAGTTGGCTTTTCATACCTACTTTTGCATTCAGTTGTTGGACTCTGTTGGTTTGGTTGAAACATATGGACAAAATTCAGCCTAATACAGATAGTAATAGAAAAAGAGACTATTTCAATTGCTTCTTCAGCTATTAAATGTGGACATTCTTCTTTGATGTTACACCGGAATTCAACACATCGTACTTTCTTACAGATTAGTTGCAGTGTAGAATCTTAAACCATATCAATTGTCTTCTCCTACGCTGTTATTTTATTATCTATTGATCTAGTTTGTTCTCTGAGTGGATCTCCTACTCATGCATGATTTTATACCATGCTTTTGTCGTTTGGAAAATTATTGGTTCACTGAGTTATTCAGATTTTCTCAATGTTGACATTTCATTATACAGTGGTCAAAAATCACATTCTTTAATATCGTCAGTGATCTTGTCAGAAAAGTCTTTAAGTATTAGGTAACTGTCGAGTGCAAGTTCTCAAATACAGATTTTCCAGATTTTTAATTTTTGACTGAAAACTCAAATTTTATCATGGGCAACAAATATGGGGAGTTAAAGTGACAGGCTCACTTCATTAAGTGAGGGAAGGGTGAGGTAGGGAAAACGTCTACCATATACCAAAGTCTGATTAACTATATATATATATTTTAAAACGGTATTCCATGAAAAAAGTGGCTAGTCCAGTCTACAACGTGAATAACTGTACAAGTGCTCTCCTTTGAGACCATTTTACCTTGATATTTATCAGAAGTGCTTTATACTTCCCATTTTGTCACACAGGATAATAAAAAGACAGCTACTTAACATTTGAGATTTAATAAAATTAATAATGTTTACTGCTTCATCAGGGACATCCTTAAGTAAAACTGACTTTTTTCTTTTTTTCTCTTTTTACCGGAACGTGTGGTAGTGAAGAACTCGTGACTACTAGTACAGTTTGGTGCCTCTGGCTCTAGTGCCAAATCACTTGCAATTTTACCCACCATCTTTCAAACCATCAGTGCAAATATCAACACAATGAAAAAAGCGAATAATAGTATTATTATGAAAATAGTGTTGATCTTGCAGATCCTTTGCTGAACCACTACCCTAGAGCCGTTAGGAACATTTGAATAGTTAAAAATTCAAAGAATGGAATAAGAGTTGTATTGGTTGTATCTTCGGGGCCAATCTGCTTCAGTGAGGCAATCCAGAAGAGGAAATTTCTTTCCTATTTTGGGCTTGTTCCTGGCCGAGGGTCTTATTTCTGGGGCTTAGTGTTTTTTCAGTTAGGGAGCACGGGAAAACGCTCTACCAGCTTTTAAACGATCGTTAGTGTTTAACAGATCACTTGCTTATGTCTTTGTTTTGTTGTTGTTGCTGTTGGTAGAAAAAAACGATGAGCGTGGTTGTAATGACCGAGATTACCACGGGACCCCCTGTGTAATGACGCGGGCGCCACAGGACCACCTGTTCGGGACATTAGTGAGGAAAGGCTTCTCTAAAAAGAACCTTTTTTGGGGCACCATGAAAATGATTTCAGTCCGTGGGCCGCAATGTACAAGCGTTTGATCGTTTTATTAGTTTCGTTAGTTTTTGTGTTTTTTTTTTTAAGATTTGGAAGGCGAATCTCCTTTCTGCTGCTTCACTCGCTGCCTGGCTGTCGGCTCTCCCAAAATAGCATCACCCCTTCACTGATGTGACTAGAGCCTGGACTTGAGGCAGCAATTAACTGATCATGTAATAGAAGAATCCCAATTTTCCCGTTTCTTTTTTCCCTTTTGTAACTTCTTGGGTGGTTGGGGCACACCATTGAAACAATTATTACATTTACTCAAGAGTTTGTCTTTTCTATTAAAAAAAAAAAAATTCCATCTAAGTGCCTCGCGGTGAAGAGGAGGAGATTGTGTAACCAGAGTCTCCTCTTAACTGGTCTTTATTGTTGAAGAAGACTGATCCCTTTGTGTCTCAGCTTGGCACGCAGAAACGGTTTTAATTGAACAGCCCCGCTCCTTTAATAGATCAATTCTCCATTGTGTTTTGACTGGTGCATTCCCAGTTTAGTCTCTAAGCTATGGGCTTCTTTGGAGAAATTGGGCCGGGGTGTCAGAGAGGCTTAGTCCTTCTGGGTATGATTTATAGTTTCATCCCAAGCCTCTTCTTAATTGATGGTAGACAGGGAAGGTAATTAACATTTGTAAGTGCCTGTTGTGTGTCAGATGCCCTGCCAGGGCTTTTGTCCATCCTCATCGGATCCTCAAGGTGACCCTGATGCGTCCTGAACCTTCTTGCTTTTCTCCACCTCTGTTAATGCTACTGCCATCGGCCACGTCACCCTTACTCTTGACTGGGCGCCCACACCCTCACTGGACTCCCTGCTTCGACTTTCCACAGCCCCTTCCTCCTCCTCACCCAGTCACATCATTTGGGCTCATGTTTTAAAAATACAAACCCAACTGTGTCACCTCCCTCCACGAGGCCTTCCGTGACTCTGCAGAGAATGAAATCCTTGTGCTCTGGCCGCACAGGCCCCCCACGACCTGCCCTCTGCCTGTATCTGAGAACTCATCGGCCGCACTCCCCCAAGCCCTTCCGCTGTGCTCTAAACTCGCCGGCCGTTTTGCTATCCCTGGAAGCCACCAGGCTGGTTCTCTCTCAGGCCTTTGTACCAGCTGTTCTTCCTACTTGGAGCACTCTCCCGAGATTCTTAGTCGGGGCCCGGCTTGGCCTGGCTTCTCCTTGTGGTTTGTGTCTTACCGAAAATGACACCTGCCAGCCAAGCTACAGCAACCTCTCTCTGCCTGTGTACCACTCATTTCATTTTCATTAGGTCACTCAGTGCTCTGTGGAATGAGGCTCTGTTATCCGTTTATCTGGGTTTCAGTCTTTGCCCTTCCACTTAACTTGCTGTGTGCCTTTGGGCAAGTTTGCTTAACCTTCAGGGGCTGTAGTTTCTCCCCTGTAAAAAGGATGTATGTAATAATGGTTTGTCCCTTCCTTATGAGAACTAAATAAGTTAGCGCTTGTTCCTCATAATAGTTTCTGACACATTGTTTATGTTCAAGAACCGTTTGTTCTTATTCTTTTCATGGGATTGGTGTTATTAAAGCTATTTTATATTTTCTTGTTTATCTGGCTGTTTGTGTCTTCTATCTAGAATGGAAGCCTTATGAAGGGAGGAGCCTTATCGGTCACATTCACAAATGTATCCCAGAGCCTAGAGCAGTGCTTAGGCCTTCCCTAAAAATTTGTTGGCTATTAAAATCTGAAGCATCAATATCTCTATTTTAGAAATAGAGCAATCAGGGTTCAGAGCGATGAAGTAACTTGCCTAAGGTTCCAGAGCCATGAATAGCAGTCTTGGGATTTAGACTGAATTCTGATTCCAAAGACCATGTTGTTTCTGTTACACCACAATATATTAGTGGATGTTTCTTTGCTTCAAATTCTGTCATGTTCGACCCATGATTTAAGTAAAAAGGCAGTCTTTTTATATAAATCCTGATACGGCTCATGAAATGGAAATAGCCATTTGTGTGACGTTGAGGGGTCAAGGTCAAGAGTTAGATCCAGACGGAAGTTCAGAAAGTGAGGTAACACCAACCCACCAAATTCAAGAGGTGGAATGAGAGTTCCCCTGAGTCCTGCCTCAGGAATGGGTAAGATAGTGACCTTGGGGTTGGGCTGCCTGAGGAGATTCATGTACTTGGACTTCTGGAGGGAAAGGATCCCTGAAAGGGATCCCTAGCTTGGGTTCTTGTATTTCTGTCATCTTATTCTAGTGGGGTAGAGGCAGAAATGGAGAAGTTGAAATTTTGGCTCTTGTAGCTTCTAGGACATAGGAGCCTTGAGTCTGCCTTTGTCACTGACGGCACTTGATAATGGTCCTTGGTCTGTGGGGGCTTCACTGACTCATTCTTTTCAACAGCCATTTTTTTTTTTAGGGGGTGGAAAGGTATGGAAACAGTGTGAGAGCACATGATGAAGGAGAAAACACGGGCTTTGGAGGTTGGCAGATTGGGGTTGAGATTTCTGCTGTGCCACTTTTTGGCTGTGTCTTTGGCACATAACTTCTCTAAACCTCAGTTTCCTTGTTTATACAATGGGGGTTTGTATGGGAAGTGAAAGAGAGACTGGCCTAGACTATCTTTTGTGGTGTCTCCAGTTTGGATCGTTGACCCTTTAGAAAATTTAATAAAAGCTCTGGATTCTCTCGCCAGAAATGTGCTCACGCAACCAGAATTCGGCATTTAATTTTGTGGGGTTCTCAGAGCCTCTGACTCAGGTTATGAATACCCACACCTTTTCTTCTTATGGGAAAAAACCTGCTTTTTTTTTTTTTTTTTCTTTCTTAGGAACTAGACTAGTGCTTGGCTTCCTGTGGTCTCTTATTAATGTTTGTTGAATGAGGGAATTTAACTAATTTCTGGATTCCTTAATCACCTTGAGCTTGGTATTTGGTTTCCTTTGCTGTGGGGCCCGTGTCCGTGCCAGCTTCATAACTTAGTCTGGGCTTGCCAGTAGCCAAGGCACTGTGGCAATAAATATCTGAGCCTGTGGTTTTGTCTTAGGTCAGCCGTAGAGGCGGGCTATGAAATGCTCGGGAAATGTTTTCAGTTTATAATAACTGAATCATTGAGGGATGGGGACCTCGGAGCATTTGGACACTTAGGTTGGGCATGACCATCACAGCGTGCGAAATTTTTGCTATGCGTCTTTACTAATAGATTATAAAATCTTAGGGCCAGAAAGTCTTAGAGGTTGTTGAACTGAATTCCTCCAGATCGATTAAGTGATTTGTCCAAGGTCATTCCACTAGTATAGTGGCAGAGCTCAGGGCATGTAACTCTCAACTTAAACTCCCTCTCTACCCGCCATCAAATTATTCTTCAACTCCTCCGAAACCAATAACTTCTCCTCACTTCTCCTCACTTCCCCAACCTCAGAGACTCAATGTAGCCATTTTAATGCTGAATAACTTTACTCTCTGAAGTTGGCTTATTTATTTATGAATGTTAATACCCTGTGTCCTCTTCTGACCTCTCCAAATGTAAACCCCATATGGAGTCCTGTCTATCTTACTCAACGTAGTGTCCTTAGAGCCTTCTATGTAGTAGTTGTGTGACATACTTTGCTTGAATGAATGATTGAGGAGTGTTCCCTGCCAGGCAGTTCCCTTAATAGTGTCAGAAGGGTTGAGATTTCCCCTTATTTTTTATCAGTAATTTAGCAACCATTGATTGAACCTGCTGTATATCAGCCACTATACTAGGCACAGAAATGAGTGAAATGTGGTGCCTGACTTCAAGAACTTATGGTCCAAATAAAAAAATAATAAAGTCAAGAGGAGCTGATCAAATCTGGTTTACAGTATATTTTTAATTTTAGTCTGAATGCACACATCATTGATTCCTTTATCTTTTACCCACCTCCCTGCTCTGCTCACTCAAGCGCCTAGCTTCCGATGGGATGTGAGTGCGAATTTTAGGTTCTGTCCAGCAGTGCTGTCTGTATATGGTTGATCATCACGTCACCTCAGGGGCTTTAGAAATGATGCGCACACACTGGCATCTCTAGGCCCTACTCCTAGAGATTCCGAATCAGTAGGGTTGGGCTGGGGCATCGGAAGCTGTACTGTAACTCCTTAAGCAGTTGTAACGAGCAGTCGGCTCTAGCAGGGTACCTCTGCTTTTTAGGTGAGCACTGAGCATGAGTTTTTCCTTGGTCTTAAAACCTGGGCTGGATATTCTATATCAGCACATTCCTCTTCCTCAAAAACATTTATGTTCTTTCCCGTACATGCTTCTTTTCCAGGGGGCTCTGCAAGTCAAGCAATGTGTCTGCTATCTATACACATACACTCTGAAAGCATCCTGAAATCGTGTAGGTAAATGAGTGTGAAACCTGAAACACGTAATACCTGAACTTGTAATAGTCCCATTTGGCTCTCCGTGTATCTTTTCGTGTGTGTGCACGCGCGTGTGTATGCGTTAACTCTTTTTTTTTTTTTTTGGAACAAGGGAGATGGATTTGTGTTTTTCTGGGATTCCTGTTCCTAGACTTGGCAGAAAGATAGCCAGGCGTATCTCAGCAGACCTGAGAATAGGTGAGCTGTCAAGGTGTTGGCGGCGATAGGCTTCTCTGGGCAGGACTCAGGGCATCCTACCAGCAGAAAGGAGAGGCAGCTTAAATGATTTCACATTTGGGCTTTACTTACTATAATTGCTTCAAGTGCTAAACTGGGTGTGACAAATCTAACAGGTAATTGCCAAGTAGGTTTCATTACCAGCCCTTGACTAGATAAATGATGCTCCTTATGTTAAAAAACCAAACCAAACTAAAGGGGGAAGAAAAAAGGAGACCGTATTTGGAGTTAGAATTCAGATATTGCAGATATGCTCACACGTATCAAAATGGTTTCAAATTCAGTTTAGATACCGTTGTCAAGGTTGGGGAGCGCAAAACAGGGAGGAAACGGGGAGGTGTTGGGATTTATGAGAAACTGTGAAAGAGTTTAAGATTGGTAGGCAGAATTTTTTCTTACAGGAGTGCTATATATTAAGTGGCCTTTGGACAACACTCAGCTCTAAATACCTGTGTTAGAACTAAGATTCTTTTTTTTTTTTTTTTTTTTTTTTTTTTGAAAAGAGAGGGCGGACAAAAGTGTGGGTGCAAGGGGGAAGGGGGGAGGGGGAGGGAGAGAGAAATCCCAACCAGGCTCCACACTCAACGCAGAGCCTGACATGGGGCTCAATCCCATGATCCTGGGATCATGACCTGAGCCGAAATCAAGAGCGGGACACTCAGCCAACTGAGCCACCCAGACGCCCCAGGACTAAGATTCTTGACACTGGTGTAGACTCCATTGTACTTCCTTATATGTCACCGGTCTCAACACATTTCATTCATTAGTAATTTGGTGATTTTTTTAAAGTTTATTTATTTATTTTGAGGGAGAGAGAGAGAGAGAGAGAGAGCAAGCGAGCACAAGCAGGCGTGGAGCAGAGAGGGAGAGGGAGAATCCCTAGCCGGCGGGAGCCCGATGCGGGGCTGGAACTCATGAACCATGAGATCATGACCTGAGCTGAAACCAGGAGTCAGATGCTTAACCAACTGAGCCACCCGTGTCCTCTTGATTATTGTTTTAAAAAGATTTGTAAAAGGCATATTGAACCACACCAGTAAACCTGAGGGTTGCATCACTGCAGTGTTCGATTCATTCAACAAATACTTGTTGAGTGTCTACTTAGTCCTGGGGATTGAACAGGCACGGACAATAGGCAGGAGAGCAGGGCAGAGAAAAGGGATTTGTGCCTCCTTGGTTTACTACTTAATCCTGGTAATTAGGTGCTTTGCACAAAGTAGACACAAAGTAATTACTGAATGAAAGAAGGAAGGAAGATATACTTGATCTCCACTTTCATGGAGCTTGCATTCTTGAGGGGAGACAAACAAGTACAAACAGGAGAATGTATTTGAGTGAGTGTGACTGGAGTGAGGGCCCTGACTTAGATAGGATGGCCAGGGTTGGGCTGGTCTGGGCTAATCGATAAGAGGTTGTCTTGCAAAGCTGGGGGCAGGGAGAGTATTATTTAAGGAACCCAAAGAAGACTTGCCTGACTGGAGAATGGTGAGCGGG
>NW_026057588.1:29112694-29167190 GCF_023721935.1 Panthera uncia
GCCTGCGGGGCTCGAACTCATGAACTGTGAGATCACGACCTGAGCCGAAGTTGGATGAGTAACTGACTGAGCCACCCAGGTGCACCAACCTGGTGTCCTTTTTTAAAGAGGTTGTTCTGACAGCTGTGGAGAATACATCATAGGCAGGGGAGGGGAGGAAGACCAGGAGGAGGCTATCAGAGCATTGTAGGGGTGAGGTGATGGTAGGTTGCCCCAGGGGATAGCATTGGCGAGGGAGAGAAGTGGAGGGATTGAAAATGTATCTGGAAGAGGGAAGAACCGGTTAGTGATCTCGGAGAGTCGCATTCAGAAAGGTGACACACACATAAAACACACACACACACACACACACACACACACACACACACTCTTTTCATGATGAACCTTTTTAAAAAAGTCTTTGTTGGATTATGAGATTATGGACCATAAATGAGAAAACCTCTGTTTTTGAAGCCTGGGGAGCACCAGGAGAGGAGGAAGTGCGACGTTGCGTCCCTCAGGGGGCCGCACTGCTGTGGTTCTGTGGTTCTAGGCATTTTTGACGGCGTGGGTTTGAGGCAGAATGGCAACACGCACCGTATATCTTTTGGCAAATCAGAGCATAATGAAAATAAAATCAGAGAATTTGGCTCCACCTCCTGAATGAAATAGGATTCAGAAGAGATCATCTCAAATCTAGTTTATGAAATAATGTCCTCTCTTACAAACGCAGGCATCAGTTACGCATTTAGAACATCTGATTTATTCTTCCGGATTCTTTGTGACTACTGTGAATTCAGTGATCCACTTGGATAATCTCTGTTACTGTGAAGTTTTAATAGGTAACAGTCAGAAACAGAGAGGAGAACATGAAAACAAACCAAAATGCTAATAGCTGGTACTCTGAAACCATTAACTTGAAGCCGGTTATTCCTGACCTAATGTGGGAGCGTAAGATGGCAGAGAGGCTGAGGGGGGCTGAACACTGGTTCTTTAGAAACGTCGTCCTGGTGCAAAGCACACACGGTCAGTTTCCCGGGCAGCGGCATTTGCCGTATAACCTGTATGTCTTCGTGAGGAACTTGCTGTCCACACTGCCGTCACCTCACAGATCAGAGGAAAAAGTCAGGTGAACCCGGCTGTAATGTTGGAAGAGGCGAAGCAGGACAAGGGGTTCCTTTAAAGGAAAAACACAACCCATTATTCACTAGCTTATTTTGATTTTGGTAGTCATAGGATCACCCCAGCAGCGACCCTGTCTAGAGACCATCTGCTACCGTGCATTTTACACATAAGGAAGCTAAACATTTGCCTGACATTAAACACCCATACCTGTTGGCCCAAGGAGAATCGGGCAATTAGAATTTGAAAAAAAAAAAAAAAAAAAGAAAAATTAACTTTCTTTTGTGTTAGGTTTCAGAGTAATTGTTAGTAGGAGACACCTGCTTGTTCATTTCAGACTAACTCGTATAGTCAGAGCAGATTAAATTTGAGACCTGATGTTGAACAGACAGGAGAATGACATAGGTGAGAATGGATGAGATTAATGCTATGCTGGCAGGTGAAATTTCTTTTTTTTTCCAGGTTTTTTTGAATCCCCCCCCCCCCCCCCCCATTTTATCTCATCTGTCAGTCTGGTATATTTAACTGATCCTGTAAGGATCTTTCATCTTAGATTATATAGTAATGTCCCTGGCAGACTAGGTGAGTCAAGTGAAATTATAGGTGAATCAAGCCAAAAACTGGAATATCAGAGAGAAGGCAAACGAGCCTAGACTCTAGAGTGAGTGGTGGAGTTTCAGAGCCGTCTAGGACACGCAGCGATTCACCGATGCCGGTTTATGATGAAGCACATCCAGACGCGTGCTTCCCTGATTCTGTGCGACTGGGTAATTCCAGGGCTGGTCCCTTTGCATCCTGTCGCACGCAAGTCCCCTTCCTTCCTGTAACCGTGAATTGTGGGTGCTCAGAAGTGCCATGCTGTTGTTCACAGGGGCGGGATCAGTGTGAAGAGTAACAAGGAGCAACATGGGCCCTGTTCCTCTCCCAGGAAATGATGTTCTGTCCACGTTTATAGAATATGTGCACTGAAGTAGAATTAGGACGATACTGTATAGATTCCTGAGTTTAGCAAATTATAACCTGAGGGGTCTTCTTCAGATGTAAGCCTTAACTGAAGTTTGTAAATTCCTTCTCTTCCATCTCTGCTTTTTCTTTACCCTTGACCTCCTATTCTTTTTAAAACCATGTGGGCTGCGTCCTGTTCTGCTTTTGATACAAAATGGACATTTTCGTGCTTAACCTCTATTTCCATTTTTCTCTCTTTTGGGAAAATACTTGGTACCAGATGCTGCTTTGGTCTCATGGGGGCAGGTCCCTCCCGGGGAGTAGGGAGATCTTGGGTCAGTTCCTCTCACCTGTCCATACATGCTGCTGTATTAGTTAACTGGGCAAGTACATTGTATTTTCCCATTCCAACGTATCGTGTGAGTACGAAGAACCACGTGTTTGAGTAAATCCATCACAGGCCAAATTTCGTCTTGGAGATGAAATATTTTAGTTGAAGACTGTGGTACATTTGTAAAAGCCACAATATATTTCAGTGATGAAAGCGTCTTAAAGTCTGTCATGCTGTGCATCTTAAAATTATCATTACCTGTGTTTTGTGTGTGCGTGCTCATTTACGTACATATAAATATATGTGTATATATCTGCTCCTTTATGTACATGCAGATATAAAGATAACTGTCTGGGCCAGGACTCTGCAAGCCAGATTTTAGCCCGAATTGGATTTTATGGGCGAGAGAGACACCCTGAAAATGAACCATTGGCGTAACCTTGTGTATAATCTAACTAGCAGGCAGAACCATAATGGGCTGCAGTTTGAGCTCAAGATCCACAACGGATTCAGAGAACACAGACAGAAACATTTTTTCCCCCTCCCCTTATTAGCTAGGTTGTATTCCAAAAGCAACAAGCACCACTTATCTTTCCGAGGGCTGTCGTGGAGCCCTGAGACTCTTTTTGGTTCAGACTTCATGTGAGTAAGACTCCTCTCCACCCTCGACCTAGAAAAACTTTACAATGCTCTTGGAATCCGATGAAAGTCTCCTAACTTTGAAGCTAGAGAAGGCTCTCATTTCCAATTAGACAGTTGTTAACATTTTTTTTTTTTTCTGGTCTAATTCCGTGATGCCCCCAAATCATACCTGGTTACTTTACTTGGGGAATAGTATATGACCTCAGACTCTTAGGATCACGTCCAGTTTAGAAATCAAGGCAACTGCCTGTGTGTGTTTTGGTCTTTTCTCCCCCAGCCTTTCTCAACTTTTCGATTGCTTCAGATTCTCCATGTTCTTGTTTTGCTTTCTAACTTTGTTCATAGCTTTTTTTCTTTTTCAAATGTTTATTTGTTTTGAGAGAGAGAGAGAGAGAGAGAGAGAGAGAGTGAGCGAGCCAGCAGGGGACAGGCAGAGAGAGAAGGAGAAAGTGAGTCACAAGCAGGCCCCTCACTGTTCAGCGCAGAGCCCGATGTGGGGCTTGAAGCCATGAACTGCGAGTTCATGACCTTAGCCGAAACCAAGAGTTGGACACTTAACCGACTCAGCTACCCAGGCGCCCCTGGAACTCTTTACAAAACTTGTGGTAAAATACGCATAACTCCAAATTTACCATTTTACCTGTTTTGCGGCATTCAGTTCAGTGGCCCCAAGTACATTGTGATAGTAATGCAACCATTACTACCCTCAATCTCCAGAACTTTTCCATCATTCCAATATGGAAACTCTTATACCCGTAAAACACTAACTTCCCATTTACTTCTCTTCCCAGGCCCTGGAAACCACCATTGTACTTTCTGTCTCTGTGAATTGGACTAGTGTCTGTACCTCATGGAATTGGAATTATGCAGTGTGTTTGTCCTTTTGTGACTAGCTTATTTCACTCGGCGTAGTGTTCCTCAAGGTTCATTCATATTATAGTATGTGGGAGAATTTGCTACCTTTTTAAGGATGAATGATATTCTGTTGTGTGGAATGTACCACCATTTTTGTTTATCCAGTAACAAAGAGAGCTTGCTTCCAGGGCTTCCCCTTGGGTTGCTTCCACCGTTTGGCTGTTGTGAAGAACCCTCCTGTGAACGTGGGTGTACAAGTGTCTCTTTGAGACCTAGCTTCCCATTTTGGGGGGGGTGTATACTCAGAAATGGAATTGCTTCCGTTTTTGAGGACTGGCCAGACCCTTTTCCATTAGTGACTGCCCGTTGCACATCCCCACCAGCAGTGCCCCAGGGTTCCAATTTTGCTACATCCATGCCAACTCTTTTTGTTGTTGTCGTTGCTGTTGTTGTTGTTAATAGTCCTAATTGTTGTGTGATAGTATCTCTAGAACACCTTTGGCCAGTGTTTCTCTCTGCTTGGCTCCTACCCACTGAAGTTGCAGTTCTCAGTTTAGATGTCACTTCTTATGGGAAACATTCCCCAAGAGCTCCGTATCCTATCTCTTAAGTTAGTTGCCACAGTAGCCCTCTTTGTTTCCTGTATCATGGGACTTCCTGCATTTGATTGTAGTTCGCTTGTTTAATTGTCTGATGCTTCTCTCCGGTGTTGAATTCCATGAAAGCAGGAATCTCTGTCTTGAAATGTCTGTCGTGATCACTCTTCTCTCCTTGGGACCTGGCTCTGAGTAGAGGCAGTGGTTGGAATGTGCACCTTTAGGTTTAAATGAGCATTCCCATTGTACTGGAAGGTGCAGCCTGGGCTTTGTAGATAAAACGTGTGAAATCAAATCCCAGGGATGAGATGTACTAGCTTCTGGATTTTGAACCAGGTATTTTATTTGTCCCAGTCTTGATTTTCACTTCTTTAAAATGGGGATAATGATATCTGCCTTGTCGTCCTAAGACTTTTGTAACAATTGAAAGAGCATAGATTGAAGAGCCAGTTCTAGCCAATAAACGTTAATAAAATGAGTGAGAAGAAACGGGGACAGAACTTTCAACATTGTCAGTCTGGTTGGCAATGGCATTGATTTAAGATTAAAAACAGGAGAAACAGACTTCAGGAAGTTCGGAAAGGAGAATGTTGACTTCGATTTGGGGCTTATTGAAGGCCAAGTGCTATGTGTGTGTGGGGGGTGCTTTCATGTTGTGATATTCTGGAGACAGTTTGAAATGTAGGTTTGGGCTGGAGATGAGGATTTGGGCGTTATCTTTAAGGAGCCTGTTATAAGAAGATGAGATTGCCTAAAGAAAGACTGCTTTAAAGAAGCAGGAAGAGGAAGAAGGGTTGAGAATGTCTGCTATTAAAGAAAGGCCTGAAACAGACTGGGAAGGAGGGAGCAGAGGCTAGAGGAATATAAGGGAGGGGATGTTATCAAACCCAAGGGAAGAGAGGATTTTGAGAAAGAGGTGCAGGTAACTATGCCCACTGCTTCCCAAAAGACCAAAGAGGATGATACTGCATTTTAGTAGATGGAGTTGGTCACTGACCTTGGGAAGAATCGTGTCAGTAGAATGGCAGCGATAGAAGCCGCAGTCAGAGTGGGGGTCAGGGCAGAAGAACCGTCGGACTTCTCGGCATTTTATTCTGTGGTTCATCAGGAGGTTTGGTAGGGAAAGGAACGATGCAATGGGACGATAGACGGAGTGGGAAGTAGGAAAAGCCACGGAAGAGTTTTAATAATTTTTTAAGGTGGCAGGATTTTTTTTTTTTTTAAGTCTGAGATAACATAAACACACAGGATGAGGAGAAGAGACCCAGGAAGAGAAAGAGGTCGCTTGCAGATGTAAAATAGAACTGTGGTGGCTGTCGCATAACTCCAGGGACGGCAGGAAGGAATGAGGCCATGAGGACAGGCAAAATTATGTGTCTTTTTCATCTATTTGCAAACTTTGGTTAAGGTGTAATTAAATAAAATGTATCAGACACCGATGGGGTGTTTTGTAATTGCACACACGTTTATTTGTCTACAACTCATAACCCATTTAATTTAAACTTCGAATAACCTTGTGAGCTGGGTACGATTACTCTATTTTCTAGATGGGGAAACTGAGGCACAGGGAGGTTTAAGTGGACACAGCTAGTAATTGGTAGAGACAGGATTTGAACCAGTGAAATCTGATTTTAGAGCCTGAGCTCTTAACCATTATTTTAGCCTATGTTCTTTTCCCCCTGTGTTGGGAGGCTAAAGAGATACCTAGTTCATCTGCAGATAAAATCTGAATAAATAAGTGGAAAGCCTGATCTTCTGGTTATTGCATCTTGGATTGGAGTTGTGTATTTTACAGCATAATGAAATTATACACTCGATGCTTCAGTTAGGTTGCAAGACTTAGCATATTTGTAGAAGAAGAATAACTTTATTAGAATTATGATTCCTTTTTTATCAGAAAAGCCAGCAATGGTGATTTTTTTATTAGTGATCTAATTGGATGAGGAACCTTGTGAACAAACGATGCGCATATTAAGATAAGAGTAAATACGTGCTGATGAAGTTAGAGAGTTTTATGCAATGCCTCAATCAGGAAATTTTGATAATAAAGAGTGTGTATTGTGCCTTCCCGAATCCTGGGGACGGATAAATGAAAACATAAAGAAACATCGGCTTTGCGTTCTAAAACTCTAAAAGAGTTATGAGATAACTTATTCTTTCAGGTATTTGTTCTTTAACTTTTCATAACTGTTAGGCAAAACTAATAGTTGATATAGCTCTGTCAGCAGCTAAGGGATCTTTCTTGTTGTTGTTGTTGTTAAAGAAATATATCGTGTCTTGTATAATTCACTTGTGGCTCCACAAGGGAAAGTATTTAATGTGTGATTATGCAGCACTGGCTGTGGAAACAGCGGAGAGTCAGAAAGGGACGGTAGAGAGCTAAGTATTATTAAATGGACAGTCACAGAGGTCACTTACTGATGTCTTTACTGCAACATTGTGTACATCTCCTTTCCCATGGCAGGTTGTTTGATCATGGTTTAATGGCTAAAGCTTTGTAAAATTACAAAGAAGTCAGAAATCCTACTGGTCTCAAGTGTTATTATTTACAATTGGGCTGCTAGCAAGAAAGTGCTTAGTTTGATCATACGGATGCTAAGCTGGGCAAGACACAAAGTGAAATCTCATGGAGCTCTGTCCTCTAACCTTTGAGTAGACGGGTAAGGTGTAAAATTTCAAGGTGGAAAGTTCCTTGAAGATTGAAATATGATTGAGGGAATGTGACTTTTTCATCTAAGCAGGTGGAGAGGGGAATTGCTCTCCTCTTGGAAATGTAAGGGGTAAATTATTAGGTCCTTGGAGCTAAGAATGTGGGTACGATGATGCTAAAGGAGTCTTAATTAATCTGTTACCTCTCTTTTGTGGTTTGGATTTGTACTGCCTTTGTTCTTGCATTCACCTACAAAATTATGGGCAGGATTTTGATTGTGAAGTAGATTATGGTAGATTTTATATATATATATATATATGTATATACATATACATATATACACACATATATGTATGTATATACTGAAAATACATATGTATATACATATATATACACAACACACATATATATATACATATATACATATATATACACATATGTGTGTGTGTGTATATATATGTATATATGTGTGTATATACACATATACACACACATATATATGTATATATATACATGTATATGTATATATATGTGTGTATATATATGTATATACATATGTATTTTCAGTAGAATATATATGTGTATATATATATGTATATACATATGTATTTTCAGTATATACATATATATATATATGTGTGTGTATATATATATGTATATACATATGTATTTTCAGTAGAATACTTGGAGGTGGCTCAAGGAAACTATAGTTTATAAGGTAGTTCTTTTGAAGCCAAAGGAAGTTAGAATTGTTCTTTCTAAGCCATTATCCTAGAGGAAAGAGTCCAACATTTTATTTTGTTAGAGGTACGTATTGCTTTGATATTAATAATTTATTCTTTAGGTTTGTAAACTGCTCTTCTTCCAAACTTCCAGGCCTTTCCACAGTCAGCCCCCAACCTTTCTTCCTTTTTAGGTCTTGTTAGCTGATTTTCATCATAGGAACTTTTTTCTTCATGAAACTTTCTTTTCCTTTTGACACTTGGACTACATGCTTAAAATTGCTGATTGTAGGTGGTTGGAACTTAAGATCAAGTTGGTGAGACAAATAGGTTTTGATACATATCTGTGTGGAATACTTGGGAAAGCATGAATTATAGTGAAAGATGCTGTCTTAGGGAGGACAATTTAAAAGTGCTGAAAAGCATAGTGTTAACAGCTTGATGCAAGGACCAAGTGATTTGTTAGAAAGGTGCTCATAATAAAAGAGTGAAAGAGAAGTGAGAATTCTAATTAGTGAACTTGCATAAAGCCCAGATTCATCATCTTTACATGGACACCAAGTACAGATTCTTCGATCTAGAACAAGCAAAGATAAATACTTCAGCAAAAAAATGGACAAAAGTCATGAACAGGCATTTCACAAAAGAGCTACTGCAAATGGCAGTTAACGTATGAAAAGTTATGCAACCTGATTAATCAAAGAAATGTAACTTAGAGTGAACTTGGTTTTTCATTTATCAACCTGTCAGAGATTGAAAAGTTTGATAATAATTGATGTGTGAGTAAATTAAGAAATGGGTATTGTCTGTTAATGGGCATGAAATGGATACCGTTTCCCTGGAGGGCAATTTCACAATATGAATCAAGAGTCTTAAAAGAGTACACCTTTTGACCTAGTGAATCTCCTGCTAAGAATTTTTGTCATAAAGAAGTCATCTGTGCCTTCTTGTCAGATGGTGCAGTAGGCTTATAGCTTGTGTATGCCTTTTGCTCCAAATACATGTCAATGACTGATAGCACATTAAAAGAATAAAAGATAAAAAAGAGTCATAGTTGGGCTTGCAGACAGGGTATTGTTGTGGATCAGAAAGAGTACCAAACGAAAAGCAATAAGCTGGCTTGAAGGCATTGTCCTTCAAAGCCTTCAGGTATGGAAATAAAAAGCAGCCATTTGTGAATTTAGGTCCTGTGGGGTTATGGGAACTAAAAGTTTACTCCTTGAGGCGGAGTCAGAACTAGGTTCACGGTGTGCAGTGGGTGGTGGGGGGTGGTGGACAGGAGGTGAAGTTGTATTTCTCATAAAAGGAGACTCAGAAAAGACTAACATGTCGGGGGTGGGGGGTAGCTTAAATGGGGCTTTGGGTGTTGAGCGGGAGAAGACAGGTAGACCTTCAAGAATAGAAGGTTTGGTACTTTACTCAGTGTGGTCATGAGTAATGGGGGAGGGAATGTGGTGCTTCAAATCATTATATGAACTTGGTCTTGGCCTGGTGGTGTTAGGGGTGCTCGTGGAGGCAACTACAGAATCACTGTGAGGGAAAGGTGAACACAGATGGAGAGAGAGAGGAAGGGAAGAAAGAGCAAAGACAAAAAAAGCCATCCATGGAGAATTAGCCCTCCAATCAAAGAACCGAAATACATACAGACAACAGATGCTACTAAAGATAGCTGATAGATGCAACAGTGAGGGCACAAAATTCACTGCAGAGGAGGTTAATTTTATAGGAAAGTCAATGACTAAAATAAGCATGTTCAGGAAATTCAAAGAGATAAGTAGATGCATCACATTAATGAAAATGAAAATCTGTAAAGCTCCCAAATATGGAGAAATGGAATAGGAACAGCTATACATGAAAAAGAGCTAGTTCTAAAATATGGAAATGAGAAGTAATGCCCTAGAAGTAATAAATGCAATAGATGGGGTGAAGTTTAGATAGAATTAAAACGAGAATTGGTGAAGTGGAGGAGAGTACTAAGGAATTCACCCGGAAGATAGCATGAAGAGACAAAAGATTAAGAGAGGGAGGAAAGGGAGAGAGAGAGGGAGGGAGACGGACAGATAGGACAGAGAGAATGAGAACATGAGAACAACACATTTAGGAGACTTGCAGGATATATTGAGAGGGCCCAACATATGTCTATTAGGAGTTCCAGAAAAAGACAGTGAAGGTCATGATGGAGAAGCAAACTGTGTAGAGCTAAGAGTTGAGAATTTTCCTTATATAAAGAAAGACATGAGTCTTCAGATACTTTGAAGCAGGACCATCATTTTGAAACTGTAGAATATAAGAGATATAAAGAAAAAAAAATCCTTGAGATTTGCCATGCCCCCCCATCCCCAAATTCAGGTTCTTTACAAAAGAAAGATTCATATTAGAAACACTAGAGGCCAGAAGACAGGAGAACAAAATATTCAAAGTGCTAAGGGAGGATTATTGTTAATTTCAGTTTGTTTGTTTTTTTAACTGAGGTAGTCTTTGATTCAAGAATAGTGAAAAGAAGATAATTTTGGTCATAAAAAAGCTGAGGAGAGTTATGGTCCATGGAATCTGACTAGAAGTGTTAAATGTTACAATTTAGTAAGAACAAAAAAGCCAGAGGGGAAGCTTTTGATACAGCAAGCAAGGGGGAGCATAGAAATGGATGGAAAATTCATTGACTTATCGATTTAAAATACTACTTCCCTGTTTTTAAAATAAACACAAAACTATAACTTGAGATGACAATAATTGATGAGAAGGTAAAAAAGGAAGAAGTAAGCCCTGTGTGATCCAGCATTAGAGACTAAAAGAGGATACATTCCTGATTTCTCTGAATGATTAAAAAAAGACACATTTGAGAGCTAACTTAGGTGAAATGGATACATATTTAGAAAAATGCAAACTACTTAAATTGATCGCCTCAAGAAGCAGTAGGATGTTTCACTAAAATGGTTTGTGAGTGAGATCGAGCCCCACGCTGGGCTGTGTGCTGACAGTGCGGAACCTGCTTGAGATTCTCTTTCTCCCTCTCTCTCTCTGCCTCTCCTGGATGTTCTCTCTCTCTCTTAAAATAAACTAAAACCAAACCAAACCAAAACACCAGTTTATTGAGGTATAATTGACATAAACTGTACACATTTAAATTATGCAACTTGACACGTTTTGACACATGGATACACTTGTTACTCCTCCACAAAAATCAAGATACTGCACATACTCCTTACCCCTGTGGTTTCTTTCTGCCTCCTAGTGATGCTTCCTTCCCTCTTCTTCCCTCCAGCCCTGGCCCCAGTCAGCCACTCATCTGCTCTCTGTCACTATCGATTAATTTACACGTTCTAGAATTTTACATGAATGCAATCATATAGTAAGTACTTTTGGTCTGGCTTCTTTCACTCAGCATAGTGAGTTTGAGATTCATCCATGCTGTGTACAGCGATAATTCATTCTTTTGATTGCTCAGCAGTGAATTTTTGTATGGATACACCAACTTTCTTTTTCTTTTTTTTCCCAGTATACTCCAGTTTGTGTGTTCACTTGTTGATGGACATTGGGCTATTTCCAGTTATTGACTATTACAGAGAAAGCTGCTTTAAATATTGATGTACACATTTTTGTGTGGACATGTGCTGTCTTGTAGATGTGTGTCTGTTTAAGAAATTGGCAGATTGTCTTCCAGAGTGGTTGGACCATTTTATTCTCAGGAGAGTAGTGTGTTAGCGTTCTAGCTTTGAGGGTTTTGAGAGTGGAAGTTCTTGAATTTGATGAAGTTTAATTTATCATTTTTTTAAATAGATTGTGCTTTTGGTTTCATATTTAAGAAAATTGCCTTGCCTAACCTAAAGACTCAAAGAATTTCTTATGTTTTCTTCTACTAGTGTTATAGTTTGACTTTTGTATTTATATTTATAGTTGTGTTTTATATTGGTATATTTACTCATTTAGAGTTAATTTTTATATATGGTACAAGATGTGGATTAAATTTCTTTTCCTATTAGTTTATTTTTTAAACATTAAGTTAAAAATTTAATGTTTGTTTATTTATTTTTGAGAGAGAGACAGAGAGAGAGAGAGAGAGAGAGAGAACGAGAACGCAAGCGAGCTTGGGTAGGGGAGAGAAAGAGAGAGACAGAGACACAGAATTCAAAGCAGGCTCCAGACTCTGAGCTGCCAGCACAAAGCCCAACATGGGGCTCGAACTCAGGAGCCACAAGATCGTGACCTGTGCCGAAGTCAGAAGCTCAAAGGACTGAGCCACCCAGGCGCCCCTAGTTTTTATTTTTTTATTTTTTAAAATTTTATTTTAATGTTTGTATTTGAGAAAGGGGGGGGGAGGGGTAGAGAGAGAGGGAGACCCAGAATCTGAAGCGGGCTCCAGGCTCTGAGCTGTCAGCACAGAGCCTGGCGTGGGGCTTGAATTCCTGAACCGTGAGATCATGACCTGATGTGAAGTCTGGTGCTTGACCAACTGAGACACAGGTGCCCCAATAGTTTTTTGTTGTTGTTATTGTTTTTAATATGAATATATTCTTCAAGAACTGTTTGTTGGAAGTATTTTCTTCCTGCACTGAAATAACTATGAATCTTTGTCAAAAATCCAATGACCACTAATAGATGCGTCTGCTTTTGGATTCTGTTTTCTTCTATTTATCTATTTGTTTGCCTTTATGCCAGTACCACAGTACCTTGATTTCTAGTTTTGTATAAGGATTGGGGGGTAGAATGAAGTCCTTCAAGTTTATTTTTCTTTTGCAAAGTTATTTGCCATTTTAGGTCTTTGCATTTCCATATAAAATTTAGAAGTATTGTGTCAATTTTTACAGAAAAAGCCTACAGGGATCTTGAATTGGGATTGCATCATTTTGGGGACAGTTTGACATTTTATTGAATCTTCTGACCTGTGAACATAGCGTTATCTACACATTTATTTAGAAATTCTTTAATTTCTTTTAGCAATGTTTTATTTTGTTTTGTTTTGTTTTATTTTATTTTATTTTGTTTTTTTCTTGTATAAATCTGGAAAACATTTTGCCTGATTTATCCCTAACTAGCTTTTAATTTTTGATATTATTGTAAGTGGTATTTTAAAAAAATTTCAATTTTATGTAGCTGGTTAGTAGTTTTCTAGAAATATAATTGACTTTTGTATGTTGATCTAGCCATCTCATCCTGCAGCTTGTATCCTGCAACCTTGATTAACTTATTAGTTGTTGCTTTTTTTTTCTTTATAGAACCTGTGTGATATTCTATACAGGTGCTTATGTTATATGGAGATAAAGACAGTTTTATCTGATCTGTATTCTTTCTAGTCTGTGCCTTTCATTTCTTTTTCTGGCCGTACGGCACTGGCTAAAAACCTTCAGTACAATCTTGAATAGAAGGATGACAACGGACATCCTTACCTTTTTCCTGATCATACAGTGAAATCATTTAGTCTCTCATTGCTAGGTACAATGTTAGCTCTATGATTTTACAGATTCTGTTATCGGGTTGACGAAGTTCTCTAGTTTGCTGAGCATGGTTAGCGGGATGGATGTTGGGTATTGTCTAATGTTTTTACTGTATCAATTCACATCACCATGTGGTTTTTCTTTCTTTGCTGTCAGTAAAGCTGATGATTCATAATATGAATTATGTCAATTTTAGAATGTTAAACCTCTGGCATTTCTGGGCTAATGCTTGCTTGGTGATGATGTATTATTTTTTTATGTGTTGTTGGATTCAGTTTGCTTTTTTATTAATAATTTGTATATTCATATTCCTGAGGGATACTGGTCTGTAATTTTATTGTAGTAATTCTGCTTGGTTTTGGGATTGAATTTCATTAACGTTTTGGATAAGTTTGTAAAGAATTGATATTTCTCTATGAAATGTTTGGTAGAATTTGACAGTGAAGGTTCTGAGGTTAGAGTTTCCTTTGTGGGAAGTTTTTAAAATACAAATTCAACTTCGTTATTAGATACAATGCTATTCAGGTTACCTTCTTGACTGAACCTGGGTGATCTGTGTCTTTTTCAGAGTTTTTCTGTTTTGTTTAAGTTTTAAAATTTATGTTCCCCCGTTCAAAATATGTCCTTTTTTCCCTTTTCTTTGGCATGTCGAGCTTTAAGTGGTCTCCCCCCCCCCCCCCCCACCCTTTATCGGTATAGCTAGAGATTGTAAATTTTCTTTCCTCAAAGAACTGGCTTCAGGTTTCATTGATTTTTTTTTTTTTTTTTACTTCTCTGTTTTCTATTTCATTGATTTCTACTCTGGTCTTTTATGATTTTTCTTTCGTCTGCTTACTTTAGGTTTCATTTCCTCCTCTTTTTCTATTTTCTCCAGGTGGAAGCTGAGGTCATTGATTTGAAACCACTTTTCTTTTTTTAGTATAGGCATTTAGCTACAGTTGCATCCCAGAAATTTTGAATTTTTTTTTTCATTTTTATTCCATTTAAAGTAGTTTCTAATTTCTTGTTTGGTTTCTTTTTTGACCCATGGATTATTTAGAAGTGGACTATTTAGTTTCCAGATATTTGGGGAGTTTTTAGATCCATTTCGATTATTGTTATCTAGTTTCATTTTGTTCAAGCACTGCAGCCCCCCTCCCTCTCCCAGCTTTATTGAGTTATAATTGGCATACAACATTGTGGAAGTTAAAGGTGTAAACTGTGCTGATTTGATATATGTAAATATTAAAAAATGATTACCACAATACAGTTAATCCAAACCTCCAACCTCTGTATCTTACGTAATTACTTTTTTTATTTTTCCTTTGGTGAGAATATTTAAGATTTACTCCCTTAGCAACTTTCAGTATTGTTAACTAGAGTTGTCATGCTATACATTAGATCCCTAGAGTTTATTTGTCTCATAAGTAGAAGTTTGTACCCTTCAACTAACATTTTCCCATTTTCCACCTCCCCACCCCAGCCCCTGGCAACCACCATTCTGCTCTCAGTTTCTATAATCTGGCCTTTTTATGTTCCACATATAAGGGAGGTCATACAATATTTGTCTTGTATCTTCCTGACTTTGCATAATGCCCTCAAGGTTTATCCATATAATCCCAAGTGAAAGGATTTCCTCCTTTCTCGTGGCTGAATAATATTCCATTGTGTATATATATACACCACATTATCTTTACCATTCATCCATAGATGGACACTTAGGTTGTTTCCATATCTTGGTGATTGTAAATAATGCTGCGGTAAACATGGATGTATAGATACCCCTTTGAAATCCTGATTTCATTTTGGATTTTGTTTGGACATGTACCTAGAAGGGGGATTACTGTATCATATGGGAGTTCTATTTAAAAAAATTTTTTTTAATGTTTATTTATTTTTGAGAGAGAGGAGGAGAGAGAGAGAGAGAGAGAGAGAGAGAGAGAGAGAGAGAGAGAATGAATCAGAAACAGGATCCAGGCTCTGAGCTGTCAGCACAAAGCCTGATGTGGGACTCAAACCCACAAACCATGAGATCATGACCTGAGCCCAAGTCAGATGCTTATCCAACTGAGCTCCCAGGCGCCCGGGGGAGTTCTATTTTTAATTTTTTGAGGAATCTCCGTATTATTTTCCATAGTGGCTTTATCAGTTTACATTCCTGCCAACAGTGCTTAAGGGTCCCCTTTCTCGCCAAGACTCATTATCTCTTCTCTTTTTGACAGTAGCCTTTCTCAAAGATGAGAGGTGATACCTCATTGTGGATTTGATTTTCATTTTCCTGATGATTAGTGATGTTGAGCAACTTTTTATGTTCCTCTTGGCCATTTGTATGTCTTCCTTGAATAAGTTCTTTTCAGGTTCTCTGCCCTTTTTAAAATCAGCTAATTAAAAAAAATTTTTTTTAATGTTTATTTTCTTTTAAGAGAGAGAGAGAGAGAGAGAGAGAGAGAGAGCAGGCGAGGGGCAGAGAGGGGGAGACACAGAATCCAAAGCAGGCTTCAGGCTCTGAGCTGTCAGCACAGAGAGCCTGACATGGGGCTCCAACTAATGAACCGCAAGATCATGACCCAATCTGAAGTCAGATGCTTAACCAACTGAGCCACCCAGGCTCTCCAAATCAGGGTTTAAAAAAAAAAAAAAAATTGCTATTGAGTTGTATGAGTACCTTATATATTTTGGATGATAACTCCCTATCAGAGAGATGGTCTGTAAATACTTTTTCCCATTACATAGGTTGACTTTTCATTTTGTTCATTGTTTCTTTTGCTGTGCAGAAGCTTTTTAGTTTGATACAATCCCACTTACTTTATTTTTTATTTTTGCTTTTGTTGATGTTGCTTTCGGTGTCCATACTCCCAAAATAATTGCCAAGACCAATGTCAAGGAGCTGTTTCCTGATTTTTCTTCTGGGAGTTTTATGATTTCAGGTTTTATTTTTAAGTATTTAATCCATTTTGAGTTAATTTTTGTGACCTGTGTAAGGTAGAAGTCCCAATTCCATCCTCTGCATGTGATTATCCACTTTTCCATTAATTGGTGATTATCCAGCACCATTAATTGAAGTGACTGTCCTTTCTCCATTGAGTATTCTTGGCTACTTTGTCAAATATTAATTGGTCACATATAGGAAATTTTATTTCTGGGCTGTTGATTCTTTCCCAGTGCTCTCTGTGTCTGTTTTTATGCCAATAACATAGTGTTTTTATTTCTGTAGCATTGTAGTATGGTTTGAAATCAGGAAAAATGAGGCCCCCAACTTTGTTCTTTCTCAGGATTGCTTTGACTGTTTTCCGGTCTTTTGTGGTCCCTTGTAAGTTTAGGATTGCTTTTTTGTTGTTGTGAAAAAAGCCAGTAGAATTTTGACAGGGATTGCATTGAGTCTGCAGAAGGCTTTGGGGCTGTATGCACATTTTAGCAGTATTCTTCTCATCCATGAACATGGGATACCTTCCATTTATTTCTGTCTTCATTTTGTTTTATCCAAGTCTTATAAGGTATACAAATCTTTCATCTCTTTGGTTAATTTAATCTTAAGTATTTTATTGTTTATGTTGTTATTATAGGGTTATTTATTTTTTCCCAGTATTTCATTGTTAGTGTAGAGAAACATGATAAATTTTTATGTGCTGATTTTGTATCCTGCAACTTTACAGAATCTATTTATTCTAACAGTTTTTTGCTAGAGTCTTTAGGATCTTTCTGTTCATAAGATCACACCAGCTACAGCAAGAGACAACTTTGCTTCTTCCTTTTTGATTTGGATGTCTGTTATTTCTTTTTCTTGTCTAATTGTTCTGAGTAGGACTTCCAGTAATATGTTGAATAAGAGTGGTGAAAATAGACAGTTTTGTCTTGACTTTAGAAGAAAAGCTTTGAACCTTTCTTCATTGAGTATGATGTTAGCTGTGGGCTTGTCCTGTATGGCCTTTATTATGTTGAGGTACATTTTTTTCTATATCAAAACTTTTATCATGCCAAGAGTGTTGTGTTTTGTCAGATGCTTTTTTAAAGCATTTAATGGAAAGATCATATGATTTTTATCTTACATTTTATTAATGTGGTTTTTTAACTTATTTATTTTTACTAAACTTCCGTGTATACATGGTATATATACCACTTGATTATAGTGTATGATTCTTTTAATGTGCTGTTGAATTTGGTTTGCTAATATTTTTGGTAGAATTTTTATGTCTATATTCTTCAGGAATAATGGCCTGTAGTTTTTTGTTGTTGTTTTGTTTTCTTGTAGCATCCTTACTGGGCTCTGGTATCAGGGCGGTGTTGGCCTTGTATAATGAGTTTGGGAGTGTTCTTTCCCTTTTAATGTTTTGGAAAAATTTGAACAGCATTTACATCAATTCTTATTTAAATGTTTGGTAGATTAACCAGTGAAACCATCTGATGCTGGGCTTTTCTTTGTTGGGAGGTTTTTGATGATTTATTGAACCTTTTTACTTGTTATTAGTAATGCTCAGATTTTTTTGTTTCTTCATGATTCGGTCTTGGTAGGTGACCGTTCCTAGTAATTTATGCATTTATTATAGATTATTCAATTTCTTGGCATATAATTGTTCATAGTAGTCTCTTATAATCCTTTCTATTTGTGTGCCATCAGTTGTAATGTCTCCTCTTTCATTTCTGATTTATTTGAGTTGTTTTTTTTTTTTTTTTCTAGTTGGTGAGCTAAAGTTTTGTCAATTTTGCTTGTCTTTAAAAATAAATAAGCTCTTAGTTTTGTTGTTCTTTTCCATTGTTTTTTGGACTCCATTTCATTTATTTCAGCTCTGATCTTGGTAATTTCCTTCTTTTGCAAACATGGACTCAGTTCTTGTCTAGGTGTAAAGTTAGGTTGGTTATTGAAGATCTGTTTTCTTAATGTAAACATTTATCACTATAAATTTTCTTCTCAGAGCTGCTTTTGCTACATACCATAACTTTTGACATGTTGTTTACATTTTTGTTTGTTTCAAGATATTTAAGGAAGTCCTTTTTGGGGGTGCCTGGGTGGCTCAGTAGGTTAAGTGTCTGACTTTGGCTTAGGTCATGATCTCGCTGTCCGTGAGTTCGAGCCCCGTGTCGGGCTCCGTGCTGACAGCTCAGAGCCTGGAGCCTGCTTTGGATTCTGTGTCTACCCCTCTCCCTCTAGTGTTCTGTCTCAAACGTAAATAAACATTAAAAAATTTTTTTAAAAATCTTTTTTGATATATTCTTTGACCAGTTGGTTGTTCAGGAGTGTGTTATTTAATTTGCTATTTGTGGATTTTTCAGCTTTCCTTTTGTTATTGATTTCTGGTTTCATACCATTCTGGTTGAAAAAGATGCCTGGTATCATTTTTTTTTTTTTTTTTTAATTAGCTAAGACCTGTTGTCTAACATATGGTTTGTCTTAGAGAATGTTCTATACGCACTTGAGAAGAATGTGTATTCTGCTGCTGTTGGATGGGATGTTCTATATATGTTAGGTCTATTGGGTTTAAAATATGGTTCAAGTTTAATGTATTCATACTGATTTTCTAACAGGATGATTTATCCATTGTCAAGATGGGGTATTGAAATCCCCTACTATTATTATATCGTTGTCTATTTCTCTCTTCAGATCTGTCAGTATTTGCTTAATGTATTTAGGTGCTCCAATGTTGGGTGCATACATATTTATGGTTGTTATATTCTCTTGATGAGTTGACCCCTCTATCATTATACAGTGACCTTCTTTGTCTCTTGTAACAGTTGAATTAAAGTTTATTTCTTGTGTATATAGCTTTCCCTTTTCTTTTTTGGTTTCCACATTGCATGGACTATCTTTTTCCATCCCTTTGAGCCTATGTGTGTCTTTAAATCTTTAGTGTGTCTCTTGTAGGCAGCATATAGTTGTATCTTTTTTTTTTTCAAGTCCATTTAACCACTCTATGTCTTTTGATTGGACAATTTAATCCATTAACATTTAGAATAACTATGAATAGGAAAGGACTTACTAATGCCATCTTATTAATTGTGTTTTGGCTCTCTTGTAGTTCCCTTGTTCCTTTCTTCTTCTCTTGGTGTCTTCCTTTGTGTATTGATGCCTTCCTATAGTGGTATGCTTTGATATGCTTCTCTTTATGTTTGTGTATCTATTATAAGTTTTGGCTTTGTGGTTACTGTGAGGCTTCCATAAAAGATTTCATAGATATAATAGACTGTTTTATGCTGATAACAATTTAACTTCAACTGCATACAAAAACTCTACCCTTTTATTCTTCCTTTTTTATAAAAGTTTTTGATGTCACAATGTATCTCTTTTTATATTGTGTATATATTAACAAATTATTGTAGCTATAGTTATTTTAATGCTTTTGTCCTTTAGTCTTTTTGCTAGAGATCACTGGCTAGCACAAATTAGAGTTATATTACAGTATAACTGTAATAAAGTTCTGAATTTTACTACGTACTTTAATTGTATGTTGTATATTTTCATGTTACTAAATAGCGTCCTTTCATTTCAGCTTGGAGTCTTTATTTAGCATTTCTTGTAAGGCATACCTAGTAGTGATGAACTCACTCAGACTTTGTTTGGGAAAGTCTTTGTTTTTTCTTCACTTTTGAAGGATGTCTTTGCTAGTTAAAGTATTTTTGATAGTTTTGGTTGGCATTTTTTTCAGTATCTTGAATGTAACACCCCACTTCCTCTTGGTCTGTAAGGTTTCTGCTGAGAAATTCACTCATAGCCTTGTAGGAGTTACCTTGTAGGTGACAAGCTTCTCTTGCTGCTTTTAAAATTCTCTCTTTGGGGCACCTGGGTGGCTCAGTCAGTTAAGTGACTGACTCTTGGTTTGCTCAGGTCATGATCTCATGGTTCATGGGTTCAAGCCCTGAGTCAGGCTCTGCACTGACAGCAGGGAGCCTGCTTAGGAATCTCCCTCTCTTGCTCTCTCTCTGCCCCTCCCCCATGTTCTCGCTCCCTCTCTCTCTCAAAATAAATAAATAAACTTAAAAAATTCTCTCTTTGACTTTGACTTTTTGACAGTTTTATTATAATGTGTCTTGGATTAGACCTTTTTGATTTGAATCTGTATGAGGACCCTAAGAACATTGTGAATTTGGATGGATGGCCAAATCCTTTCCCAGATTTGGGAAATTCTCAGACATTATTTCTTGGCATATGCCTTCTACCTACTTTTCCTCCTTAGAGTCCAGTATAGTTACGTACTGCTTCTCTTGATGGTATCTCATGGTTTACATGGGCTTTCCTCACTCCTTCATTTTTTTTTCCCTTGTTCTCCTTTATTTGGATAATTTCAGAGATCCTGTTTTCTCCTTCACAGATTCTTCTGCTTGATCTGTTCTGTTGTTCATACTGTTGTTGTTGGTTTTTTTGTTTGTTTGTTTTTTTAAATTTCATTCATTTTGTTCTCCAGCTTCATACTTTGTTTGGTCCCATATCATTTCTGTCTCTTTGTTTAACTTCTCATTTTGTTCATGTATGTTTTTCTTAATTTCATCGAATTATCTTTCTTTGTATTCTCATAGCTTATTGAGCTTGCTTAAAACAGCTACTTTGAATTCTTTAATGGGCCTATCACAGATCTCCATGTCTTTAGAGCTGGTTACCAGAAAATTACTGCATTTCTTTTGATAGTGTCACGTTTCCCTGATATTTCATATTCCTTGAAGTCTTGCATTGCTAGATCCTCCAATATTGACTGACTGACTTCCAGAGAGAAATACCTTCTGTCAGCCCTACTAGGGATTCTGAGGCTTTCTCGAACCTTCTACGGATACCCCTGTACACTTATTGGTCTCTCTTGTGATGCAGTTGTTGGTCTTGTATGTCTTCTCTCAATCCTGCGAAGCACCGGACTGAGTACTGACTGCTTCCCTTGTGCTTTTTCAAGGGAAGTGCTAAATACTCAGGTTTGTGATCTCTCCTTGATCCACAGATTTGGAACGGCTTTCTGTGCATACTCCCCAGCTGTCTGGAATGGCTTGTTCTTGTCACTTTTAGGAGTGTGCACAGGGAGCGTGCAGAATGGAGGTTTGTGGGTGAGGACTGTGGAGCACTGTGGGTTCCCATGGGCCAGTTGGAGGGATCAGATCAATGGGTGGGGCGACCCCAGCACCTGTGGTTTGGCCTTCCAGTGAAGTCCATGGTATGGTTAGTAGCAATTGTCCCTTTATTATGTGTATTTTAAGCCTTGACTGTTGTTCTCCCAGGAGCTTCCTACCCCCCAGTTATAAAGGTCACCACTTGGTACTCTCAGTGAGATGGGAGAAAAATAGGCCTCTTTGGCAGCATCCCATAATACCTGGAGAAACTAGGTGCTCGTTCACACAGTTTCACTTGATACCGTGGGAAAAATCATGGCCTAACAAGAGTGTTGGGTACTCTTTGCGCTAACTTGTGCCCCACTGTGGGAGAAATAATGTGGGTAAAGTCAAACAAATTGTTCCTCTTACCCTTTTGACGTGTCTAGTTGTGGCTTTGTCTTGCTCCAATGGTGTGCTGGAACTTCTCCACTGGACTCTTACACTTCCACAAAGGTTGTCTTTTCTGTGGATAATTGTCTAAGTCAGCGTTCTTCAGGGTTTCCTGGATCTTGGGCTAAAGGGACTGGAGCCCATTCATGGGCCACATTTTGGTTTATAGTGAACCCAGGTCTGTACACGTATTACTTGCTACACAGGTGGGCGAGACTCCTACAGGGAGTCTTGGTGTATGATGAGATCCTATAGCTCTCACAAAGGCACTTTTATTTGTGGATGGATGCCAAATTGTTTTTGTTCAGGGGGTGTATACAATTGAGTGATGTCTTGCTCAGCTATGTTCTTGACATCATTCTCCCCCAGAGAGCATTTTTTTTAATCTTAAAGTTTATTTATTTTTGAGAGTGAGAGTATGAGCAAGTGAGGGACAGAGAGAGAGGGACAGAGGATCCCAAGCAGGCTATAGGCTGGCACAGAGCCTGTTGCGGGGCTCAGACTCACAAACGGTGAGATCATGACCAGAGCCGAAATCGAGAGTTGGCGTGTTACCAACTGAGCCACTGAGGTGCCTCAAGAGAACGTATTTTTTAATGGCCTGATTCAAAAATATATATTCATATTTAGACATGGTCTATCTTGCCAAATGTTCTGTGTGCATTTGAGACAAATGTGTATTTTTCCATTGTTTGGTTAAGTGTTATGTAAATGTCAATTAGGTTAAGTTGGTTTATAGTGTTGTTCAAGTCTTCTATATTCTTACTGAGTGTTCTGTCTGCTTGTTCTACTGACTGTTGAGGGAAGGATATTTAAATCTTTGACTATAATTGTGAAATCACCTATTTCTGTTTGCTGTTCTATCCGATTTTACTGCATGTATTTTGTAGATCCGTTGTTAGTTGCATAGATATTTAAGATTACTATGTTCTCTTGATGAATTGACTCCTTTGTCATTATGAAATAACTCTCTTTACCTCTTCTAACATTCTTTGCTCTGAAACTCATTTTGTCTGGCATCAATATAGCTACTTCAAATTTCTTTTGATTAGAATAACTGTGGTAAATATTTTTTCTATTCTTTTACTTTCTTAAATCTTTTATTGTCACAAAATATGTGTAGCAAACATTTTAAGTGTACAACCTAACATTTTTAAGTTTACAGTTTTGTGGCATTAAGTACAATCATATTGTTGTAGCCATCCTTTTACTTTATATTTACTTTTATTTTATATTTACTTTATATTTGAAGTCAGTTTGTTATAGGCAGCATATAGTTGGACATTAACTTTTTTATTTTGAAAATTTACACCCAAGTTAGTCGGTGTGTATTGCAATAATGATTTCAGGAGTAGAATCCAGTGATTCGTCTCCTACATATAACACCCAGTGCTCAACCCAACAAGTATTCTCAGTGCCCCTCACCCATTTAGCTCATCCCCCTACCCATAACCCTCCAGCACCCTCAGTTCTCTGTATTTAAGAGTCTCTTATGTTTTGTCCCCCTCCTGGTTTTTATATTATTTTTGCTTCCCTTCCCTTATGTTCATCTGTTTTGTCTCTTCAATTCCACACATGAGTGAAGTCATGTTATTTGTCTTTCTCTGACTAATTTTGCTTAGCATAATACATTCTAGTTCCATCCACGTTGTTGCAAATGGCAAGATTTCATTCTTTTTGATTGCTGAGTAATACTCCATTGTATATATGTACCACATCTTCTTTATCCATTCATCCATCAATGGACATTTGGGCTCTTTCCATACTTTGGCTATTGTTGATAGTGCTGCTATACACATGGGGGTGCATGTGTCCCTTCGAAATAGCACAACTGTATCCCGTGGATAAATGCTTAGTAGTGCAATTGCTGGGTCATGGGGTCGTTGTATTTTAATTTTTTGAGGAACCTTCATACTGTTTTCCAGAGTGGCTGCACCAGTTTGCATTCCTACCAGCAGTGCAAAAGGGTTCCTCTTTCTCTGCATCCTCACCAACATCTGTCGTTGCCTGAGTTGTTAATTTTAGCCATTCTGACAGGTGCGAGGTGGTGTCTTATTGTGGTTTGGATTTCTCTTTCCCTGATGATGAGTGATGTGGTGCATTTTTTCACGTGTCTGTTAGCCATCTGGATGTCTTTGGAAAAGTGTCTATTCATGTCTTTTGTCCATTTCGTCACTGGATTATTTGTTATTTTGAGTATTGAGTTTGATAAGTTGGATATTGATATTTTTAAAACATAATCTGACAGTCTCTTCCTGTTAATTGAGTTGTTTAGACTGTTTACATGTAATGTGATTATTTATATGGTTGGATTTAATTTTACCATTTTGCAATTTACCCTTTGTTTTTTTTTTCTTGGTTTTTCCCTTTTGGATTGATTTTTCATGATTCCATTTTATCTCCCTTTTTGGCTTATTACCTGTAACTCTTTGTTGTTATTTTATGGTTGTTTTAGCATTTCTAGCATATATCTGTATCTTAATAGAATATATTTTTAAGTAGTACTATTGCACTTCAAATGTAGTTTAAGTATCTTATAACAAAATACTTCCATTTTTCTTTGACCATTGTGGTATTGTTAGATGTTTCATTTCTACATATATTATAAACCCCACAATATACTATTGTTTTTGCTTTAAATAGCTATCTTTCATAAAGATTTAAATGGTGAGGATAAAGTCATTTTATTTCCAATGTAGTTTCTATTTCTGATGTTCTTCATTGCGTCAACTCAGCTTTCTATCTAGTATCATTTTTTTTTTTCTGCCTTTTTAATCATTTCTTACAATGAAGCTTTGCTGGTATTCCATTATTTTTATTTTTCTGTATCTGCAAAAGTGTTTATTTCATCTTTGTTTTTGAAAGACATTTTGGCTTGGTATAGAAAGCTAGTTGACAAATACTTTTGTCAGTTATTTGAAAATGTTGTTTTCACTGTCTTCTGGCTAACATTGTTTCAGTAGGATATTTCATTTTATGATGTGTTTTTGTGTATATACTATTTCTTTGACTGCTTTTAAGCTTTTCTCTTTTCACTGAATTTAAGTAATCTGATTATATTATGCTATAGTGTTATTTCTGTATGTTTTTTGTGCCTAGGGTTCTGTGAATACCTCTCTTAAATCTGTGGATTTATAGTTTTCATCAAATTGGGAAAATTTTTGGACAAGTCTTTTTCCTTTTCCCGTTCTCTTGCTTATTCTTTAGTGACTCTAGTTGTATGTATTATACTGCTCAAAGTCATCTCATAGTTCGCCGTGATTTTTTTTTTTTTTCCAGTGTTTCCTTCTGGATAATATCCACTGATATGTTTTCATGTTCACTCTTCTGTTCTCTGTGATATCTAATCTGCTTTGAATCCTATCCTTTATATATTTCATCTTGAACATTGAGGTTTTCCTGTCTAGAAGTATGATTCAGTTTTCTTGATTTCTTCTGTTTCTCTCCTTATCCTGTTCAGTCTTTCCCCAACGTTTTGAACTTATGAACTACAGTTATATTGCTTTTTAAATGTACTTTTCATTTTGTCATTGTACCATTTTTTTTTTAATTTTTTTTTTTTTTTTTACGTTTATTTTTGAGACAGAGACAGAGCATGAACAGGGGAGGGGCAGACAGAGAGGGAGACACAGAATCGGAAGCAGGCTCCAGGCTCTGAACCATCAGCCCAGAGCCTGACGCGGGGCTCGAACTCACGGTCTGTGAGATCATGACCTGAGCTGAAGTCAGACGCTTAACCGACCGAGCCACCCAGGCGCCCCCGTCATTGTACCATTTTGGAGCCAGTTTCAATTGATTGATTTTTCTCTCCATTATAAGTCCCATTACTTTGTCTTGCTTCCCATGGTTGTAATTTTTGATTAGACACAGTTTGATCCTTTTAGTCTGATCTAAGATTTTTAAAGAAAGAACAGCCTGGGACCAATTTTGTGTTATCATTGAAACAAAGTCCTCCTGAGAATTTTTCCCGATGTTTTGTGGATTATGTGATTTTTTACTTTGGCTGGATTTTTGGTCTGCAGTGACATTGGCTCCCATTATTGGCAACAACAAGACATCCTCAGAAAATTTCTTAAAAGAATTTCTTGGCGCACTGTAGAGCTACCGAAGCAGCTAAGACTTGAGTGTCTAAAAGTTGTGGCAAAAGCATTTGTTTTATATTAAAAGAAAAAAAAAAAAGGATGGCTTTTAATTAAAATTATTTAAGATTTGGTGTTTATATGTTCTTTTTAAGTTACAAATTGGACAATTCTTAAAAGATAAAATTTTTGTTGCCTCTGAATTGATATGGTGGAGTATAGCAGAAATGACCTTGTACTTGAAAATGAGAATGTGAGTTGTGATTTTCTCATGATCAGCCGTGTAATCTCTTGCCAGTCACTGTATATCCCTGGGTGGGTTTTTGTTTCTTCATCTGTTCTAAAATTTTGCAATAATTTTTATTTCTGTCACCAGTATAGCTAACTGAGGCCTTGTATATATATATATATGTGTGTGTGTGTGTGTGTGTGTGTGTGTATACACATAAACTTTTATGAAGAGTTTTTATATGTTTCTGCTGTAGTTCACCCAAGCCAATTAATATCTGAATTTCTCATGTAGCATTAATCTGTGTCATAAAGTATAATTTGATGGGTTACACATAGGTTCTTTTATAGATAACTCATAACTGGTACATAAAACGTATTTCCCAGAGATGAGCAAATAACAAGTAGTTGTCGAAGTTTATTGAAGGTTTTTTTTTTATGTGCTAGGCACTGTTCTTCGATCTCTGGATATGTGTCTTCATTTACACCTCACATGGAGCTAAGAGACTAGTTCCAAACCATTTACCTAGTTGGGTAGAACCGGTATTAGAACTAACTTGTGGCTTCTTAGCTCATGCTTTGTTATGCAAACGCCTCCCCCCATTTGAATGCCATTTCCCAAATATCTGCATAGGTTGTTGCTTGTAAAACACACTAATACAAGCAACTGATTTTATTTCCTCTTCACAACACTCGGTGAAACAGCGTTTTACAGATGCGTAAACTAAAATCCGGAGAGGCCGATCCGGGTGTACCCCGTGTTGGAAGTGATGAGTCTGGATTCAGATTCTCTTTTCTCCCAAATTCGGTTTATTTTCACCATGCCATTATTTTCAGCGAGGATAGGAAAGCGAATACTAAGTTTCTTCAAGTGGTTGAACTACGGTTTTTTCCCTTGCAAGTATGGCATATGTGGATATGAAATATTTATTTATGCTGCTTTCGGTTTAGCTCTTTCTTACTCGTCTTTGTGGTATTAGTTTTGATGCGTCTTCCTCAGGGAGGTTTTACTTACTCACACCCTGCGTAAGGACGAGGTCAATTTTCCCACTTTTATTTGAAACCCGCAGAAGATCGGATGATTATTTTTACACTGAACATTCATAAGCCTTTTATTTGTGACTGCATTTCGAAAAGAATCAGAGAGCAAAATTAAATTTTTATTGAACCTGATAAAATATGATTCACAGGTTGAAAATTACGTGGAAAATGAAAAATGGATAAAGAGTTAAGAGTCGTTAGCAGCATAATCTGACAAGACTGCAGAAAATACGCTTTATTTGTAGGTGAGACACCCCCTCATATCTGGTTCATCTTTTTATGTAACTATTGTAAGATTCTCAAACCATAGCTCTCTAGAACAAGATTTGCCAGCTCAGATACAGCTTCCCTTTTCACAGCGAGTCAGAGGCTTCGGGTTGAAGTTCGACCTCCAACTTAAAAATTTTTTTTTATAATGTTTTTTTATTTATTTTTGAGACAGAGAGAGAGACAGAGCATGAGCAGGGGAGGGGCAGAAAGAGAGGGAGACACAGAATCAGGAGCAGGCTCCAGGCTCTGAGCCGTCAGCACAGAGCCCGACGTGGGGCTCGAACTCACGAACTGTGAGATCATGCCCTGAGCCAAAGTCGGACGCTCAACCGCCTGAGGCACCCAGGCGCCCCTTGAGCTCCAACTTTAAATCTTGGTGGTTTTGAGTTGCAGTGTGTTTTACCTAAGGCCTTGTGTTCGCGTTGTCTTTACTCGCTGGAACGGTGGAAATGGGTGTAGCCCCTTACAGAAAGGTCTTCATACGCTCCTCCTACCGGGTGGGAGCGCTTGGGTTTTGCACTCTCTGGCCTTCCGTGTGGCATTTGTGAGCCGCCTGATGCATTTGACACCAGCGTGACAGCAAAGAAGCTTGTGAGCCGAGCGGTGTGCGGTCGGGCCCAGCTGTGTGGATTTATCTGTACATCAGGCCGGGGAGCGGCAGTTAGCCAGATCTGACAGTCAGCCAGGAGCACCCTGTTCGTCCACTCCAGAGTGCATTTTAATGTGTGTGCTCACCAACTGGTTGGCATTTGACACAGAGAAATTGTCAGAGCCGGGTGGTTTGCTTTTGCCTCTTTACTCTTTGGTGTGCGGGGCTGTGAGAGTTTCCTCCCCGTATGCTTCATGTGCATCACAAAAATATGCACTTTCTAAAAGAGAGTAAAAAAATTCAGGGCATCATGCCTTTTCACACTGAATTTTACGTTAAGAATCAGTAGGCAGTATGTTTGAGGTAAGAAGAGGTGATATGTTGAATAGGCCACCTATTTACTTAGTTCAAAAATCAAAAACAATGCAAATGGACTATTTGAAACAGTCTTGCTTCACCCATGTCCTCTCGTGTTCATTTCCCACCTCTGCCCCGACAGGTAACCACTTGAATAGTTTGTCACGTATCCTTTATGTTTCTGTATGACACACAAGCACATGTCCGGCCCGTTGCCTTTTACTTCCCGAGATATTCTGGAGAGCTTTTTATTTCACTAACAGGCGAACTTCCTCATCCTTGCTTACTGTTGCATTTTATCTCATTGTGTCGATGTACCATAGTTTAGTTAACCATTCTCTGTGGGTGGATCCTTGCTTTAGAGCTAATCTTTTCGTTTAGTCGAGCTAGAACATACATATCAAAACACTTATCCTTTTAAAGTATACAATCAAGTGGTTTTTAGTACGTTTCTAAGCTTTTGTTCTACAGATAGTGATCCAGTGGGTAAACTTGGACATACATTCTTCTGAACCCCACACAAGTACAGTAAAACCTTGGTTTGCGAGCATAATTCGTTCCAGAGACATGCTTGTAGTCCAAAGCACTTGTATATCAAAGTGAATTGCAAGAACCATTGGCTCAGTTGTGATCATGTGATGCTCGGTATCACGTACTACTCATACTGTAAGGCATTGCTCATTTATCAAGTTAAAGTTTATTAGAAATGTTTGATTGTCTTGTGGAACTCTCACAGAACAAGTTACTCGCAGTCCAAGGTTTTACTGTATATCCATAGAAAAGTCCTTAGAAGTAGGATTTCTGAGTCAATGGGCAGATGCATTTGAATTTTGATAGGAATTGTCAATTGCCATCCATTGATTGATATTGTACTCATTTGCACTCTTGAATATGAGAGGACTTTTTTTCTCCATAGTCATGCCCAGAGTCACTTTGCCTTTTTATAAAGCAGTGTTAACTTTAAAAGATTTTTTTCATGTTTTATTTATTTTTGAGAGAGAGACAGAGCATGAGCAAGGGAGGAGGGGCAGAGAGAGAGGGAGACACAGAATCCGAAGCAGGCCCCAGGTCTGAGCTGTCAGCACAGAGCCTGACACGGGACTTGAACCCGTGAACCGTGAGATCATGACCTGAGCTGCAGTCTGCCACTTAACCAACTGAGCCACCCAGGCGCCCCGCTAAAGCAATCTTAATTTTTAAGGAATGTGTGATGTTCATGAATTACCAGTTGAATCTAATATTAATTCCTGATTGATTTCACCAAGGCAGATAGGACCAGAATTTTTTTTAAGTTGATAAATGTTATTTTTAATTGATCTCATTAGTTAATTGGTAAAATGGTAGGCTGTGAATGTACAGAGCAGATTTCATATGTGGGGTCTTAAGTTCAGTGATTGCTGGGACCTTCATTCTCTCCTGTCATATAGATATGATGATGCTCACAGTATCAAAATTGAAATTTCCAGTGGATGGAGACCATTTATATTCAGCTTGCTCTGTAGTAGGCACATTCCTATAGAATTTTACCCTTTTGATACAGCCCTTCCAAATTCTGATGTTTTATACCTGTCTGATACACTGGACTTCCACTGAGCTGGGAAATTGTTATTTTTATAACAGAGCTAAAGTATTAATTATAAACAGAATTTCAGCTTCCATCAATCCTTGTTGACCTACAGGACAGGTCTATTGCTTTTTAATCTCATTAAGGTAGAATATTTAATTCCTTAGAGGTATTGTGCCTCTGTCCTCCTTCTTATACACAAATTAGCTTCATAGACTCGCCTGCAGAGATCTTAAGGTGGTATTTCCAAGATGGAGTCATTTCAAGGTTTGAGATATCATATGCCTTTGAATTATTCAAGGATTTTAACAATGGGTTAATTTTTTTTTCTTTTTTTTGGCATTTAAGTATTCTATCTATAAAAAGGACTGGTAAAAGATTCATAGGAAAATGCAGGCTTTCCTGAGGTTGAAGTGAAAATTGAGGTATGGATTTTGATTAGATCTGTGGTGAAGTCATAAATGTGTAAGTATATGCCTGGAAATATCATTAGTTCTTTCCGTGTCCCAAATAATGGCTAATGTTGAAAATAGATGAACCACTTAACCAATGATTAATCTAATGGTTTGTGTTAGTAGATGGGTTCTTCATAAAGGAAAACTGTTCCTTGTTTAACTGATAAACCTGTCTTATCATTATGGATGAGAATAAAACCTACAGTCCAAGCAGAAAGCTTTCACTAAATAAATAAGACTAGGATTTTATATGAGTAAGATTTAGTGTTTTGTTTCTCTTAGATCAACTGGTTGCTATATTTCGATTCCTTTTTTCTTTATTTACCTTGGATAATTTGCAAAAGATCCAAAAAGAATTTAAGTTCTGCCCTACGGGTGTTTTCTCTGGACTACTCTGTGATGGGTTTGTGAGAGAAGGCTGCTTTCCTGGGAGAGGGGAGGGTGATAGTCAGGGCCCCCAGGTCTGGTTGAGCAGGTTGGTCACTGCATAAAGATAGTGTCCACTGGAGCAGGTAGGGGCTAAATTCCAGTTAGTGTTCACCAAGCCATGCCCTGTGGAATAGGGCTGCAATGAGTCAGAGCAAGGCGTGCCCTTTTCTAATTCTTTTTTTAATTTATTTTAATTTGAGAGAGAGGGAGAGGGAGAGGGAGAGGGAGACGGAGACGGAGAGGGAGACGGAGAGGGAGAGGGAGAGGGAGAGGGAGAGGGAGAGGGAGAGAGAATCTTAAGCAGGCTCCACACTCAGTGCAGAGCCCAACGTGGGGCTTGATCCCACGACCCTGGGATCATTACGTGAGCCAAAATCAAGAGTCGGATGCTCAATCGACTGAGCCACCCAGGCAACCCCCCCCCACCCCATTTTCTAATTCTTATAAAGGTGCCGATAACAACCAGAATATGCATTTTATTGCAGTTTTATTTGAAAATCTGTTGTTTTTCTTTTCTGTTTTTTTTCCCTTTGAGAAATTTTCTGTAGTATGTAGATAATTTCTATGTGTATGTCTATGTGTATACACACACATATAATGCCATTTAAGCATACACACATACACGACACATACCCTCCATATATATTTGAATATAACATTCAAAAAAATCCTTCAGAAGGAAGCTGTCACCTTATATGTCTTTGATTCTTTATAAAGCACTTTATAATATGGGGTCTTCTCTTAGTTACTTTGTTTGAACAGCATAGTACCATTTGGGAAGACATAAAAATGGCCTCAGACAGGGCTAGCTGTGGATGCTTTACAAATGTTCGCCATAAAATTGGGAAAGAAAAGTGAGGATGCTTTTATTAGTAATTAGTCTAGAGGTGAAAGATTACTTTCAAAAAGTAATACATAAGTAGATATGATATCAGATTAATGTTTATAGGATGAGTACATCTTCCAAATATCCTGACACTATGTAAATGGATACTATAGTTTGGTTTGGTATTTCCAGTGTTTAGTGTCATAGAAGGATTTTCAGAAAATTCTGTGTCATTATACAGACAGGAAGATTTGCTTTAGAAAACTGTATTGGATGTCTCAAAAGGTGATTCCGGTGATGACAAAGACCTTGAGTTGAAGAAATATGTCAAGATTGGTGAATTAAATTGTTTCATGGAATATTAAGAGTGAATAAAATCATGATTGCTAAATTAATGCTTTATCCAATGTGTCATTTAAGTGTACGTAATTAAATTAGTACATTAAATAATAGGCATTCAGCTCATTTCTGTCTGTAAAAGTTTACACATTCAGGTTGGCTAAGTTTTCTGGGTATTGTTTTACTGGCAAAACAAGGGATTGTCTTATATTTTGGTCACTTTATATTCAATCACCTACAATCATTATTATTTTTGAACAGAAACTGAGGCTTCTTGAGGAGCTTGAAGATACCTGGCTTCCTTATCTGACCCCCAAGGATGATGAATTTTATCAGCAGGTAAGATTTTTTAATATTTGTGTCAATTTGTATTTATTCATTCTGGTCTAAGAAGCAGCTGTGGTCTGGAGAGGTTAAATGAGAAGCGAAATGGTCTGATCTGGTTATGCAGTGACTCCTTATCATCCCCAGAACGTACAGACTCCTTCACGATCTGCTCTCTGCCGTGAACTTAGGGCTTTAGCACAGTGGACTGTTTTTTCTTCCCCAACGTTCCATGCCTTTTGTACTTCCTTGCCTCTGCTCATTGTGTCTCTTCTGCATAGACTATCCTTTTTGCGCCTTTCTTGTTGCCAGACGGCTAAGTCTTCAAGACTTCACTTAGGGGCGCCTGGGTGGCTCAGTTGGCTAAGCGTCCGACTTCGGCTCAAGTCATGATCTCACGGTTCGTGGGTTCGAGCCCCCGCGTCAGAGCCTGGAACCTGCTTCAGATTCTGTGTCTCCCTCGCTCTCTGCCCCTCCCCTGCTTGTGTTTCTCTCTCTCTCTCTCTCTCTCTCTCTCTCTCCTACTCTCTCAAAAATAAATAAACATTAAAAAAAAAAAGACTTCGATTAAACATCCCCTTACCTACAAGTAGAGTTGACTTTGCTTTGTTGTTCTGAGCTTCTTGTACCCTGTGGGATACCTCTGTGGTGCCCATCGCATTGTGTTGCAGTTACGGGGTTCTGTGTTTCTCTCCCTGACTTCGTCAGTACTCTTTCAATTACAAGTGGCAAAACCCCAAACAAACTCATTGCAGCAAAAAAAGGGAATTTACTGGCCTTCTTAACGTAGAGGCCTTGGAGTGCCCGGCTGAATCCAGCCTCTCGAAAGATGGTATCTGATCACTGCTTTTCTCTGTGCTGTGATTTGATTCTGCACCCCTTGTGACTTCATGCTGGATGGGCTCTGACCTGCTAGCAGAGGAGGACTCTCACAGCCCGAGGGGCATGTGGTTTGAAGCACATGGGATCTTAGAAGAAGGCAGTAATTTCTTTTCTTTTTTTTTTTGGGGGGGGGGGGTCCATCCAGTTCTCCTGGGAGTGATCTCGTTGGCCTGGTTAGAATCCTGTGCCTATTCCTGAACCAGTCACTGTGTTCAGGTGGGCGAGACGCTCCTGTTTGCACAGCCCAGTTCATGCACCCACTCGTGGAGTTGGGCTCAGAGAGGACCATTTCCACTCAAAGTGCATGGGCTGTGAGTCAGAGATGGATGGTTTCCTTAGGGGACGATCGGAGTCCCCGTCCCAAAGAAGGAGGGGAAGGCGTTCTGGGCAGGCACTGATAGTGCACGGTCACCTCTGCTTTCCTCCTAGGATGTAAGCTCTTGGGGGTAAGAATTTGACCCCCTCATCTTTGTTTCTCCAGCATCTAGCGTGCACTTGGGTGTGGCTGATTCTCAGTAGCTGCAGAAGGAAGACAGGAAAGAAGATGTTTACCCATCTAGAATCCAGGTCCCTTGGCTTCCAGCTCACTGTCCATTCCAGGACGTTTATCTGTCATCTCCCTTCTCATTAGATCTTCGCTGTCTTTCACCGGATGAGTCCTTTTATGGACTAGTTTTTCCTCCGTGCGCCTCTTTCTTAATCCTTAGAGCTCTAGCACATTTTCTAACCAAGACATCAATCTGCGCAGGCCAACCCCCTGCTTCAAACCGCGCGGTGGCCGCTCGTTGCCTGGGTCTTGCATTTGTAGCCTTATCTCTTAGTCTCTTTCATCTTGTTACGTACGCTGGACTTTTGTCGCAAGCACCTCAGACCAGCTGCGCGGTCGCATGTTTTGGGCCTTCTTGCTCCATCCCCGGCTGACGTCCCTTCGTTGGTGAACTTCTGTTACCTGTGAGTAACGTGTCCTCTCTTGTAGGGTGCTTCCCTGATACCTCTACAGCGCGGAGAATTGTCTCTGCTCCCTGTCGTGTGCACCTGTCGGACTTTGCGTGCACCTTTATCACCTCCGTGTATCTCACTGATTTTATTTATATGCTCGTCTCCCTCATCCTTCGTGCTTTGTACAGGGCCTGGCACCTAAGTAGGTATTTAGATAATTTGCTTGGCTGGATGAATGAATTAATGCACCCATTAGTTAATTCCAAAAGCCAGTCATATCATAACGTTTAGTGTGATTTTAATTTTGTTTTTGTCCATGCACGCTCCTCTCTGGGGAGGCGGGATCTGGAAAGGTCTGCAGGATTTATGCAGAAATGTTCTAGGCCGGCGTGGTAGGGTTTTCGATCCTTTGAGCGTTTCTGGTTTTCCAAACTATCTTGAATGAGCACGTATTCTTTGGTAATCAGAAAAAAAAAAAAAAAAAAAGTTTTTCCAAAGCACTTTCCTTAAAACAAGTAAACCCACAAAATGCAATCAGTTCTTAAATCCCTATTGCTATTTTCGGAGACATGATTACGCACGTTGCCGTAAAGCAGCTGCTGAGCCTTTCGGCTTTGGCATGGTGCGAGCGGTGCTGGTACACGACGAATTAAACACAAAGGTTATCAGCCGCGGTGCTCGCAGCCAGCCCAACACTGGGGGATAAAAGGAAACTCAGAGGCAAACAGAACAACTACCAAGGTGGCCCTTTTATCTTTCCAAGACCCACAACAAACCCGATAACAGGATCTAATCACTTTAAGTGCGCCTTATAATAAGGGCTAGTGCTTCAGCAGACCCTTTTTTCCCTTCGAAGACGAAGTGTAAGGACATGAATAAATAGAAAGTTCTGACCCGACTCCGGGTCTTTTAAACAGGCCCTGGCCACAAGAATGCCAGTCCAGCTGCCAGTCCCAAAAGCAAGGCTTGCTGTAGCTTCTCTGTTGGGTCCGCTCGTTGACCCCACGTTCTTGCATTCGGCCCTCACAACCGCCCCGTTCACTTATGCCACAGAAGTGTGTGCAGCAGTTACTCTTCTTCAGGCTTGCAGTGTTGGGGGGGGGTAGGTATTATCTTTCTCTTCTAGAAATTTCTCTTTAGGGGCGCCTGGGTGGCTGAGTTCAGCCCAGGTCATGAACTTGCAGTTTGTGAGTTCGAGCCCCGCGTCGGGCTCTGGGCTGACAGCTCAGAGCCTGGAGCCTGCTTGGGATTCTGTGTCTCCCTCTCTCTCTGCCCCTCCCCTGCTCACGCCCTGTCTCGCTTGCTCTCTCTCTCTCTCTCTCTCAAAAATAAGTAAAGATGAAAAAAATTAAAAACCAAATTTCTCTTTAGATCCAGACCAAGCTCCGTATCTGAGCAGCAGAGGTGGAGTTCAAGACCACATTTATCTGCCTCCGAAGGCCCACGCTCTTCCTGCCATGCGGTGCGCCTCCCGGTATCCCATACCTTGCTCAAATTTGAAACACCTTCAGAGACGGTTTTTGGTGTCTTCTGATTGGACCAGAGAGAAGAGAAATAAAACAACAACACACTCAAAGGAGAAGCGGAGGGAACTTCTGTAGGTTCACTACAGAGGATAAGGAGAGGAGGGGCTACGTAGTCTGAAAATAAACCCTGGCTTCTTACCCCTGGTGGCGGGGGGGGGGGGGGGGCGCCTGGGGGGCTTAGTCGATCAAGCGTCCAACTTCGTCCCAGGTCACTATCTCACGGTTTGTGAGTTCGAGCCCCTCTGACAGCGCAGAGCCTGCTTGGGATTCTGTCTCTCTCCTTCTCTATGTGCCCCTCCCCTGCTTGTGCTCTCTCTGTCAAAACAAATAAAATAAACTTAAAAAAAAAATGTTTAAATGTTACTCCTCTTATCCAGAGAAAATGCCTCTCCCGTCAGTATGCCCCCTTGCTTTCATTTCCTGTGTCCCTTTCCGTGTGCCAGGCTTTTCTGGTACTGTTTGCTGTTCTCTTTACGTGTATTTGCTTCTTTAACTCTTAACCCTCTGAGGCAGGTTTTTGTTTTTTTTTTTTTAAATCCCATTTTACAGATGAGAACACTGAGGCACAGAGGGTTTTAAAACTTTGTTCAAGGTTTATATGATAAGCAAGAAGTGTCAAGACCAGGATCTGAGCCCAGGCTGTCTGACTCCTGAGTCTGAATTTTAGTATCGTCCTACCGTAGCTCTCAATGCTTCTGGGGAATTGCTCTGCCTTCATCCCCACGATCGCAAATCTCCGTCTCCATCCCTGCTCTCCCTTGCGACTTCCAGTGCTCTGGTCCCAACTGCCTATGGGGTGGCTGTGCCTGAGCGTCTCACAGGAACATCTAACCCGACATGATCTGTATTAGTTCATTACCGACTTCACTAAACATGTGTATTTAGCTCCCTTACTCTATGCAGGAAATGTTTTAGGCATTAGAGATGAAGTTGTGAAAACTGACAGAAGACTCTTCCTTCTTTGAGCTTATTTCTTATGGGGTGGGATGGGAGTGGGGAGGGAAGAGAAATGAACAGGAAACTGAAAAATAAATGTCGGACGGGAACACTGGTATGGAGATAAAGTCCGTGAAGGGGCACTGTAGGTGGGGGATTGCAAATAAGGGGATTGCAGAAGGCCTTCTCGTAGTGACATTTGAACAAAGACCTTCTGGAGGTTTAGGAACAAGCCATTCCAACATTGCAGGAAGAATGTTCTGGACATAGGGAACAGCAGAGCCTCGGTATGTTTGAGGGGGAGCCCCTGACCCCAGCATATCTGGAGCGGAATGAGAGAGTTGAGAACAGAAGAGACGAGGTCAGAGAGCCATGGCCCCATGATACGGGAACTTGCTGTCTATGCTGGCCGTGCTGGCTGTGACTCCGAATGACTTGAGAGGCCATGAGAGGGTCTGGGGCACAAGTAGGACAAGCTACGACGTACATTTTGGTGAGGATCCATTTTAGGGGATCCCGCCGTTCATCCTCTTCCCTAGTGGCCGTCCCCTTTGGCCCGTTCATCAAGTCAGACACCTTGCCGTCCTCACTTCCTGCCCGTTGCTTCGAGCCCTCATTCAGGCGCTGGGCCCTGGCAGTTCTGCCTCTCTGTACTCCCTCAAGGTGTGTCTTCTTTTCCATTTCCACCGACATAGTCTTCATTCCGGCCCTCGTTTATCGTTTTCCACCAACACAGTTTGGGGGTTTTCCAACTTGGTGTTACCTGTCCCCTCTCCGGTGCCATCAATATTGCATTCCTATTAACGTGTCTGACCTGTCACTCCTTGCTTGATAAATTTCGCTCGGTCTCGCTTGCCTGTAAGGTCAAGTTCACCCTCCTCAGCGTAGCCTATAAGGCTAGCGACTACCTCTCTGGTCGAATCTTTGCCCATTGCCTAACATGGAATCCATCCAACCTTAGACTCCTGTCCTGCGGGGTTTCTTGCTACACCCTGGATCTGCTGTGTCCTTCCGTCCTTCCGTGGCCTGGTGCCTGTTATTCCCTGGGTGTGGAGTACCCTTATCCCCTTTTCTGTCTGGTCAGCACCTACTCACCCTTGAAGACCTTGCTTAACTACGACCTCTTCTGTGAAGATACCGGGAAATCCCACTTGTTTTACTTTCAGGGTGTATTAAAAATCTAGCCACTTCTTACCACTTCTGTCTTCTACACAGTCGCCAGGCTATCGCCCTCTCTTTTTCAGGTGGTTGCAGAGAGCTTTCTGTCTGTTTCAACACCGCGTCTGTGGCCCTGCTGTTTCTGAAGCTTGAGTTGGCTCCTTATGCTTTTCATGCTCAGAGCCCTTACATCGCTCCCCGCCTTGTTCGGAGTGAAAGCCTGGGACTTGACGTTTGCCCACAAAGCACCCTGAGTTCTGGCCCCGGAGCTTCTCTCTGCTCATTTCCTGCCTCTGCCGCCCCTCCTCCTGCCACTCTGGCATTCTCGCCCTTCGGAGAATCAACCCAAGCACACTGCTGCCCCCAAGGCTCGCACTTGGTGTTCCCTTAGTCTGGAACTCTCTTCCCCGCCCAGGCGCCTGCGGGGCTTGGGTCCTCATTTCTTGCATTCTTCTGCTCAGATGTCACCTTATCAGAGGCCCTCTCTGACCAGCCCCTGTATAATAGCATTTCTCTCCTACTTACCTTGGATTTCTTTTTTTCCATAGCACTGTCACAATCTAAATAAGTGAATACTAAATCCGTAAAATACTATGTATATTATGGGCCATAGATACCAGGTGTTTATATGCCATATGTATATATGGGAGCTCCTGGCTACCATATTGAAGTTTTCTTCTCTTCGTATTCCCAACACCTAGCGCTTTGCAAATAGTATGTGCTCAATAAATATGTGCTCAACAAATGAAAAATTTCCAGAGTCCCTTCCTGCTCGTTTATTCCTTGCTCCCATTGTAGTATATTCATATTTCCATGATGATGAGCCGTTCTTTAGCTAGCGGTTTTTATTTCTATCTGTACTGTTAAACTACGAGGTGCTATAAAACAGGAGCTACCTTGTTTTTATCTTCGTACTTATGGCACCTTGTATGGTGTCCGGTACATAGCAGGTATCCAGTCATTTTAAATTAATACCCAAAAGACGAACCATGCAATGAGTGAACAAACACCTCTGAGCCGCTTTGTAGCAAACCACACGTCATCACAAGACCGGTCGCGAAAGCTGTGGCAAAGCCTATGCAGTAACCTCAGAAGAGAGCCTCCTTTGGGAGACTGCTCGGCATCGTACAGCGGGAGGTTGGGCCAGATAAGTGTCCACCCCATTTGTCTCAGGATATGGTTGCCCAGTCATGAGCATGTTACAATGAAAATTATACAGAAAATATTATGACTGGTAATGTGTATATACATTTCTGTGGAGTGCAAAATACAAAGTGTTACCAGCAAACTCTACTAACAGCCAGATTAGAAATACAGTCACTTGGCATCACAGTATCCTAACACTTTTTATTTATTTATTTATTTTTTTTCCCTTTTTTTTTTCCAGTATATGAAATTTATTGTCAAATTGGTTTCCATACAACACCCAGTGCTCATCCCAAAAGATGCCCTCCTCAATACCCATCACCCACCCTCCCCTCCCTCCCACCCCCCATCAACCCTCAGTTTGTTCTCAGTTTTTTTTTAATTTTTTTTTTTTTAACGTTTTATTTATTTTTGAGACAGGGAGAGACAGAGCATGAATGGGGGAGGGTCAGAGAGAGGGAGACACAGAATCTGAAACAGGCTCCAGGCTCCGAGCTGTCAGCACAGAGCCCGACGCGAGGCTTGAACTCACGGACCGCGAGATCATGACCTGAGCCGAAGTCGGCCACCCAACCGACTGAGCCACCCAGGTGCCCCTGTTCTCAGTTTTTAACAGTCTCTTATGCTTTGGCTCTCTCCCACTCTAACCTCTTTTTTTTTTTTTTTCCTTCCCCTCCCCCATGGGTTTCTGTTAAGTTTCTCAGGATCCACATAAGAGTGAAACCATATGGTATCTGTCTTTCTCTGTATGGCTTATTTCACTTAGCATCACACTCTCCAGTTCCATCCACGTTGCTACAAAAGGCCATATTTCATTCTTTCTCATTGCCACGTAGTATTCCATTGTCCTAACACTTTTTAAATGAAGTACCTTTCCCGAGTCACTTGAAGACTATCGGTTTAATTTCACTCTACCGAAGGTTCAGTTCCATTGGCTTCGTTTACGTGAGCCTCCTGCAGCACTGGTATCTTCTTCACTTAACAGCAGGTCTGTCCTCTCTGTAGGACGACATCCTTTCAGAACTGTCCCTTGATGTGAGAGGAGAAGCAGTAGAATTTTCACATAATGGTGTCAAATAGGTGGAAAATAAAGCGTATTCTCCAGAAAACCTACCATTCATTCTGCATCTGTCGAAGATTGATAAAAGCCCTGGCATGTTGGCAATTTATATCTACGATGCCTTTCCAGCTGCTTATTAAACTATATAATTGTCATTTAGGTGGCGGAATCTTTTGTAGACCTCAAGAAATATATTAGGTGACCAGACAACTATTAATATAATTGCATGACTGCATACTCCCTGGCAAAACTTTCATGGGATTAAACAACAAAAAAATTCTAACATACCTGAAAATCTGCCGACGGCAGTTCCAGATCATTGTGTGATATCTGATGTTTTACACGTACCTGTCCAAAACGGAAAGTAAACTTGCTTGTTTGGCAGAATGAGTTAATAATCCATTATTTAACGTTGAGTTCTTTCCCAGAGTTACTTGCTCTCGTTAAAGAAAAATTTAAGAAACACTCCGTGGTGTTTTTATGTGTCAGGCACTAGCCTCGTTACTTTATAAATAATTAGATCAGGCATTTAGGATGGAGGACTTTTCCCTTGGATTTTTTTTTTGAGATAGTGACCAAATGAGCCAGTTCGAATATATTATTTGTATTTATTGCATTAAAATCATAATTTTCTAGAGCCTTCAACAACGTTTTAAATCAGATCTAAATTAGTGCAGGAAGTTACATTGAAACATTTTTGAAAATTCAGGGTCATCATCGGGGCGCCTGGGTGGCTCAGTCAGTTAAACATCCGGCTTCGGCTCAGGTCATGATCTCGAGGTCTGTGAGTTCGAGCCCCGCGTCGGGCTCTGTGCTGACAGCTCAGAGCCTGGAGCCTGTTTCAGATTCTGTGTCTCCCTCTCTCTCTGCCCCTCCCCCGTTCATGCTTTGTCTCTCTCTGTCTCAAAAATAAATAAACTTTAAAAAAAAAAAAAAAAGAAAATTCAGGGTCATCAAAAAGAATCTCTTGGCAAATATAAGAAATGTCATGAAAATTAAGAATTTTTGAACACGGCATTTTATCCTTGATTTTCTTTTTTCTAAAGTGTATTTATTTTGGTGGGGGAGGGGTAGAGAGAGAGAATCCCCAGTGGGCTCCACGCTGTCAGCACAGAGCCCGACACGGGGCTCAATCCCATGAACCGTGACATCGTGACCTGAGCCGAGATCAAGAGTCAGATGCTTAACCGACGAAGCCACCTGGGCACCCGTTCCTTGATTGTTCTAATTTAAAAGGTATTTTAGATTTATTTTGGCAAATCTGAAAAATATACAGATGTCTAAAGAAGAAAATTAAAATTATGTCCAGGTTCACCACTTAGAGATAACCACCATCAATTTGTGACCGTATTTTCCCCTAATTTTTTTTTTCTGTATTTACATGTCTACATTTGTTTTCTGTTAAAGCTGAGATCCTATTGTCTAAATATCTGGTTATTAAATTTCTTGTTTAATAGTATTTTGTTATGTATGTTTTTCACAAAACAGTACAGATTTTTTCCTAACGTGTGTTACTTTAGTATTCCATCTTGTATGAATATACCATTTCACCTCTAATCCCCTGTTGGGCATTTGGTGGTTTTCAGCTTTTAATCATAAATAATAGTATGATGAATATCCTTATAATCTTGGTATGTTTCTCTAATTCTTTCCCTATGAGAAATTCTTAAAAGTAGGAAAACTGGATGGAAAGATATGAGCATATTAGGTTCTGGTAAATTTTGTCTAACTGGCCATAGCAAAGTTGTAATAGTTTGCATTCCTGATTGCAGACTATTAGAGTATTTGGTTTTGCCTCACCAGCAATGTGTATTACTATGATAAAATTTTGTTTTTTGCAAATTTGATAGGCAAAACTAAATTAAATATAATTTAATACAGATTATGTTAATTTGTATTTTTTTCTGACTTTGGGGGCAGTTCAATATTTTTCTGTATTGAAGAGCCTTTTCCATTAATTTATGTGATTTTCTCTATTGAGATATACATCAATATATATATATATTGATAGTTGTATGTGTGTATATACATATATTTAAATTTGAAAGATTATTTAAGAATATTGTCCATTTTTGCCAAATAGATGGCAAATAGTTTTTTCCAGTTAGTGTTTGCCTTTTTATTTTATAATTCTTTTCATGTAGAATTTAAAAAATTTTGCATATTAAAATGTATCCACCTTTTATTTTTTTATTTTTATTTTTTTTAAGTTTATTTATTTTGAGAGAGACAGAGAGAGCGAGAGGGGGAGAGGGACAGAGAGAGAGAGGGAGAGAGAGAATCCCAAGCAGGCTCTATGCTGCCAGTGCAGAGCCTGACATGGGGCTTGAATTAATGAACCATGAGATCATGATCTGAGCCAAAACCAAGAGTCTGACACTTAACTGACTGAGCCACCCAGGCGCCCCCAAATGTATCCATCTTTTAAAAGCTGCTTATTGATGAGCTGTGTATATGTACAATTTACATACCATACAATTCACCTTTTAAGATTATACAGTTCAGTAATTTTTGGTAAATTGGCAGAGTTGTGCAACTATCACCATGGTAGTTTTAGAACATTTCCGGAATGCCCAGAAGATCCCTCCTGCCTTTTGCAGTCAGCCTTCGTTTCCACTCCTAGCTCAGACCCCCACTTATCTGCTTTCTATCAGTCTCAGACCTTTTCTTCTTTTACTCTTAGAAACAAGTCTTAGGCACTTATATTTGAGCCAGCCAAGGGCTTGGAGATAAAGTGGAGAATAAAGCCACTACTTCTTCTGGAAGATTCAGGCTTGCAGGCTTGCAGGAGAGATTTTAAACAAATAATCCAGTGAAGAAATGGGCAGAAAACATGAATAGACACTTCTCTAAAGAAGACATCCGGATGGCCAACAGGCACATGAAAAGATGCTCAACGTCGCTCCTCATCAGGGAAATACAAATCAAAACCACACTCACATACCACCTCACGCCAGTCAGAGTGGCTAAAATGAACAAATCAGGAGACTATAGATGCTGGAGAGGAGGTGGAGATACGGGAACCCTCTTGCACTGTTGGTGGGAATGCAAACTGGTGCAGCCGCTCTGGAAAACAGTGTGGAGGGTCCTCAAAAAATTAAAAATAGATCTACCCTATGACCCAGCAATAGCACTGCTAGGAATATACCCAAGGGATACAGGAGGGCTGATGCATAGGGGCACTTGTACCCCAATGTTTATAGCAGCACTCTCAACAATAGCCAAATGATGTAAAGAGCCTAAATGTCCATCAACTGATGAATGGATAAAGAAATTGTGGTTTATATACACAATAGAATACTACTTGGCAATGAGAAAGAATGAAATCTGGCCCTTTGTAGCAACGTGGATGGAACAGGAGAGTGTTATGCTAAGTGAAATAAGTCAGACAGAGAAAGACAGATACCATATGTTTTCATTCTTATGAGGATCCTGAGAAACTTCACAGAAGACCATGGGGGAGGGGGAGGAAAAAAAAATAGAGAGGGAGGGAGCCAAACCATAAGAGACTCTTAAAAACTGAGAACAAACTGAGGGTTGATGGGGGGTGGGAAAGAGGGGAGAGTGGGTGATGGGCATGGGGAGGCACCTTTTGGGATGAGCACTGGCTGTTGTATGGAAACCAATTTGCCAATAAATTTCATATTAAAAAAATAAAAATAAATAGTAGTTCAAATAAATAAGTAGTTACAGATTGGCACGTGCTGTGAAAGCAGAAAGAGAAGTGTAATGAAGGGGAACGGGGATACGTACGTGAGGGTGGAAGTTCAGGGAAGGATTCTTTAGAAAGTAGCCTGGAGGATGAGAAGGTCCTGGCAGGTATAGATTTGGGGGAAAGGGCCTGTCCGAAGGGGGTTGCCGAATGCTGGCCCCTTGAGACCTGTAGGAAAAGAGGCAGATGTGGTTAAAGGGGAAAGGCAGATGAGAGATCAGTGCAAAATTTGGGGGGCGGGGATACTTTCCCACGTCATTTGTACTCTTATTTTTGGAATGCTTTTTTTATTGTCAAGGTATTTACATGTGATACGCATATGGTTGTGTGAGTTTCCCAGGTCTTTAGAATTATTATTCTCCTGTGTTCAATACCTCTTCTGGAGTCTCCAGCCCCACTGTCTATTTGAGCAATGGCAGCTGTAGGTAGATGTAGATGTGTGTTTGTGTATTATTTCCAGCCTTCCTCCTCTCCCAGTCCCAGAGTGGGTGTGTTCCCAAATAAAGTTCTTGGGAATTCTCTTATTTTGTTTCATATCTTATACTGAGGGTTGTTTAGAAGAACCCCAGAACCGTTAAGACAGTATAGAGAAATTTCCTTCTGAACCACTGCTGTTGGTTAGATGTGCTTCGAACATACCGAGTGTTTGGGGACTTGCTCAGAGAATAGTTAGTTTAGTGATAAAATTAGAGTGACGGCTCTTGGCTCCAGAATATTCTGTTGTTGCTTACTAGCTTACATTGCTCCCTTCACGAGCTGCATGAACAGAAAGTATGAGATTTCTCTTCTTGTTTTGCAAATGGAATAAGTGAGTATAGAAACTATAAATCCTAAATGCATCCCTGACAGTCTCAATGGCAATTCCCAGTGGTGTGCCCCATAAGTCTGCTCTTTGTCAACTTTAAGTTTATGATCCCCCACCTCAGATAGGCCCTCTGAGAAGCAGGGCAGTCCTACTGTCCCTTCCTAGTAAGGTCATTTTTCCGTATGCAGACTTGACTAATTGATTTTTCTTCCGCATACTTCCTCAGACTTCCTCCATACCTTCTGTTCCCTGTGTTCTGGATTAGGCAGAATAGGCTAGATAATGCTGTAGTGACAAACAACCCTCAAATCTCAGTGGCTTCCCCCAACAATACTTCTTATTCACTTTACATATCATTTGTGGGTTGGCAAAGAGTCACTACCCATTAAAGTAGTAACTCAGAGATCCAAGCAGCCACTAGCCGGTTACTGTGCCAGAAAGAATGTTCTAGAGGGTCTGGCACTGGCAGTGAAGTGCTCCAGGCTGGAAGTGGCAGCCAGCATTTTTCACTGGGCAGAAATAGTGACATGTTTCATCCAGCATGAGGCGGGCTTGGAAGTGTAAGTTCACATGGGCCCCAAATCCTGGATGATAGGGGAGAAATCCAGAACTATTTGGCAAACAGCCCAAATGACCGGCACACATTCTTAGCTAGTGATTTGTTTGGCATTTTCACTGTGAAAATTGGAAGTGCTCCCCTCTCTCCCCCTCCCCCCCCAAAAATCCCAAAACTTAGTCGTTTGCATATTATCAAGTTTATGGCCCTATCTGAGTTTACATCTTCTTTCTCCCAGTTTATTCCGATATAGGAAATATCTTTCCTCTGATCCAAATGTTTTCTGACCACGTACTCCTGTCCATAACGCATTTCAAGCATACACAGTGGTATCCTACTAAATGTTTAAGAATTGGTTGTCTGAAGGGGCGCCTGGGTGGCTCAGTCGGTTGGGCATCCGACTTCGGCTCAGGTCATGATCCCACGGTTTGTGAGTTCAAGCCCCGTGTCGGGCTCTGTGCCGACAGCTCAGAGCCTGGAGCCCGCTTTGGATTCTGTGTCTCCCTCTCTCTCTGCCCCTCCCCTGCTCATGCTCTGAGTCTCTCTCTCTCTTTCAGAAATAAATATTAAAAATTAAAAAAAAAAAAGAATTGGCTGTCTGGGAAAACAAAACAAAACAAAACAAAACCCTTCAGCTTTGACTCAGTGTTTCCTGATTTCTGTGGTGTAAATACTTCACCATGGCCAATTTCAAGCTACCAGGGCGGCATTACTGAACACACAGTTGGGAGGAGATGTATGCAAGAGCAGGCTTTCTCAAGAGGGATATGAAATGACTCCAGCCCTGGGAGGAGGACGAAGGTCTAGATTCGGATAGGGCTGTAAACTTGATAACATGCAAATGACTAAGTCTCAGGGAGTTTTTTGGTGGTTACTCATAAAGTAGACATAAGTACTGCTTGTATATGGTGCCTTTTTTTTTTTTAAATTTTTTTTTAACGTTTATTTATTTTTGAGACAGAGAGAGACAGAGCATGAATGGGGGAGGGGCAGAGAGAGAGGGAGACACAGAATCGGAAGCAGGCTCCAGGCTCTGAGCCATCAGCCCAGAGCCCGATGCGGGGCTCGAACTCGCGGACGGCGAGATCATGACCTGAGCTGAAGTCGGACGCTTAACCGACTGCGCCACCCAGGCGCCCTATGGTGCCTTTTTCATCACAGTACTCATATTAAACGTGTGTATGTGTGTCCATCTATCACACGTACGTGGACACACATTTTGGTGCAGCTCGGTTTTTGCTTTTTTCAGGTTAAAAATGAAACAGTGCCACCATCTTCCCCCCCACCAACTCCAGTGGGTTGCCCCACAGGGTACGTTCACACCCCTCACCTGGGAGGCTCCTGCCCTAGACACCCAAGGCCTTTGCTCCTGTAGTTCGTCACCCTGTGTTGTGCAGCAGCATCCTTCTCCTCTCATTTTGTTCCCGGGAGTATCCTCACGAGCCCTGGTTGTACCCTCCCGTCTTCCAGTCTGGAAGGTTGGTGCCTCGAGCGGTATCGCCCTTCATCAGCCGCTGTGTTTTTCTGTTCCCCTCCGTAGCACGACCCCTGAGACAGGCCTTCATACGTGCCACCTGCTTTCATGCCACCACCAGCCAACTCTCTTCGGACTCTTATCGCCAGCGCCCTGTTGAGATTGCTCACGTCACAGGCATCGATGATGGCCGCGCTGCCGCATCTAGGGGGTACTTTCTGGCCTCATCTTGCTTGGCCCCCCGGGGGCGGCTGCCTATGCCATCCTTCTTGAAATGCTCCTCTCTTCTGACTTCTGCAGTAATACCCTCTCCTGGCTTTCTCCCCCCAAAGTCTCTTTTGCTCCTTTGCTCTGTGGCTCAGGCAATGGCTGCGGGCCCCCTTCTGCATTTGTGCTGTTTCCTCGAGAGAGCTCATTCATTTCCAGGTGTTTCAAAGCCAAAGATGTGCCGGGAGCGCCTCCCGCTCTTGATTTTGGCTCAGGTCATGATCCCAGGGGTCGTGGGATCGAGCCCCCTGTCGGGCTCTGCACTGAGTGTGGAGCCTGCTTGAGATTCTCTCTTTCTCTTGCTGCCCCCCTTTCCCCACTCGCGCACACACTTTCTCTCTCACATAAAAAAAAATCAAAAATTAAAACCATTAAAAAACAATAGCAACGAAGGTGTGCCGACAAATGCCACCTGGATTTCCCTAGCTCCACTTGCCCCTCTGAGCTCTGGGTGTGTCTGTGCAGTTGTCCCCTTGCTATTTTTACCTCAAGATTTCGTAGGTATCTTTTTTTAAAAAACTAATTTTTAATTCTATTTTTTATTTTTTTAAATTTACATCCAAGTTAGTTAGCATATAGTGCAAGAATGACTTCAGGAGTAGATTCCTTCGTGCCCCTTCCCCATTGAGCCCATCCCCCCCTCCCACACCCCCTCCAGTAACCCTCAGTTTGTTCTCCATCTTTATGAGTCTCTTCTGTTTTGTCCCCCTCCCTGTTTTTGTATGATTTTTGTTTTCCTTCCCTTATGTTCATCTGTTTTGTCTCTTAAAGTCCTCCTATGAGTGAAGTCGTATGATATTTGTCTTTCTCTGACTGGCTAATTTCACTCAGCATAATACCCTCCAGTTCCATCCACGTAGTTGCAAATGGCAAGATTTCATTCTTTTTGATTGCCGAGTAATACTCCATTGCATATATGTGCCACATCTTTATCCATTCGTCCATCGATGGACATTTGGGCTCTTTCCATACTTTGGCTGTTGTTGATAGTGCTGCTATATACGTGGGGGTGCATGTGTCCCTTCGAAACAGCACACCTGTATCCCGTGGATAAATGCCTAGTAGTGCAATTGCTGGGTCGTAGGGTAGTTCTCTTTTTAGTTTTTTGAGGAAACTCCATACTGTTTTCTGGAGTGGCTGCACCAGCTTGCATTCCCAAAGATTTTGAAGGTATCTTAATGGCTACGGCTCCAAAATAGAGCTCCTCATTCCTTCCGATTCTTCCACCTACTATTCCTGTTTTGTCCCAGTCTTTCTTATTTAAAACAAAAAATGGTAAGTTGTTTATTTAGTCATTAAATCCAGGAATCTACTAGTCGCCTGTAATTGCTTTCCTTTCTTTGCCCCTCACATCTAATCCATAAGCACTTCCTTTTGCTCTGCCTATGAAGTATGTATTTTACCTGTCCATTTGTCTCTGTCTCTAATTCAGACCATCATCTCTTCCCCCTGGGATGGCTGTGATAGCACCTAATAGAATTTCCGCTTTCACATTTACCTCTTTCCAATCCATGCCCGATATTTTAACTAAGAGTGATTTTTATAAAAGGTCGATCAAATTACTCTTCTCCCCTTGAGCCCTCCAGTGCACTTTGAGTAAATCCCGGTTCCCTACCTTGACCTCCTAGGCTTCCTGTGGTCCAGCCTCTCTGCCTTCCCTTCAACCTCACCACGTCACTCTGCTTTGGCTCTTTGGCTCAAGTAAAACTTGCCGCCATTTTGTCTCAAGATTGGGCTGGTGTCCTCAGCGCCAGTGTAGTTTCTGGTCTCTTCCCCGGGAAGCTCTCTCCCCAGCTTGTCACATGGCTGACACGGCCTTTTCCTGAAGATCACAGCTTAAATGCCAGCTCTTTAGAGAGTCTTTCCTCATCTAATGATATCCCAGTGGTTTGTTTCTGTCCTAGTACTTCATGCATTTTGAGATTGCTTTTCCTTATTTATTACCTGATCTGCTAGAAAACTCTGTGAGGGCAGGAACCTTATCTCTGTCTCATGTGCTCTGTAGACACATAATGAATGAAAAAATGTATGGAGGAATAAGTGGTCTCACCCTGTTTATCACATAAATGGTCATTATTAAATGAAGATCTAGAAGAAATGTGTTTCAAAACTGGTTAGCTGTACAGTAGTGGGAAGGTACCGATCAGATTAAACTTTACAGGGGTAAACGTAAAATCCTGTGCTTTGGTGAAAAAAAAAGTTCATTGCATTGTGTAGAATCCGGGATCTCTGGTTTGTCACCCGTTCATAAATCCTAGAAGCCAGAAGTGGTGGCTGACAGGGTAATGAAGTCCTCTACTGCATCAATAAATCCATGCATTTCCATATTAGAGGAAGGATTATCCTACAGTATTCTCTCCCAGTGACCCCAGTGGAATTATTACAGCTTTCTGAATCGCAGTAGAATACCTCATTTATTCACTCATTCATTCAACATTTACTGAATCCATTCTGGGCACTAGTAATATAGTTGTAAACAAAAGCCTCATGGTTCTAGTGTTCATGGAACTTGTTATCTAATTCCCAACGAGAAGTGATTTCTCTTTCAGTGAAAGTACTAAAGCAGAAACCAGTCTGGCACTTAGTGGGAAGCAAGGCAGTCTCGTCTGCCCTGGAACCAGACTCTGGAGCCTAGGCCTTCAAATCCCAGCTCCAACACGTATCAGCTACGTGACTTTGGGCAAGTGTTTAAAATGTCTCTGTGCTTCTGGATTCTCATCTAAAAACTGGAGATAATAACGGTGTGAGTTACTGTGTATACGTGATTTAGAATCGTACTCAGCATTTAGCTGGCACTTAATAAATAGGTGTTAAAGCGGTTAATTAATAAAATCATGTTGTCTGGAGGGCCAAAGGTCGGAAGACAGGTTGAGGGCAGGGAGAAGTGACCGTAGAGGGACCCTGGGGGATCAAAGCACAAATTATTATTATAGTACTTTATTTATCTTAACAATTGTTTTGAGCTTGGTCTTGTGGAAGCTGAAATCTAGACTGGACAGCCGATGGTAACTGTTTTATTTAGTCTTCCGCTTGAGGCTGGAGAGACGTGAATCCTGTTTAGAAAGGCCACCCGCTACCTTGTGTTGTTTTTCCTCCTGAGGAAAGACAGAGAAACAGACTTCTGGAAATGATAGAATCATAGCTATCCATGAACACGTATTTTTGCTTTGGTTTTGTTTTAGTGGCAGCTGAAATATCCTAAACTAATTCTCCGCGAAGCCGGCAGCGTCCCCGAGGAGCTCCATAAAGAAGTTCAAGAAGCCTTCCTCACACTGCACAAGCATGGCTGCTTCTTTCGGGACCTGGTTAGGATCCAGGGCAAAGATTTGCTCACTCCGGTGTCTCGCATCCTCATCGGAAACCCAGGCTGCACCTACAAGTACCTGAACACCAGGCTCTTTACGGTACCCTGGCCAGTGAAGGGTGCTAGTACGAGATACGAGGAGGCTGAAATAGCGGCTGCTTGTCAGACCTTCCTCAGGCTCAATGACTACCTGCAGATAGAGACCATCCAGGCTCTGGAAGAACTCGCCTGCAAAGAGAAGTCGAATATCGATGCCGTGCCTGTGTGTATAGGGCCAGACTTCCCCCGGGTCGGTATGGGGTCCTTCGATGGGCAGGATGAGGCGGACATTAAGAACAGAGCGGCATACAACGTAACTCTGTTGAATTTCATGGATCCCCAGAAAATGCCCTACCTGAAAGAGGAGCCTTACTTTGGCATGGGGAAAATGGCCGTGAGCTGGCATCACGATGAAAACCTCGTGGAGCGCTCAGCGGTGGCGGTGTATAGTTATAGCTGTGAAGGTACAGTCTGCCCTGTGAAGTCGCAGCTCTGAGTGTAACACGACCAGAGTTGTGTAGGCTCTGGAGGTGTGCGCGTGAGCGTGTGTGCGCGTGAGCGTGTGCGTGCATCTGTGTGTACACGGTGTTGCCTGCCCTCTTGAGGTTTGCCGCACCCATGTCTCCGCAGAACATACCTCTTTCTCGTCTCGGGGCGCTGCCCAACTCTCTGTTACACGGGACGCAGATGGAGTATTTTCGCGTGTAAGCACTACTGTCATTCCGTCTTTCTCATGCCCAGGAGAACAGATCTTGGTTTCATACAGCCAACCTCCTTTCTCTAAAGCTCAGAGTAGACGGTACAGTTGCTATAATTAACTTGCTGATAAAGGGCTGGGAAAACAAAAATCTGTCAAATCTTTCCCGGTTCCCACAGGTGCACGTTGCCCATCTTGCCAAACTCCTTTATTGTGGTTGACATCACTGTCTTGATGGGAGTGATTTGTCAAACATGGACTTGTTCTCGGCTTCATACAGATTTGACTACTGTCCTTCCTTGCCGGAAGCGGTTGGAGTAGGTTCTGTAAGCAGACAGTCCTCTATTTTTAGGAGACTCTCCAGTCCCCTATAAGCACTGCTGCAGTTCAAGTCCTAAAAGGGGTGCCGTGGGTGAACTTGTTCTTGCAGTTTCCGAAACCTGGTCCCCTTGGAACAGAGACCCTAGGCTACCTTTTCTCGGCCTACCGGCACTTTCCTTCCTGTGTTGTTCAGTTGCTCTGGGTGCAGGGTCTCCGCTGTTTTTCAGCACAGGCTCCTAAGACAATTGGGCAGATCCAGGATGGCGTGACCACGCTGACTTCGTTCTTTGCCTGGTCATTTGACAGAGGGGTACAAGATGCAGTATTGACCCTGTTGTCTATCTCTTCGACCTGTTTACTGGAAGATGCTTGCAAAAGCAGAGTTCTAGATGTCCCATCAGGGAAAGACCTGGAACTTTTAAGGGTCAGTGCTTTCTGAAAACTATTTTTTTAATTGGATGTCGTTATCGCCGTATGCTTTTCGTTTACTAACATGGCCGTTTTTGGAAAAGGGATCTTAAAAGGACGTTCTCGTGGTTCTCTTCACATTTCTTCCCACTTCCCATCCTCAAACACTGCCTCGGGGTGGCTAAGACATTTTCCAACTTTTACCTTACGTCTTCAGCCCGGAACAAGGAACTAGTTGAGCATTTGGAAATTTTAGCAGTTTCTCTGGCATCGTAAATAATGATGCTGACCTAAGAAAATTGCTTGAAGGGGATTTGATGCTGTCCTAATGGAAGGAATGGAGATCCTCTGATCTTTAATAAGGCGTTGCCAAGGATTGAAGAATGATCACATCCAAGAACTCTGATGTGAAGGAACAATGGAGTTTGTTAGTTTCCTTCTTAAGGAGGCAACTCTCTAAAATTGAGGCAGCGGTATGTGATAGCTCAGGCTGCTACAAAGGTGTCTTTGTGTTCCCACCTCCTCTCAGCCCCACAGTTTTAATAGTCCTTTTGTGCTCCCAGAGCGTGGGTGATCAAGTCTTTTTTGAAGCCTAGAATGTCGTTCAGAAAGGAATTTAAATTTTTAATGAGTAGTTTCTGTGGTCGGGAGTAGTTAAGACTGATAAAGTATACAAGTCTATATAAACATATGAAGGTTTAGCCTTGCAACTGACTGTCCTCTGGAGGAGGGAAGTGCAGAGTTCAAATCCGTAAGAGCAGAGGGATTCCTTTGTTCTCTTAGCCCCCCGAGAATCCCAGAGCTCTCATGATTATAACAGCAGTAACACCAGGAGCTCTCATTTATTGAGCACCTCCTGTGTGCTGGGCATCGGTATAAGCATTTGACATGTATTGACCCATTTTATTCCTGTAACAACCCTGTGAACCAAGTGCTGCTGTTCTCCTCATTTTACGGATGGGGAAACTGAGGCACGGGAGGATGATTAACTTTTCCACGGTGGTACAGCTATTAATGAGCAAAGGTGGGATTTGAACCCAGACATTCTGGCTTCAGAGTCCTAACAGTGAAGGCCAAGTGCCTTATGAGCAGATATTTTCTACCCTTGCAGTACAGCTCCCTCTGGGATTTGGGTTTCTAAAGTGTCCACCAATGGAAAAGTGAAGGGAATATTCTACATGCTCCCCCTCGCAGATCCTGTCTCCTCTCCTCTTCTTCCCGCCACCTCACTTCTCTCCCCCCACCGCGACATCCGCTATAGCTTCCTACACATGCTCTCAGGTGATTGGAATGCACTAGATAAGCTTACTCTATGAAATGGAACCTCTGTCTAGGTCTCCAGCTGTGGTGTTGGGTCAGATGGCTTACAAAGCATGTGCCTTGAACGTGTTTTTGGTGGATGCATTTCTTCCAGACGACTTTTGCCAGGTGACAAGGGATATGTTTACTTCTCTGGCCTCCTTGTAATCCTGCCAGAAGTATGGGAAGGGCGGACTTAAAGAGAGCCACTTGGGTTAAAATCACGACTAGGGTTAGAAAAGGCTTTAAGGGAGTGAAGAGAAAGGAAATTTCAGCCAACTGTACTGTTTTCTGGATCCTTGAACACGTTTGTCAAGCCGCTGCTCAAGGAGGTTCAGTTAACTGTTCTAGACACTGCAGAGGATGCAGAAGTAAATCAAATGCTCTTCTTGTGTTGAAAAGATGGGTGAAATAAAGTGTGCCCTTTGATTATAATTACGAAATGAGGAAACGTCAGGTCTGGAAGAGACTTTTGAAGTCACCTAGTTCAAGTGTCTCATTTTATACATGAAGACACTGAGGCAGGGAGAATGGCAGTGACTGGTCCAAGGTCACATAGCTACTTAGTGATAAGAGAGTGTTTCATGCCATAGGAGCTCCTGCAAATGCATTAGGAGTTCAGAACAGAAGTGATTACTTCCTGCTGAAAATTAAATTCAGGTGCAGCTTAAGATCCTTCAGGACTTTGTTCTCAATGCCTTTTCCTAGAGAAATCTTCATGTGGATTTATAATGAACCAGTCATGCCTCTTTGGTTTATTTCTGTGAGTAGAGGTCATCGAGAAGTAATTTGTATAGGGTACGTGTAATTATATGATAAATTCATTGGCTTCACAAGCAGTCCTAGTTAATAGATATCCCCAGTAAGAAGATTGAAATGGTACAATATTTAATCAGGAATGGCTTCAGGGAATCATGTGTAAATAGGCAGAGTATTTGATTTTCCTATGCTAGCTTTGCTGGCAATTGCTTGTTACTCCTAGATACAAACACACACACACACACACACACACATTTTAGCAGGGAAGGCATTAACAATCTATTGTTTAATTGTTCTCCGACGGGAATACCTTCAAAAAGATCAGGTAAATAATTATTTGTTACTGTTTTTGGTCATTTGGAAGGAAACATTTTCTGCAGCGTTGTCTTTATAAAAAAAAATTCTTAAGAATTTTATTTTATTTATTAAAAAAAATTCTTTTAGTGTTTTTTTTTTTTAATTTTTGAAAAAGAGAGAAACAGAGCCAAGTGGGGGAGAGGAAGTGAGAGAGGGAGACACAGAATCCCAAGCAGGCTTCAGGCTCTGAGCTGTCAGCACAGAGTCTGATGTGGGGCTCAAACCCACAGACTGCAAGATCATGACCTGAACTTCACCGACTGAGCCACCCAGGCACCCCAAGAATTTTAACTCATGCTACGTATTGCAGATTCCTATTTTCCAGATTCCTGGGAAGGAAAGGTGAGGAAGAAAAGGAAGAGAGACCAGTCCATGATTCCTGTTGAGTATGTGATAGACTAGAAAGCAGGGACTTTGTAATACTTATCTTAGAATTCTAGGATTCCCACTCATGTCTTTGACTAGGAAAAACTGAATTCACTTAAGGATGGAAATTGGTTGCCATGATTCTCTCTTTTTTAAAAGATGTTATTTTTAAATAATCTGTATACCCAACATGGGGCTTGAACTCACAACCCCAAGACCAAGAGTCACCTGCTCCACCAAATGAGCCAGCCAGTCCCCCCATGTTGCTGTAATTCTT
>NW_026057588.1:29167200-29256735 GCF_023721935.1 Panthera uncia
CAAGTGGGGAGCTGTGGCCAACCTCTGTTATAAAACCGAGGTTTTATAATGAAAATACCAAGTCACCACCCTGGAGGGGTCTTAGTTTGAAAGTCCAGGTCGGAATCTGGACCCTAGCTTTCCAGACATCTCTTCGGATGTTTAAATCATGCCTTTCGATGGATCTGTGTCTGAGGAAGGAATGTTAATAATCCTTCTTTTATTGTACTAAGAGTATCACAAAAATGGATTCCGCCAAAGACCTGAACCTCAGTATAAAACCGAGCATTGTAAAACTGAGCTGGAAGTAATGAAAAGTCCATGCTTAAATCTCCTTAGTTCTATTCCTAAAACTAGCCTGTGTGGAGTATGCTACATTTTTATGGAATGTATATATAAAGGCAACTTCATTTACAGGGCATATTTTTTTTACGATGTTCTTCTCGGCTTGTCCATTTACATATGAGTTAGAAGAACCTCTTTATTTACCAGACTTTGAGTCTGAGACATCAGGTGGACTTTGGAATTGTAACTTGACGACTCCACGTATTAGAATTGGCAAATTAATAAGAAAAGAACTCACTGATTTTGTAAAATAAATAAATACGTCACTAAATAAAAATTTATTTTTGCACCACTTTTGTTCAAGGGTTTTTTGTTTTTTGTTTTTTTGTCTTTTAAAGAGAAGTCTTGGGTATTGTGAGCTTACTGATTATATTCATTATGAATTCATTTAAAAGATTTAGTTGTCATTTTTTTTTTTTAATCGGACCATGGCACATCAGTTAGATGGAATATCTTCTGTTTACTTTATAACTCTTGTGTAAAAAAATACCCAGAAGAAGAGCAGTCTTGGGAATTCTCCAGAACGAGCTTCCTTGCAGTTGGTGTGGCATTACTGAGTGTTCCGAGTGAAATCAATGGTCCCAGTGTCTCTCCTCAGCAAGCCTCAGGGTGATCATTATCAGCAGAGTGGAGGTTTGGGCCAAACATAAAAGGGATGATCCTTCTAAATTAAATTTAAGAATGGCTCCAAGCCTCTTTAAATGACTTTTAACAAATTCATAATAATTTATTTTTGCTATTGGAAGAGACAGAAGACCATAGTCATTGGGCAAGCCTATGGTTCTGTGGCTCTGTTAGCTCAATGCCATCTGGTATTTGTGAACTGGCCCGGCCAGTTCAATTCCTGCTTTGTACCAGCCCACCTCATATGTTTGCACTTGCAAGCAGTAGGGGGCAATGTTGAGCTACCTGTTTGAGGCCTCAAGATGCCGGCCTTTCAGGAAAATGCATACAAATGTACCATTAACTGTCAAGAATTATCCCTGTTGCTTCAAGTTAGCTGTAATCTCCAAGATTCCGTAACACAGGAAATCAGTTGTGGGTTAACAAATTCAACAGCAATTTAACATAAAAAGTGCAGTTTGGTGCACATTTGGAGTCTATAGAATTAGACTAATCTGAACAGCGTTTCTGAATGTACTCCCTTTGCTTCCAGGGAATGTGTTACTCAAAATCGTTCTCCTTCTCGACAAATGATTCTTCTTTATCTCTGTGCTTTTTTAAAATGGTAAAAGCATGTGTGTCTGTTGTGGAAAGGCTTCTCTAATTAATGCATTTTGTCTGTTCTGCCCCGTAGCGTGGGTCTCTTTCGGTGAAAACAAAACAAAAAAACCCCAGGCGATCCGCACATCACTTTTCACCTTTTGCTTATGAGTAAAGCAGCCTTGGACGGCCCTCGTACCAGGACTTGTGTTGTGATTTCTCTCTGTCTCTGTGTTGCCTTTTTTCTTTTTTCTCCCCCCACTTTGTGGTTGGGACGTGTAGTCTCAGGTTGGATGCAGAAGAACGGAAAATGCGCTTTGAAATCGCCTTTCCTCCATTAATGGTAATTGCTTCACATGTCATAACCAGTCGCATATTTCAAAAAGTTTAGTCCACTGCCTCTAAAACTCCTCCAGCCTTTGCTTCCCATTCCCTGTCCCAGCAAGCACTGTTTTTATCACACTGTTTATTCTTGCCATTTCTCTCCCCGAGGATAGTTTTACCCTGTGCTTGCTCTTGTGATGTAAATGTTAAACCTTATATTTGAATGGCATTCTGATAAAATATCGTATTTTCCCTGAATATTACCTCATGAATTTATGAGCCATTGAGCCCGAAGCAACACAACCCTTTCTTACAACCCAAGAAGTTAGCCTTGCCTTTTCTCTCTTCTTTGCTCCCTCTTCAGGAAGGCACTATAATGCCAGAACACTGTTCAAATGGGTGTATTTTATTTTATTTTATTTTCTCTGGCCAGCCCACCACCTCACAACCAAGATTAGCGTCTTAGGAGGAGACTCTCCAGGATAAGAGAGAGTTACCATTTGAAAGAAACCGTACAAGCTTTGCTTTCTGGGTAAAGAGAAATATGAAAAGCCGAAGTCTCCCGTGAGGTGAGGAAGTCTTGCTGTAGCCAGAGATCCAACGGATAGGCCATGTGTCTCTTAGGGTCTGGTATCGCGCTTTGCAAAACTGACATTTATTTTACCCATAAAAACGTTTTAACACCATCAAATTCACAATGAGACGGAAAAGAATGCTAGGTGCGATGGCCTCTTAAATTGACGACATTTATTCATTTCCTTTTGACCTTAAAAAACAAAAGGTCAATTTAGTGTAATCCGATGGAAATATTCTAGGATAATTTCCGGAGTCGACATTTTCGGAAGTACTGATGATTGATATACTGGAGAGAAATTTCTTCATGCTTTTCCAGGTCCTGATCATTTCGAATGTTTTGAATTGCATTTCATGTCTTGACAGTTCTTGCTGGGGACCACAGGGCATTTATATGGCAGTTGGCCTTAATAACCTTTATTGACTTTAGTGGGTAGGAGCCAAGATGGGATCATTTTAATATATCCGTTTTGAAACGGTGTAAAACACAACATGTAATTATGTTAGGTAAGCTATAGGTAACTTAAATTCTACCCATTTGCGTTAAAATTTTGGCACAGGAGAGCAGAGAGATGTGGAAAGTGAGTAGGTGTTTTATTTAATTCTGTTACCAGTTTCTTGTTGTTGAAGTCTTAAGAGAGGAAATGGACTTAACGGACGTAAAGGTTGTCCTTTACAAGTCAGTTATAATAGTTTAATTTCAAGATGAGTCATGTGTTTTTCCTTGTCATTTTGGCCTGTGTAAACCATCTGGGAGAGTTCATGCCAGGTGGCTGTCCACTGCTGTCTGGTGGAGCCTTTCTTGGTATAGGTGACACAGTCATAGGCAGTGATTGAGCTGAAGAGCAGTTTTTTTTGTTTGTTTGTTTTTTGTTTTTGGAGAGATTAATGACCCTATCATCACAGTGTGTTAGATTAAATCTTCATTTTAATCTTCTAGGATTAAAGATTTTGGGGGGTATGAGGAAGAAAGCGATATAAATGTTAACTTTTTGTCCTTGTTGATAGTGAAGTCACCAACTCCTATTTATGTGTGTGTGTGTGTGTGTGTGTGTGTGTGTGTGTGTATCCCTTATGCCGTTGATGTATATACTAAATTACATTTGCACACATCACCCTGTCTTCCATTTTTCAGCATTAGCATTTCTGATCTAGGAGCAGAGTATATTATAGTAATTTAGGAATTGGTAGGAGATGTCTGGTGGTTTTAAATGAAAATTTAAGTTCCCTTCTCCCCTTTTGGACTGGTACAGTGCTGAGTGGCTCAGAATAAGCACAGATTGGAAGCAGGTAAACAGTCACAAGCACCCAATAATTCAAATTATGTACACAGACACTGAGTTTGGGGACCCCTGTATTTATGTGGCTTTGGAAATTTGGGGAAAAAAGAGAAAGAAAAGGCACTTTTCAGCTACAGGGGCTAAAAGTCCATGGCTCACATTTTTTATTATCTTAAAGGTGTTCATTGAAGATTGGTTCTTTCCATTCTCCTCCCTCCCCACCCACCCACTGCTATTCCCCACAGCTGTATTGTTCTATTAAGAGTAAAATATCTGAGGGGAAATTGTACGTGTAATTCAGCAATGAATTTCTAACAGGTTTTGGTTCCTTCTTTGATTGCCTTCTAAATTTCTCACAGAGTTTTCCAGGTTTTCCCTCAGTTGCTGCAGACTTAGTAATGAATTAAAAAAAAAAAAAAAGCATTGTGTCTCCTGTCTTTTTGGGAAAAAAATTTACAATTCCAAGAGAATTCAGGCTTAAGCTTGAGAAACAGAATGTGCATCGAAAGCACAAAGGAGTATGTTTATGATTCTCTTTGAAGTGTTTTTGCAAGTGGATAAGGAAAATTTTAGAAACCGTCTGATAGTGTTCAGGGTAAATACTTAAACCCCTTTAGAGAATTTCACACACAGATACTGTGCAGCAGAAAAAAGGGATACTTATGTTTCTTAAAGCTGCTACAGCCTACAGCTTTGTACTTAAAGACAGAGGTGTTGAATAGAATTCTACTGAGGATACATCCAGTGACAATATCTCCAGGAACATCAGAGCGAACCAGTGGGTAGGACTTTCTGTTTTTAACCCTTACATGAGCTGTGTGAGACTTGAGCTCTATTGGTACCAAGTACTAGGATGTGCCTGTTACATCCCCGGCATGTTAAGAGGATGGCTCAGGTGCCTCTGCTCTGCACACAATAGGAACAAGGCGAAAAACACCGAACATGGTGAGACACAGTGACGGGAGCCTGGAAATTCCAAGTGAAAGGCTTGCCATTTCTCTTCACTCTTGTTAGCGTGTGCAGAGAAAAACTGGAATAAACAACCAAGGTTGCTGTTTTAGCCTTGATTTGATTCCATAGGCTTTAGCTCCATTTTGCTAGCCTGTGTTAGATACACACACACACACACACACACACACACACACACACGTCTGCGCACGCACACATGCACCTTTCACACGTGTTCTGTTTTCTTTCCTATAGACAAAGGGGGTTGTTTTAAATAATTTTAGCGACACTAGGATTCAGATTGATGTGTGAAGATCCTGCTACTTTACCCTGGGGTGCTGTTGTAGCCTTGGCTGCTGGAATTTATTTTGGATTCCTTCGACTAGCAGCCCATCACAGCATTTCAGATGTGAATCGGAACCCCTGGTCTCAGATGGGAGTGTCAGTAATTTCCGTCTTGGTTTGTTTTTTCCTGGAAAAGATATGGCATAAAATAATTGTGTACCTTATTTGCTCTAGTTCGTTTGGCCGGGGGTGAGGTGGGGAGGGGGGCCTTACCGTCAGCTCTAGCCTGTCCTTTATCTTATTATAAATACCTTTGAGATATTCCAGAAGAATCTTTGTCTAGAAGAAGGAAGTTGTGTTAGAAACAAGTCAGCAGACCTACAGTTTTGAAAGAAAAGCAAGATTTCCCAAGGATGTTGTGCCAGCTGTTGGGAATATTCTCAAGATTATAGGATCTCTTTTTCGCCAGGTTGGTTCGTGAATGGTCCCTAAAACTGTTAACCCTTGAAGAAAATTATTACGATGACCAAATGAAAAAGTCGGTAACAGGGGCACCTGGGTGGCTCAGTCGGTTGAGTGTCTGACTTCGGCTCAGGTCATGATCTCACAGTTTGTGAGTTCGAGCCCCACATGAGGCTCTGTGCTGACAGCTCGGAGCCTGGAGCCTGCTTCGAATTCTGTGTCTCCCTCTCTCTCTGCCCCTCCCACATTCGCACTCTGTCTCTCTCAAAAATAAATAAACATTAATAAAAAATTAAAAAAAAAAAAAAAAGTCGGTAACATATAAAATACTGCACACACGCAAGGCGTCACCGGTAGTGATTTTAGAAGGAAGCGTAGACAGTCCTCAGTTTAGGAGCCCTTACTTAGAGGTCATTTGACTGAGTTCCCCTTAGTGACAAACTCTCTTCCTTTTCCTCATTTCCCTTCCTTTACAACCGGGGTCAGTCTTGGAGGTAGAGGGACTCAATGAATCGAAGCTCAGTGCTACTCTGGTAATGTTTCTACCCCACTGTGGGCTAAATACTTTGGGAACCTTGGCTGGGAATCTTTCCATATTTTGCAAAAATGTCTCTATGGAGAAATGTGCTCCCAGTGCCAAAATCTGACTTACCAGAGAGCTCTGGGAACACATTAAGTCGGCTCTTCCGTGCATTAAGGGTAACATAACCATGATCCTGCTCTCTTTTTGTTGACATCTGCAAAAGAATGACCTTTTTTTTTTAAACCAAGGGAAACTTGATACGTTGCCCTTTCGGTATTTCTGAAAGTATCTCTGTGATCATTTGGAGATGATGTTTTTAACACCATCGTTCCCCTAACACGTAAATTATGATGGACTTTTTTTGTATTTCCTCTACATGATCTCAGCCCATCTGGAACCACCTGTGACAATCTCATTTGTAAATTTTTCCTTGATGTGTATAAAAATCTCAGATAACATCCACCTTGTTTTGGACTGATTGACAAAATTAGCCTTCAGATAAAAATCTGGAGTATTATGGAAATATTCAAAATTAATTTCTACTGTTACAGGCATATCTGCTCCGCTTATGAGGACTTGGAACAGGTGGTAGGCTGATATTACACATCCCTTTACTTTAAATATTATTAATTTAAATGTGCAATTATGAAATACCCAGAATTATGCATCAGATCTCTAACAGATGTTGGGGGATTAAGAGGGCTTGTATTTTATTTAATGTCATCAACTTTTCATGCAGTTAACAGTGAATTTTTTAACGGATGGAGTTGATGGGATGTTCCAATGTCTGCAGTAGGGTCTCCTGTCTTGGAGACCTGAACAGTAGTTGGGCAAGGTGGGCTGTGTTTAGCTGTCTAGTAATAATGTCTCAAATTTAACATACCTCAGACCAAACTCTTGATTCCCATAACCCCCCAGCCTTTCTCCCAGTATCACACAGGGCAGTAATTTGCACTGTCCAGTCGCTCAGCCTATAACCTTGGGGTTCTTTTGGTTCATCTCTTGATTTATCGGCGAATCCTGTTAACTCTGTTTTCTAAGTATTCATGATCTGGCCACCTTTCACCATCCCCTGTGCTGCTGCCTTGATGAGAACCACCATCATTTATAGAAATAGTCTCTCTGCTATTACCACCCTATGTCCATCCCTGTCAGAGTGTTCCTTTAAAATACAAAGTCTGGGGGCGCCTGGGTGGCGCAGTCGGTTAAGCGTCCGACTTCAGCCAGGTCACGATCTCGCGGTCCGTGAGTTCGAGCCCCGCGTCAGGCTCTGGGCTGATGGCTCGGAGCCTGGAGCCTGTTTCCGATTCTGTGTCTCCCTCTCTCTCTGCCCCTCCCCCGTTCATGCTCTGTCTCTCTCTGTCCCAAAAATAAATAAAAAACGTTGAAAAAAAAATTAAAAAAAAAAAAATACAAAGTCTGGTGTTTCACTCCCCCGGCCCAAACTCACTATCATGTGCAGATATCCAGCTTCCTTGCACCGGGGGCCAGTGCCCTGCAGGGTCTGTCCACCCCCACCCCGTACATTATTTCCCCTCCGTCCCAGTCCTCCACTCGCCTTCTTACTGTCTTTAGGAACACGCCCAGCCTCCTCCTGCCTCATGGTCTTTGCATTCGCAAAGAATTCGTTGCCTCTGTCTGGAATAGTCTGCCCTCTGTTAATTTGCATGACTCACTTCCTCCCTCCATTCCTGTGTCTCTGCTCATGTCACTCCTTGGAGAGAGCTTCTTACGGTAGAGAATGCCTTGCCCGATTCCACCTTGCTTCCCATTGCTTCCTACCATCTGCCAGGATACTTGCTTGTTATCTGCTTCTACCTAATATGGTCCCTGGGAGAGAAGGACTTTGTTTTATCCGCTGTAATGTCTCCAACTCTTACAACAGTGTCTGGTACAGAGTTAGGTGCCCGACACTTACTCGTTGAAGAAATGAATCGATGTTAGGTCCACGTATGAGTCGAGCCATTTCCTCACACCCACGTGAAGCAGCATGGTCTTTAATAAATCCCTTTTAACTCTGTACATTTCCCTAAAATATTAGGTCCTGCTTCGTAGGAATATTCTGGGGGGGGGGTCAGTTTTATTTTTAAACACATGTAACCCTCCCAACAATACCCCAAACGCCTTTAACATTTAAAAAATAATAATATCGAGAGTACAGAGGACGCATGAGAATGTCCTGTTTTATGCCTTTGGCATTTACACGGAGAAGACTGAGCGGCCACTGGCAGACAACTTACGCAAATATGAAGGAAAAAAAATGTTTTAAACGTGAGACGTAAGTAGGTTATTAGCAACACTGCTCCCAGAACTTAGAATTGTGGTGTTTTGTCTCGCTCGTCGGCATCCCTCATATTTTAGATTTCCCTCTTCTTGGAAAACTTAATAGAGTCAAACTGTCAAGAAATTAAATGAGTTCTCCCACAAAGCTTGGACTTTTTATTACCAATTTCCAAAAGTTGTATAGGGAAAGCAGTATGTGCTGGACAGGTTTTGGGCACAGAACTAGGGAAATCTCTGAGGAGTAAACTGACTTCCGCCAGACAAGCTGAAAACTGATTAAAATATTTATCATCCTTTGGGTATGCAACAGCTTTTGATGATGGAAGGCATATTAATATTCATCTTTGCTGCTTGTCTACACTTCAGACGGATCCCAGGAAAGGATGTTCAGATGACCAGTTTTCTTTCCTCACCAGGAGTCCTTGAGACCCAGTACAACTTGGAACCAAGAAATGCCTTGTGATGTGATTGAGTGAGCTTTTCCTCTGGGGGCTGGGGATGGGGGAATCCAAACCAGGAGAGACCTTTGGGCTGGAGAGCTTTAAAGGATTACTGCTTTCTCACAGGAAGTCTTTTGCTGGAACAAAAGGAAAAGTTTGGTCGTAATTTCACAAGCAGGAGAACTGCCGTCGCTGAGTCCAGGAGGCAGAACCTGGCCCTTTGGGTGAAGTGGGGGGATCGGAGCCTTACACAGGATTTCGGTGTGGATGCCACTGGGGGCTGAAGATTTCCCCTCTCCTTTCGCCTACGCTTGTGAAGCAAGAAGGAGAGAAGTAGGTAGTGTTCGCTGCTGACCCCAAGGTCTTCTGACTGGTTGCTCTGGAGTGTTCTGCCTGACTCTTGTCTTGAGACAGAGTAAATATATAAGGTATCCGCATAGCTAGGCCTAAGTAGCATAGGATGACCTGCTGTGGTTCTCAGGATCGGTCTTTAAAAGTTTTTTTCCGGGGCACCTGGTTGACTCAGTCAGTTAAGCGTCTGACTTCGGCTCAGGTCATGATCTCTCAGGTCCGTGAGCTCGAGCCCCGCATTGGGCTCTGTGCCGACAGCTTGGAGCCTGGAGCCTGCTTTGGATTCTGGGTCTCCCTCTCTCTCTCTGCCCCCCCCCCCCCCCCCCCCCCCCCCAAAACAAATACGCATTAAAAAAACTTTTTTTTTAGGTTTTTTTCCTTTGACGGGAGAAAGAATCCGGCTTAATTCGTTTAGTTAGTTAAGCAGTGTTGTTTTCTGTCTAGATTAGAACAGCCTTGATTACATTTTTGGGTGGGGGTGCACATAAGACCTCTGAAAGAAACTGACCCCTTTATTGAGCGGTCTGCAAAACCTGGAAATTGAATAGAATGTTCTCATAAAAAAGGGTATGGTGTTAAGGCCCTTACTTTCTATCTTTTAAATCTGAAACGTCAGAATCTGCCCCTTTCGCATTTTTGTTTTTATCATTCCACACTGAGACATTTCTATGGGCTGTACCTTAAAATATTTGGACAGCAATTATATTTGCGACCTATTTCAATAGAGTGGCATCAGGAAAGAAATCGCCATTCTTCATTCTAGTCATTTCCTCATTTGCCTGCTCCACTTTGTGCAGATAAGTGTGAAGTTCTACAAAAAGCCAGGACTTCTGTCTCCCAGGTTGATAAAGCGCAAGGCTGTAAGTAATTCAGAGGAAGCAAAATCAAAGGGGACAGTGGATTCCGACATAGGCCTTCGGGAATACGAAGGGTTTTGATAGATGGAGATGGTTGGAGGATATTCAGAGATGCGAGAAGCAGAGACATTGTAGTGGGAAAACACAAAATCTGCTCCCAAACTTGATTAGACTGGATGGAGAGTGGTCTGTGTGAGTCCAATAGCGAGAGATCAGATTAGGAAGATTAGCAAGGACCCGTTTCTAATGCATTTCTTGGCAAGATACGGGGCCTTCCCCCTTTCATGATGCCTTCCTGTCATAGTCCTGGAAGGCCAGTCGTAATCACGTGCAACTAAAAATAGAAAACTATTTTATCATCTTCATTGGCAAAGGGGACACAAGTCAAAATTCGATTATTTGCACTAATGTCAAGACCCGTCTGCATCCCGAGGACCCGAAATAAGCAACTCTGCGCATTTGCACGAGACCTTGCAGAAGACCTCATTACAGACGAGTGGATGTTTGCCCATCAAGCTCTTTGTTTCTCACAAATGGAACACCAGCCGAATAATTTTGGATTTCCGTCAGGGGCTGGTTCTCCCCACGGGTGAACCATTTAAGATTCTCTTCCGTTTCGGAACCTTAGGTCCATCTCATTTTATTACTCTTATTATCATCATCATTATCATTATCATTATCATTATCATTATCATTATTATTATTATTTTTGGTACGGGAATTGTATTCTGGAGGAAATGACAACTCCACTGTCTCTTGTAGAGGTGGCAGTTTTGAGGACTGAAATACGTGCATGAAAGTATTTTGAAATACAGCCAAAGTGTCATTCATGAGTTATTCGATTTGGTGCAGGATAGCGGGTGTGGTAATCTATCATTTCCACTGCTGAACTAGACTAGTTACTTTCCCACGCATATCTCCCCATTCTTTGGCTAATGGCCCCACATTAGTGCTTGGACACTCCATGCTGTCCCCTCTTCGCCACCGCATTTTGGCACGTCAGCCACACCACTTGAAACACTGAGTAAATGTTCGGAACGTAAACGGTGGCTGTTCACTCGGGTCTCTCCCACCTTCATGTATAGATTTCTGCTGGACCCTCATTCTTTCCCTCTCTGTGATGTTATTATTTTCCAGTGACCGGTGTTATCACTCTTGAGTCACTGTGCGCTAATTCTTGAGTGATTAATAACTCTCTCTGAGTTTGTTCGTCGGACGTGGGCTTCTGCGGGGTTGCCTTGACTCTGATTCTGTTCAGGAATCTCAGGTCTTAAGTTAACTTAGAGGCCACCATTCCCTCTCCATCTGAATGAGGTGAAGAAATGCCGTTCTGGGGCTACCGTTTCATTTCACGAGAGACCCTTCTGATAGTCACACTCAAGTGACGCTTCGCCGGCGAAACAAACGGGCTTCGTGGTTTTTAAAGAGGCTTCCCCTCTGATATCTCTTTATTCCTCATAAGAAACTGGCCAAAAAAAGAGGGGCGCCCGGGTGGCTCAGTCGGTTGAGCGTCCAACTTCAGCTCAGGTCATGATCTCGCAGTCCGTGAGTTCGAGCCCCGCGTCGGGCTCTGTGCTGACCGCTCAGAGCCTGGAGCCTGTTTCGGATTCTGTGTCTCCCTCTCTCTCTGACCCTCCCCCGTTCATGCTCTGTCTCTCTCTGTCTCAAAAATAAATAAATGTTAAAAAAAAAACTTTAAAAAAAACATTAAAAAAAAAAAAAGAAACTGGCCAAAAAGAAACTGCCAAAAGAAACTGGCAGTTCTTTGCCAAAAGAAACTGCCAAAAGAAACTGGCAGTGTTTGCCACCATTCCCAAATCTCCCGGTGGCCATGCCTTCTCTAGTGCTCCTACCAACTTTCAGCTGGACGTGCCCGTAGCAAAAAATGCGGACGTGAATGTTGCTCTGGACCCTTTCCTCCGCCGTGGGCTTGGGCCCGACGTGTCAAAATCGGGCTCTTTCATGTTGAGGAGGACACACTGTTTCTGCCTGTCCGGCATCGCTTTTCCCTCCTCTGACAGCATCTGCGCGTTACGTTGTGGACGCACTCTCCTAGCTGCTGTAGGGTGAGGTGCGTTGCCTTAGCCGGCCTGCTCCGTGCACATGTGGTGAGCTCTTTCAGGACTGTGTGCCGGCACATGTCCATGGTGCAGGATTCCCAAAGTATAGAAGCACAGAAGTCCCCACTCATTCCCACTGCCACCCTTTTCCCTTCCCTGGGGCCTAACACCCTTCACGATTTTTTTTTTCTGTACCTTTCTAGAGATATTCTCTAGATAGTAAAACCTTGGGTTGCGCACAACTTGTTCTGTGCGTGTCCCCTAAGATGAGCAAACCTCTCTAATAAGTTTTGACTTGATGAAGGAGCGAGGTCTTGCACTGTGAGTAGTACCTGATGCTGAATGTCACGGGATCACAACCGAGCCATTGGTTCTCCTCCCTGTCTGTCTGTCTCTGTCTCTCTGTCTGTCTCGCTCACTGTGGGATTGTGGGTGATTGTTTCCCATGCTCAGGTGTCTCAGGCCACGGTGTTTGGCAGAAATCAGTGATTTTTCAGGACATTGGAAGGTACCCACGACTGGCAGTAGTGTATTTTTTGTCACTTCGAAGCACTGATGGACAGTCCTTTGCTTTTCTAAACAAGAGTAAGCTTAGGAAAGCTTGGCTTCCTTCTAGGTCAGGCTGCCTGCGGATATAGACCCTTTCCTCCGCTGCCTTATTGCCAGTTACATTAAATACAGTAAATGACAAGTGTTTATTAATACTGTTCCGTCCTCAACATCTGTGCGAGCGTATACAGTGGCCCCCATGCAGAAGAAGATTCCATCGAGCCAACAGATTGCAGTGATTCCGTTAGTGATAGTGAAAGTCGTCCTACACGGTAACCCTCCTCTCTCTGGTCTCCCTCACACCAGCCATGAAGGTTTTCCAAGCTAAGTGCCGGTTAATCTGTGTATTTTTCTTTATATTTTGTATTTTATTACTTTGTATTATATTACAGCATCGTAATCATTTTTATATGAATATTTTGGGGTTGTGGAATGAATCATCTGAGTTTCCATTATTTCTTATGGGGAAATTCGCTTCGATATACAAGTGCTTTGGATGGCAAACATGTTTCCGGAACGAGCTGTGCTTGCAAACCAAGGTTTTACTGTACCTACGAACATTTGTGTGTTGTTTTTCAAATGAATAGCACTCCGTCTTAGAGGTCTTTCCATATTGGTACATTCTTATAAGTGATGGCATGGTTTTTCATAGTGTGGCTTCATAATTTAGTTACTCAGTCTCCTACTGTTTTCAGTTTTCTGCTTTCACAAATAATATTGAAATGAATACCCTAACACATGAGATTTTCATGTATAATATCTACGGTAATGTCTAGGAGCAGAAATGCTGAATCAAAGGATATATGTATTGTTAGTTTTAAGAGGGACAGTCAAATTGTCTTCCGTAGAGTTTGAGCAGAGTGTGTGTGTGTGTGTGTGTGTGTGTGTGCGTGCATGTATATGTATACATATGTAGAGTTGATGTGATCTAGTGTTTGTCTTCCCTACATCCTCACCAGTGCAGTATATTAACAGACTTTTCGCAACTATGACTGTGTCTTTCAGTTTTTATTTACATTTCTCTCATCCCTGTTTTGCGCCCAGAGAGACTGAGGCTCAGAGAGATTAAGCGACTTTGCCAAGGCCGCAGAAGTAGTCAGCCACAGAGCCAGGGTTTGTGGTTTGCAGAGGCGGTCTGGGCCCAGAGTCTGCTCTCTTAATCACTAAACTCTTAGCTAAAGTTCCATTCTGTTACTTGCATCCGGAGAATTCTGATAGAGGTAGAGGTTCTAGTGAGGAACACTCCTATTTCCTTGGCAGGCAAATGTGGCAAACGTTCTTTTTTATCACGGAGTTGTGTGCCAAGTCAGCTGAATGAGTGCGGGTGATCCGAACAATGGCCCTGACACCGGGGGACGTTATCACGTGGTGGAACTGTATTCCATACGGATGTACGTGGCCCTTTACCCTGCCGAGTCTTAGGGCTTCCTGCTATAGCGGTGTGCGTCAATGGGAAGGGAAGGCGGGGCTCCTTACCCCTGGAGACAAGGTACGTTGCTGATTTGCTGTTTAAAGTTATGTTCTTGTTGGAGTCCATTCAGGACTGAGTTTCGGTTGTGTTCCGACAGGCTGAGCCTCCTTGGCCTCCCCTGCCCGCCTTCATTCTTCTTCTACCTGTCAGTCTTCAGTGGGTCATTTCAACAGTGCTCGCTGTCTGTTTCAGAGCCTTTTTCTGCTTGGCTCCAGAAACGTGGGTTGAAGCCTTTAGCCTGCACGTGCAGTTCCTAGGTAAGAGTTCATTTCGGGAAGGCCCTGGAGAGTACAGAGATGAGTGGGGAGTGGTTGGGATTCTATTTTCAGGGAAAGGAGAGGACTAATCGAGGTCTCAGGAGGGGTGGAGAACTTTCCTCTGACCCCCTCGGTAGACTGTGTCAGTAGACTGTAATTCTTGGGCTAGGTGAGGGCTCCTTTACCACTCTGGGTTCTCCTGGGTCTCCTCTCTTGCCGTGTTCTCTCTTGCTGCATTATGAAGTCAGGTTCCATGGCTGGCTGTATCACCAAATCAGTTCGGTTTGAGCCCCCATCACCTCTGAAGTCTGCACGCTTAGGTATTTTGGAGTTGAGAGCCTGAGCTCTCAAGTTAGGCTAGGGTTCGAGCCCTGCCTCTGTCCTTTAACTGTGTGTGATATTGCCGTCACACCGGGAGTCTCAGGTTTCCCCATCTGTAAAATGGGGATAACGGAAGTACCTCGCTTAGGGGGTCATTGTGAGATTTGCCCAAGGTGGATGAAACATGGAGTGTTTTGCACCTTGCCTGGCGTATTTTTAGCATGACTGTTTGGAACCTATCCTCTTTGTTCATTCCTCCGGCCATCTGCTCATTCGGTGTCCCCTTTTCTCTCCCCTGAGTCGTTCCTATAGCTTTCTGAGACTCTTGTCCCTTCTTACGTTGTGTCTGCACATAACCTGTGCCTTCCATTCAGGTCCCTATTCAGAAGTCCTCTCAGAACGGCTCCTTGTCTGTCTTTTTACTCCACTTAATTTTTCCTCAGAGCATTTATTAATATCTGAACTTTTGTCTTACATACATGTAAGAACAAAAGCACCTTGAGGGCAGGGGCTTTGTCTTGTATAACCGCTGTGTCCTTGGTGCTCACAGAGTCAGAACCCGACACGTGTTTGCGGGGCGGGTGAAACACAAATGCTTTGTGGGTACAGGCTTTCTCTGAAGTACCTCTTCTTATGCTGCTGGGGCTCTGCACATATTTGTTGAATGGCCTGCTGTCTCCCTTCTTTTTGATCCAATCCATTTTGCAAACTGCCTTCTTTAAAAACGTTTAGCAATTATCCATTACCGACTGCAGAAGCCTTATCTCTTCAACCTTCTCTGAAATATAATTTGTCTGCGTTAGAGGTGTTCCGCATCAGGATGTACCTTAGAGCCCCCGGTGCAACTCTTTGAAGCCATGAGGACCATCTGTCTCCAGGGATTTGGGTTGGTATCTATAGCTTTCGATCTTGGCTCTACATTCGAATCATCCAGGATTAATGTTTTGAATGTATCCTGTGGACTCCACCTCCAGTGATACTGATTTAATGGGTCTAAGCCGTGGCTCCCAGTTGGTTGCCGTATGTTTCGAAAGCCTTGGAGGTGATTCTGACACGTGGGCAGGATTGAGAAGTCTTGTGTTCATCAGGTACCTGACCTCTTACCAAATTAGCTTGGTTGCGTGGACGGATACAGGAACGTATCAGCAAATCCACGGGCAAGCGGTCTTACTTTCAACCAGCACAAACGTACTGAGTGGCTGCTACGTTTCCTAAATTCAGTGGAGAACTCAGGAGGGAGATAACCATATTCAGAACTCACATACAAGGTGGAAGTCGATGTTGATAAAAGATAACAAGCCGAACCGATGAAAGCTTGGAAGACGGTGGCATACATCTGGATGGGTAGGATCTCTGAAGGCTCTGTGATTGGCAGGGAATTCTGAGTTAAGTCTTATAGGATGGGCAGGATCCTGGCAGGTAGAGATGGGGATGGGAAGAGATTGCTGTGGAGGGAATAGCATGTATAGGGTAGACACAGGGACGATGCAGGCTGTATTCAAGGCCCCTACAGGAGGGGCCGGCAGTCCCCCAAAGCTAGTCTCCTTCTAGAGTTCTTGATCTTGGGAAGTGGTACCACCACCCACCTGTAGGTCTTCACGGCAGACGTCAAGGAATCATCCTTGCAACTCTCCTCTTCCCATCCCACGTGCTCCAGTCTGAGAAATTTTTACCCCTAAAATATTTCATGAGTGTGTCCACTCCTGTTCATTTCTGCTGCTGCTATTCTCGTCCAGCACACCACCTTCACGCCCTTGGGCTGTTGCAGTAGCTTGCTGTGTGGGTTTCTGTGTTCTTCACACAGTTACCAGGGCAGTGTTTCCAAATAGAGGGCTAATCATGCCCCCTCCCTGTGCAAACCCAATAATGGGTTCCAGTTGCTATTAGGATAAGGACTGAAATATTGTATCCTCCGTCCGCCTTTCCTGCCTTACATTCCTTCTAGACTCTTTGTTGTCCATACTCCTTACCTTACTGGCACTTTCTCGATGAATCCAGCCTGCTCCCTTCTTTTCAAGGCCTTCACACACGTTGCCTCTTCTTTGAATGTCCTCTCCCACCAAAACATACGTATAGATTATTTCGACTGATTGCTCAGATCTCACCTCAACTTGCCACTTCCTTAGGAAAGCCTCTCTTGCCCTGTCTGACTAGGTCAAGTCCCTATGCTGTATTTCCCTGTGACCATCATGAAAGCCGTGTCCGGGGGCTCCAGGTTTATTCTGGAGGCACTGGGTGTTTATGGCAGATAAAACTTGAGAGCGCTTATCTGTTTCATGGAGATCCAGTGTTGCTAGACACAGTAAAACAGCAGAAGTGACTTGGGGTAGTTAATTTATGAATCTCGTTAACCATCCCTTGACAAAGAACAGGGAATGGTTGATCACGTTGTAAAATAGAATGTGAATAGCCATGCTGTTTCTTTGTACAGGTTCCTTCCAATTATCGGACAAGCCAGTTCCACACTATCAATTTGGGTACTGTTATCTGTAGTAAGATAGCCCGCATCAGATTTTCCTTGGAGGAGGCAAGTCCAAAATGCATGACCATCCCATGTAAGCCTTATGATGTGGCTGGTGCCCAGCTTTTTATAGGCTGTGAGCCAATGAGTGAATTGGTGAGGACGAGCTGTCTCTGGTGGAACCCTGAGATACCCTCCGGATGCTCCTTTCCTAATTTCAGTGTCTTTCAAACGTCACTCACCTTAGACTTCAGGAAAGGCCAGGGTTCCTGGGGTGGTCATATTTTTCTTTCCCTTGCCAGGTAGAGGCAACCCTAGGAAGCTTGGCCACCGACTTTTCCTGTGAGAAAGGTCAGAATCCATCGTTCTTGTTACTGCCATATGCTTGTCTAGGTTGGGAGTCATGTGACAAAGCAGGAACTATCAAGGCCTTGTATATTTTGCCACCTGGGAGCCACGCAGAAACCTGGACAGGGGTTTCGGAAGTGTCCTTTAGATGCCATTCTTTCTTACCCTTCTTGTGCTGATGCCCAGAGTTGCCATTCAGCTTGAAGGGACCAGGACGTTTTCCGGCCCAGCGTCCCCCTGGCACACGTACAAGAACCCCCACCCTGACTGAGCTGGAATCTCCTGGTGAGAAGTGATTTGTTGTCCTGATTAGAATGTAAACACTTGCCGAAGTTGAGTTTTGTCTCTCATGTGAGTTTTATTAGAGCCTTCTGTGTTTATAAACATGTCTCGCACATGAGGGAGAAATGTGATAACCTCCGGGCCCCCAGGAGCGTATCCATTGGTTTTCTCTATAGGCTGAAATCAGGATAACTTACTATCCTCCTCTGAGAGTCCCGTAGTGCTCTTGCCTTTACCAGCCGGCCTGGGACGGTGCCCAGATTGCCATCTCGTAACCGTTCCATCTTCTTCTAGTGGAGTTCTTGACGTCTTCTGACAGAATACACTTCATATTCATTCAGCTGGCATCTACTAAAGGGCCGCCAAGTCCAGGTAAGGCTTCGGTTCCAATCCAACAAACAGTCACTGAATTTTGTTTTTTTTTTTTTTTTTCGTAAAGATTTCATGTGTCAGGGATTGGAGAAAACCAAGAGTTGCTGTACCTGTGGAGCTTAACATGCCTGCAAGGAAATAGGTACACGCATAAGGAAGGCATGATGTGGAGTGTCAAACGAGAGGTTAAATGAAATGTTGCAAGAGTGCCCCAGAGAATAGAAGTCAGATTGAAAAAACTGGAGAAGGCTTCATGGAAGTGAAGGTGCCTTTTTTTTTTTTTTAAAGGAGTCACCTTTTAATTGTGCCTTGAAGAAGGAATAACTTTCAGTAGGCAGAGTTTTCACACACATTCATAAGAGGGACAGGGCCCATTTTAGGCACAAGGGCACGGCTCCAGAGAATACCAGGGCGTCTTTGCAGAAACGATGTAGTACCTTGTAACCTGTGCATCAGGTACCTGTCTGGGGTGAAATGGAAGAGCAGGGACAGGCACCTGGGAACTAGAGAACAAGTGGAAAGAGGAGAATGGGGCCAACTCAAGAAGGGCCTTGAACGCCATGCCTAGAAATTTGGCCTATGTTTCGGAGACATTCGTGGCATTTGGATTCAAAGACTTTGCATGGGAAGGTGGGGCAGTCAGACCCATTTCCAGAACTGTACCTGGCGGCAACACAGGGGATAGACTGTGGCGAGGTGAGGCTGGGGCCACAAAGGCCTGTTGCAGATACTCTGATGAGAAGTAATGAGGTTCCGGACCAAGGCGGTAATGAAGGGAAGAAAAAGGCGGGCCGAATGCCAGAGCTCTGATTTTAAAGAGGTACATACAACTTCACCATCATTTGGAGGTTGGGGTTGAGGGGTGAAGGAGAGTTCACAGGCAGTTTACAAGTAAATCTGGTCGCGGTTACCCGGTGGATGATGGTACCGTTTACCCAGCTAAGGAACAGAAGAGGAGGAAGTTTGAGGGCATATAGAGTTTGAAGAGTCCAGTAGAGCATCTAAGAACATCTGGAAATAGCGGTGTGGAACTTGGTAGAGACATCAGAGCCTAAATGTAGATTTGGGAGTTTGGTTTGGGTCTTCAGTGGGCGGTCCTTCCGTGCCCGCCGTGCACCCGGCAGGCGTCTCCACTGTGTTAGTTTGTGCTTGAAGCATCTAAGTAGAGACGGAAGCTCAAGAAATTGATGTGTGTGAGAGAGAATGTAGGTTCAAGAGTCAAGAGCATGCAAGGCAGAGTGTAGGATGACCTAGGACAAGTATAGGAGAGCCCTTGAGAAAACCTGAGATGTCAGTCAGAGAGGTTGAAAGAAAACCTGGGCCCGAGGGAGATTAGTAGTGTCAGACCCCGCAGAGAAGTCCATGGGGTCAAAAGCGGCCTTCCTGGTGCTTTCATCATGGAAGGAATCTCGGTCGGGAGATGGTAGGTGAACCTATCTGCATTTCTGTGATCTGAGCTGATGGGGGCGTTGCCCCTAGCTGTCTTCTGACTTCCTCCAGAAATCAGCCCGTAGACATTCACCTGCCTGGTAGCCGGCTAAATAAAGGCCGGCCTGAAGCCGTAAACATTTTAATTTGCACAACCATCGCTGTATTAAGTCACAACTGGGAGGCAAGTTAGCAGTGCATCTCCAAAATTGCACTGGACGCTGGCTGTGGTTTTGCAATTTATGTTGAAAACTAAAATGGAACTCTCGTGGCATAAAAACAGATTGTTGATTTTGTGATTAATTTGGTCTCTGAGGCCAAGGAAACTGTTAATGTTGTATATCAGTTATAAAGTGGTGGTAGTATTTGCGGAGCAAAATGAAAAATCAATATCGTAAGTACAGGATGGCTCTCTTAAAATCCAGGGTGGGTTTTGTTGCAAATTGCAGGGAAGGAGACGACCCCCAAAGGGACAGCCGTACCTTCATTATTGCAACCGTGTGCGTCTGTTGTGGAAAAGCCAAGGAAAATGGTTGGGCATTTGTATGGTGTCAGGAGGGTGGGGGAGATGTGGAGAACCATCAAATGGTTGCAGTTTCGAGTAAAACCTCACTTACAATTATGTGCATCCTAGGGAGCATCGAGCCATACCTTCCAGAACGGTTGTGTGGTCAGAAGTGAGGATCCCTGGGTTACATTTTGGCCTCTGCTGATCACATGCTGGTGTTCGATCTGTCCCCTCCCTCATGTGTTTTGTGGATTTGGTGTGTTAGTGCTTCAGAGACGCGTTGGCATCCTTCAGTGAGAAAGGACGGTCTTCCCTTAGCGTCATTATGAGTAAGACACCTGAGGGGTTTGTTTAAATTTTCCATTCCTAGAAGTAGGAATGAATATACTTCTTACATATTAAGCCTGTGCATTTAGGAGGATGTAGGGGGGAGGGGAATTCCTTGCTCGTCTTGCCTTTTGTTTTCGCAGCAGGGAACGAACGCTGCTTGCCACAGCAAAAGAATCGTCATCAACAGGCTGCTTTAGACGCATAGAATGTCGAGGGCAGAGCCTTTTATGGATTGATCGGGGTGCATAGAACCAGGAACGACTTGGTCACCGGTTCGTTTCCGTTGGCCGCGGTATCATGGTGAAAAGCCGGTGGCTCAGCAGCCAAGCAACGATTTATTGTGTGATCCTATGTGCCATTTTCCTGAGTCGAGTGGGGAATTCCTTAAGCACGGTCCCTGATCCAGTTGAAATTTACTACTAGCTTCTCAGCCTAGTACATTATAAAGTTCTGTCCTCATAGGTCAAGTCTCACTTGGGTTCAGAAGAGTAAGATCCAGCTTAAAAAAAGCAGTGTTAGTGGAAATGCGCAAAGCCCCTTCCAGTGAACTCTACCTCAAGTGGCCCTTTGAAACCACTTCTGTTCTATGTGGCTTACAATTATGTGAGTGTCACCGCATGTGGGGGGTTGCCCTTGATGTAATAGGCAGAGGTGGTGATTCACTTCTTTCTTTCCTGTCTGTTTTGCTTCTCCTCATTTCAACTCCCGAAATGAATTGTGTGGTCTTTTATAATATAGAGATTAGTGTAGCCATTTTCAAGTCACTTTTTTTGTGATCTCTCTTAGGAGCTGACTCTTTGCAAAAGAAACACTCCTGTCTTGTCAGAGTGACAGTGATTACCCCACGGTTTGGATCATCTCCAGCAGCTTTGTTCCCTGAAAAACGAACTTGATTTGATGAATAAAAGTTTGGTGTATTTGATGAGTCAGAGGGCAGGAAAATGTCCTTGTCTCTGATGAGGCTCTTACAGTCAGACCCATTGAACATCAGGGATAAAATAAACCTTAATCTCCAAAGGGAAAACCCTGGAGCATGAAACTGTTCCCACTAGAAATGCTGTAAATCTTGCAAACCATGTAGGTTTTCTGTTTGGGGCAACATCAAAGTGCAGTGACTTTAGAGATTAAAGTGTGTTTGACAAGCCAAACTTTCCCTGTGCCCCACTCTTTACGAGATTTGGCCTGTCTCTTGGCTTTGTCTCACCTCGGTATGACTTCCTTCTTTCCCAATAAGTGGGAAGTCCCGGCTTCTCCAATCCAGAGCAGGCTGTGATGGTTTCTTCCTTTAAAGCCGGCAGTCCCTCATCCTTCTAGCATCTTCTAGCCCCTGTTGGTGGACAGCGCCTACCCACGGTCACTTCCCAGGGACCCTCTTACTTGTGGGGGGATTCCAGACCCTTTACCTGACTGCAAACAGATCCAGCAACAGGAAGGCAGCGACTTCCCTCAGCTTAGAAAAGGAGTTAGTCTTTTACCTTAGAATTTCTGTTTCTTTTGAAACCATGTTCTCTGCTGGCTCAGAAGACATGCTCAGGTGTTTTGTTTTGTTTTGTTTTGTTATTGTTTTGGTTTTTTAATCTGTTTCTAACTGCATTTGGGATGTCTCAGGGCTTTCTCTTTTGCGGACTAGAGATAAGCGACCGTATTGAGAGAAATCCTTTTCAGATAAATTAGATTATCGTTTAACGGAGTGAAAACTTTCCCTCAGTAACATCTTTTTTTGGAAAGCGAGGCGTAATAAGATTGTGCTTGTTAAAAAAGAAAAGAAAAAAAAAGGAAACAACTCTTTTACAAGAATTGTGCTAATTGTGCTCTCCAGAGTCAAACGTTCCCGCCTCCCGCCAAGTCCCCATAAGATCTGGCCTTCGGCTGCTTCTCAGGGTGGTCAGATAGCAAGAGGAGGACAGCTTGAGGAGGCCAATGGCTCTGCGGGTAAACCCCAGCGCGTAAAATCTCATTACTGGAAACGCGCTTTGTGTTTCAGGGTAGGTATTCCCAAGGCGAAGGATGGCAGCGGTGAATGGGGAAGGGACTCACTAAAATACCTTAAATTGTCTCCGTTAAACATGTAGCATCCTTAGAGGTCAGGCGGAGCCGAAGCTCGAACAGCTGTACAACAAGCATCTGAGATTGTTTTTAATTGTGCCCCCTTTCTCCAACAGCAGTCATTCGTGTTTATATTGTCAAGAACCTTTCCACCGAGCACAAGTGCACCATACTTGAAGGTCAAATGCTTAACCCTTCTGCATGGTTACAATGAAAATGGACCCTTTTGTTTTCATTAATGCATACCCCGGCCGCGAATACGGGGCGAATGGGGGGCCTCACGCCTTCGCCCAGCTGAAGTAACTTATTGTCAGAGTGCCACAAAGAGCATATTTTTGTCTCCATGCAGCAGTTGCTTAGCCTTTCTTTGCCTGCGCGCCCAGCCCCAAGACAGTATGCCCATTTATCAATAGGCAGAATTTTTTGGGTACCATTTTGTTCCTTTGACCTGTGTTGCTTTTTACTGACCCGACCAAATTGCTTAAAAATTTTCCCCTTTCTGCTGTCAGCGTTTAAAGCTGCTTAATGTGTCTGAAGTGGTTCCCCCCCCCCACTTTCTTTTTAACACTTCACATTCCTGTTTCCCCCAGCACCTGTTACTGTACGAACCATGAAATCACAAATGTTATGCGGCTCTTAGTGACCGATAATACTTTCTTAAATAGAAATAGAGGATCTGCCGACTCTGGGGCCGTGTACAAAGGTAAGCAGGCAGCGGCACATGTGGTCATAGGTCCACGTCCGTTTATTTGTGGGGGCCGGTCAGGAAAGTGTGTTGGTGTCTTTATTTGCATGTCAGGCAAGAAATATTTCTTTCTCTGCTCCTGAAGAGTTAACTAAAAAACTCAAGGGGCCGGTTCGGCAAAACATTAAATATGAGCCTCAAACATGAAGGCTTCTTTGTTACCGAAACAAAAATGCCGCAGCAGGTGGTTGACTTGAACACAGGAGGGAGGAGGAAGCTCAGTTGTTGCCCATTTTTCTAACCCTTTCAGAACAGCCATTGTCTAAACCCCCAAGTTAAAGTGTTCCTGCTCTGTCTCACGGAGACCGTTCCAGCATGAAAGGCCTGTGCCCATCACTGGTTTTCTACAACGGTTTAATCTCTGGGTCTGGAACGTATAACCACTAAACAAGGCAAGAGAGGTAATTATCTCTAGAAGATGAGCCAATAATATCTGCCTATCAAAGCATAAGACCGTTCTGACTGCAGCGAGTTAGAGTTCAGCGGGAATTCGTGCCAACAGCAGTGGTGTTTTTGCAGGCTTTGGATTGTATTACTCCAAACAGAAATGTGGCTTTTGTTGCCCTTGGGGCCCTCAAAGCAACTTTGTGGTGACCGCCCTGGCTGCTTAAAGCTGAGGTTAAACTCTGCACAAGGTGTTGCACTGGGGGCAGAGCTTTTAAAAGAGATTAATTATTGAAGTGGGACCTGCTTGCTTTCCTTCCCGGGAAAAGAATGAACTGTAGTGAGAACTCTCGATCTCCAAGCACCCTAAGCAGGAGGCGGTGAAGGACAAAGACAGACCGCGGGCAGCTTTGCACCACTGTTCCTGGTGAAGGGCACCAAGTATCGCCTTCGTGTGTCAAGTCCCCCCGTGTTCTTGTTGAGGTCTCCTGGTTGTTTCTTTTGTTCCAAATCGCAGTTGGAATGATTGAGGCCAACGCATGCGGTAGTGTGATAGTTTTGTTTTATTAAATCCTGAGCCGTCTGGAGTTGAAAATCTTGTTTCTGTGAACTCCAGACACAAATTCTGTTAAACGCACCCATGCTCCTTTGGTGGCGTTCTCACTCTCATCGCTCATGTGAACACTGGATATCTTCCTAACTAGAAAGAAGCTACGTTTCTACTGCTTAAGCCACGCATTTAGGTCTAATGACCACTGCTCGCCAGTGGTACTAATCCTATCAACAGAATAGCATCTGAGAGTCTGGAAGACTTTTGTCACCTTCTGGATAATGCTAGCATTCAGAAGTTAGTGTTTCCATCTGCCACTCAGGTTCTTTTCATAGGTAACATTCATAAATGTGAGAAAGGGCGAAAACCAGATCCTAAATGATACTGTCATTCCCCCCCCCCCCGCCCCCTTGATTTGGGACATCATAGCTGGGAAAGAGCTGAGGTGTCCAGAGAGGATCTTGGTGGACAGATAGTTTGGTATCATTTGGTGGTTGTCTTGTGTATCACAAAATGATTCTGTTCCCTGTGACCTCAGGTGCCCTGTTCATATGTCCAAGGAGGACTCTGGACAATCAGGGAGTGAGCCGCTGTTGTTTCCACAGGTAGAGACCGTCTCTGAACCACGGTCTGTTACTGAAATCATTGTCAAGAACCCAGCATCACTTACTCTGGTTTTGCCAACCACCCTTCTTCTGCCACCCACTGGCAGTGAGATCCGGGGCCAGATATGAAAACACTTGGAACATAAGTTTGCTGATGATACCAACCAACCCTGTCAGGTCATTGGAAGGATTCAATGACGTGCTGTGTCCCCAGCTCACAGAAAGTGCTCTGTATATGATTAGTCACTACGTAGTCTGGTGGGTAAGAGAGTGAACTCTGCCGTCTGACTGCCTGGGTCTGAATCCTGGCCCCATCACTTACCAGTTGTGTGATTTCAGGCAAGTTAAGAAATGGCTTTGTGCCTTGATTTCCTTATCTATCAACTGAGATCATAATAAATAAAACCTGTTTCAGTGGATGCTTATGCAGATTTAACGAGGAATGTGGGGAAAGTGAACAGCAGAGCTTGGCACGTGATAGAGGTTCAGTAAGTGATAGTTTTTTAAAATTATTATTGTTATTAATACTTTTTGATTATATTTTTATAGCCACTGCAAAGTGTTTTTCTTTTTATAGTTACTATTAGTGCACTGGTAGGTGTGTACTTAAAGTGCTGATTTAATAGGCACTTAAGTGGGTCCTGAATGCTTATTTGGGAGCTATAGCCCAAAATTACCTGTGCGCGTGCGGGTGTGCATGTGTGTGTGTGCGTGTATGTGTGTGTGTTCATCTCCTCTGAGTAGATACGTGCCAGATAGCAAGTAGCGCTGGCATTGAGGACTTTGTAGACAGTCATGTTTACAGAGAGCGTCCTAGGCAGGGACCGCATTTCTCTTAGCTAGATGTTATCAGAGGACAAGCACAGCAACTCTGCTCATGTGATTTTTCCCTGAATTATCTTTCCCTACCAGATTGCTACTTCATTTAGAGTTTAATAGTCACATTGTCAATAGCATGAGCTGCTTCATTATAGTGAGATGTAACTCCGACCTCAGGAACCTAAAGAAAAGTAAGATTTTTTTAAGGGTGGGCAGATGTATGTGGTGAAACTTATTAGGTCTTACAGGCCCTCCTTTTAGTTTTCGTTTTCTCAAAATGAAAAGGAGAAGAGTACTTACTTAGCTTGATGGGTGTTAAATGATAAGGTTATGACAGACAGTGAACAGGCCCATCTAGGAGGGCAGCTGTTTTGTGAATGACTCTTGTAAATCAAAATCAATTCTAAGGGCTATGTTGAATTCCACGGTTGTTTTGTGTAACCCCCTTGGTCACCCCAACCCTGTGTATATGTTTTATCTCCCTACTTAGATTGTAAGCGCCTAGCGGCCAGGTATGGTGACCTTGACTTCGTGGGTGTCCGCCAGATGGCAGAGACTCAAATTAGTTGACTTACTACATGGGCCTTTGCCCTCAGTAATTCCGCCCTGTGAGTTGAGTTTAGATGTGCCGGCCCTGGAGTTAGAACACCGGATTGCTAAGTCATAGCTCAACTCCTATACTAATTTTGATATCGAATGAGTTATTTAGTTTAGCTGAGCCTCAGATTCCTTATCTGCAACAATGTGGTTAATAACACTTGCCCTACCTGACTCACATGGTTTTTATGAGGATTAAGTGGGATAACATTCTGAAAGGACGTTACACCACCCAAGTCGGTTTACGTATACGTTAGCTTCCTTCACTGGAGCCGGGGGCCGGGGTTAGATTTGGCTCCGTTGCTCACTAACGGTGTGGAATTTGGCAAGTTGTGTAATAATCTTTCTGTAGCTCTGGTTTCTCATCTGCCAAACGGAGATGATGATACCTTTCTCTCACAGACTTCGTCTTAGGACTCGGTGATACGACGCGTGTGAGTGGTACCTAGCATGTCGTAAGAGCTGGATGATGTTAGCTGCCGCGGCACATCACCGCCACCAGCAGCCAAGAAGGGATCCTAGTTAAAAGAGACTGACTTCTTTGGTGTAGACGCACGGTTAACATGAACGGAGGAAAGGGAGAAACAAAGACCTAGGTTAGTGTAAAAACAATGATTGAGTTTAGTAACTTTCCTGTGGCTCTCAGTGGGACTGGTACTCTAAGGTAGCTAATAACCCTTACTGCCTGCTCCCCGTGTGTCAGGCACGACTCTAAGATCTTTATGTGTAAAGACTGAATGCTGTGTGCCCTCAAGTAGACGTTAGAAACGCCCTCATTTTACAGATAAGAACACTGAGGTACGGAGAGGGTAAGTAACTTGCTCATGGCCAGCTCTGAGCCACTAAGGTATTCAGACCCCGGAGCTTGTGTTTGTGCTCCCCGTGGTAAAGCCCACAAGGACCAGAGAGAGACCTGGAATTTTCCCTTCACTGCAGCCAGGAGTAAGGAAGCCTGCCCATCTGCTTTGCTTGACTCTGAGTTCTGCAGCGCCCAGTTCCCAGCTCAGATGCTGTGACTTTCAGTGAAAAGGGCAGAGTGGGGTGTGTGTGTGTGTGTGTGTGTGTGTGTGTGTGTGTCTAAATTCTCGCACATTCTCAAGTCCTACATCTACATTTCCCTCTTACTTTGTGCACCGGTTTGATAAGTGTCCCCAAAGCATTGCCGGTGCTACATGCCTAAAACTGAAGTCTCCCCTTGTGGCGTTGGGGGTTATTGACCCTCTCGGGCCTTAGTCTCTTCATCTTTAAAATAAATGTGCCTTGGGGGCACCTGGATGGCTCAGTCAGTTAAGGGTCCGACTTCGGCGCAGGTCATGATCACGCGGTCCATGAGTTCGAGCCCTGAGTCGGGCTCTGGGCTGACAGCTTCGGATTCTGTGTCTCCCTCTCTCTCTGCTCCTCCCCCACTCACACTCTTGTCTCTCTCTCTCCCCTTCAAGAAAATAAATAAACATTAAAAATAAAATAAAATAAAATAAAATAAAATAAAATAAAATAAAATAACGGTGCCTCCTTATACGGTGACTGCTGTACTAAATGAGATAATGTTGATAAAATGCTTATTGTGCTGATGCCTAGCACATAGTAGGCACTAAATAAATGTGCCTCTTGCTGGTACTGCCACTGCGAGAAGAGTGGTTCTCTAGGACTGGGGGGCGGTAGAAAGGTCCCCCCTGGACGCTCTGGCCTCACTCTCCCAAGCAGTTAAAGTTTCCACTAGAGCTATGGTTTGGATGTTACTGAAAAGAGGGGATGGGCAGAAGGGGGGTGGGGGACAGATATATACAAAGGAGTGAATTACAACAAAGAGCCTTTTCTGCTTCACTTCTTGTGTAGAAAACATATGTTCAGTGATGCAGGCAGCAGTTGGGTTAAAGACACACTGTAGGGCTGCAGACAAAAGGCCTGTGCTCTTGCCGCATTCACAATGTTTCCAAACATATTCACTTGCCTCACTTGTTAGGGACTGGGCTGTCAGCTGGATCCTCTTGCAAGTGTGATTTCTTTTTCCCGTTCCCTTTTCAAAGGCCTCCCCTCCCCTTCCCCTCTCCCCCAATGTTTTACACTTCATATAATCCACTGTGCATGACAGACCACTTCAGCCTTTGTGCTACTGATGTCTGGGGGGGAGGGGAGAGCTGGTCTGATGGAGATCTTGGGTAACTTCTCTCTCTCGCCTAAGGATGGGAAGCAGCTGAGCCACTTTTAGGGCAAACATCATCACCGGATCAGTTATTTGGTGCTCATAGTTTAAACCTTTATTATTTTTTTTAATGGTTACTTATTTATGTTTTGAGAGAGAGAGAGAGAGCAGGGGAGGGGCAGAGAGAGACGGTGAGAGAGAGAATCCCACGCAGGCTCCTTGCTGTCAGCGCAGAGCCCGACCCGATGCAGGGCTTGAACTCATGAGCCCGGAGATCATGACCCGAGCTGAAATCAAGAGCCAGATGCCCACCCGACTGAGCCGCCCGGGTGCCCCTGCACTTTAAACCTTTGGATTTTCCTTACTGAAACTAGACAGCTAAAACAGGGTTTATTTCCACGGATGAAATTTCAGCAAGATATTTTTCATGTGTATTTCTTTTTATCTCCTATGGGTATATAGTGTACTATAATACTATTGTAACATAATAGTAGGACATAGAATACTTTTGTGTCTAACCAATGAGAGCTTCCATTGCAGTGAACAGTCAGCTAGAAGTGTAAAGAATTAGCATGCCAGTCCTTCTGCCCCGGAAGTGTATTCCTCTCGGGCATTTCACCTTTCCAGCCTCAGTTTTCCCATCTGTAAAATAGGAATCACAGTATCATGGTACCCCGCAGAGCATACCATAATACAGCAGAGTAAATATCTGTCACACGATGGTCAGCGAGAACGCCTTCACGTCTTCCTAGAAATCCTGTATTGTGTCTTCTTTGCTGCAAATAACTGAGTCCATTTCAGTGCCTCTGTTTCTTTTTTTCTTCCAAGCTCTCATGCTCTCTGCTTCATGATTCTGTTGACCAGCTGGGGTGCTCATCCTGGAAAGAACCGGCATATTCCGAGGAAGGAGAGGCAGCAGGGAGGCAGAGAAATTCCCGTTGGCGTGGAGCTCTAAATGGATCGTTGGTTCGCTTCAGCAGTAGAGACAGTTACAATCCTGCTAATGAATAGGCACTCGAGTGGCATTTCCCCCTATACGCTGTCTTCCGGTGTGAGGATCGTTTCAGCACCTGAAAATCCTCAGACCTAAAACACTGTGTAAATATTTTCTAACGAAAAGTGCCAACAAAGCCATCCCCCTGCCAACACATGTCAGGACTGACAAAGGGAACTACGGATGGTATTATGGTTTTTAGTGCTGTCACTTGAAAATCCTTGAACGGAAAACATCGTGGAAATGTAGATGTGTTCTCCTCAGACCGAAAATACCAGTCTGCAAAGATTTTAGTGACGGACAAAGCTCACAGTCCGCCAGTCGCCTGAGGTGGCACCTTCCCCCTTTGCCTGGCGTGGAGTGTCAGCCAGGGCCAGCGGTAGAGCAACCGGAAAATAAATTGATACTTTTTTCCGCACATCGAAGGGATTCAGTTCCCAGAATGATGGGAAGGGGGGAGGGGAGGACGGGAGGGTGATAAGAGTGTGTTCGTGAGGCTTTCCCCCCTAGTGTCGCGCTTTCGTTGTTTTCTGGCTTTTGAAGAAAGCTAGCGCTTCAGAAGCTAGACTGATTCCTGGGCTCTCTTGGTAAGAATAATTATGCTATTTCTTCCACCTCGGTGCGAATCAGCTTTGTTACATAGACCGCACGTGATAGTGACGAAGAGTAGACTCTACAGGAGCAGATGAATCTATTAAGCTACTTGGAAAACCAGGGGAAAAGAACAATGATTTTGTAAAGTCCATAAAGGTCAGAAAAAGGCTTTCAGTAAGTATGCAGAGACTAGAAATCAAATCCCATTTCCTATCATAAGAAGCCCGTTGTTTTAGCCACAGTAGTTAATGTACTGTACGTGAAAGATTTAAGACTAGTTGGAAAGCTTTGCTTCTGTTTTATTAGGCTGCTATTGAAAAGCCAACAGCATAACTTCGACTAGGTGCTTTGAGATTTCTTAATGGGCTGTCAGGGGCAAGACACCAGGGCTGTGCTATACTGGCTCTTTCCTGTACATTAAAACAACAGGGCCAAGCGATCACATACAGAAGTATGAATTACTTTATGCTTTCTCTGTTCCATATGGCCAGCCATGTCTTTGGCAATTAATCATGTACAAAATCAGTCGAGTGCTCTCTGAAGCATTGAAGTCAACATTTAGTTGTACCTGTGCCAGTGGGGGCAGCGGGGTTGCACGCGTAAAATAGCAGGATGAAGGGCCTGCTGGCGCCACGGCCCAAGCAGCTGGCTTCTATAAACAACGCTTTTTTTTTTTTTTCCACTCTCCACCTTTCTCTCTCTCTCTCTCACCTTGCTTCTTTCCTTCTTTTCCTCTTTCTCCCTCCCTCCCTCCCTCCCTTTCTTTCTTTCCCCCCCTTCCTTGACATCTACACGGTTGGTTTTTCGCCATCACCTGGGACACCAGCATTGCCATCTGGAGCTCCGAGGTCCAGCTTCCAGGCAGGGCCCCAGCACCCCGTTATTTACATGCGTCTAGTAGGCTGTCTTTCCCTCCAGCAGCCTGGGCGTACCGGCAGTTACCTCCGCGACTGTCCCAAGAGTTCGTGCAGTGCCAGGCAGGCTGCTGGGGTTCCGCAGCTTTTAGTGCAACACGGGGGGGTGTGGTGATTTCTGTACTGATAGGAGGAGAAACACGGGAGGTCCTGTGAAAGTGCTTTGGGGGAAAAACTAAGTAATTAAGTGTTCAAATGCATGGCAATGGTGTTTTCGGATTTTTAAAAATTCATATCCATATCTTCTGGGACCTTTTTGTCCCCAAATCTTTTTTGCACAAAATGCTGCTGCTGCTAGATTTCTGGCATTCACGGAGCAGTTTGTAAGTGCCAAGCATTGTGCAAAGTGCTTTAAAAGCAGATTGTCTTCACGTAATCTTCCCAAGAGCAGTTGGTGCTGTTATTAACATACACCTCTTCGCAGATGAGGAAACTGACCCAGGAAGCATTTTCCCGGAATTCCTTCCCCACAGGCATCCTTGATTAACTCTCCGTGAGCTCCCTTAGTTCAGTAGCACATGATGGGAAAAGGCTAACGTCTGTCTTACTAGCACATTTTTGAGGATCATTTGGTAAACTCTCTTGAAACACTCCATTCAAATCAAGTGGGTCTTTGGGATGAACTGAACCAAGCGTATCCGTAGGTGGGAATAAAAGGCTGCTTTGTGGGCAGACTCTTAGAGACTAACGCCTTTGTGCCTTCCGTTTGGGACAGCCTAGCCCATCTCCTGCTCTCCTGGGTGATCCCCACGTGAAGGGTGGGGGAGGGGAGGGGAGCAGTGGAGACAGCAGAGTGAAGTAACCCAGTGGACGTGCTGCCTCGGTGTTATCTCTGCAGCCGAGGTCATCCAGGATGTGTCTTCTCAAATTCAGGAAACAGGGGAAAGAAAGTTTTAACATTGTGTAAACATTAGCACCCCCAAAACCCTCCTGCTCCTGGAGAGGGAGATAAAGTAGGCAAAAAGGCCGAGAGGCGTGTTTATTTGTTCTGCCGGGCTGTGGATCCAAGCGTGCGGGGGATCTTTGGTGGTGCCCAGTCCGGTTTAGCAAATGCGAAGGCATCACTCAGCATTGAGCTCCCGAGGCCTCACAAAAGAGCCATCTTAAACTGACAATCAGTAAATGAAGGAAGACCTGAGATCGACCTTTCTTTGATGGGACTGAGGCTATCTCAGTGGGTTCTGTGCCTTTCTTCTTTAAAAAAAAAAAAGGGGGGGGGGAGAAAGAAAGGAAAAAAAAAGTGTTCCTGGACTTTTGAAGAGGGGAGCCCTGGTTGGGTTTTTTGACAGCCTGTGGCAATGTTGATGTGAGGAAATAGCTTTCCCAGCCGATAACATCTTAAACCAAGTTTCTTCACAAGTTGAACCTTTAGCCCTCATTATCAGTCCGAGCATATCTTTGCAATTTGTGTGTGCAGAGGGGAAATACAACCCTAACACGAGGCAGCTATGTATATAAAAAGTGTTAGGTAGGGCATTTTCCCCATAATGACAGCATTGCTTTGCTTTGCTTTTCTTTTCTTTTTCTTTTTTTTTTTTTTTTTTTTTGGTGGTGGTGGTGAGGATTGGGAGATGGGAAGGTGGGAAAGGGGACGAAGTCCTGGCATCCTGGTATTTGTATGGCTTTTGAAATTGGAAGAAGAGCAGCCGACATTTTTCTTTTCTTTCTTTCTTCTTCTTCTTCTTCTTCTTCTTCTTCTTCTTCTTCTTCTTCCTCTTCTTCTTTTTTTTTTAATGAACTGAGCAGAGGGATTACCAGGCACATTTGTGGAATGTCTCCAGTTTCTCTGCATTTCCTTAGACAGAGTTCTCTGATTTGCAAGAAGGAGAGATTAAATCTGAGTTTCAGAGTTAAAGGTCTATCTGAAGCTGTTACCCTGTATCAGAAAGGCACCAAAAGAATTTAAAGACTCCTATAGAATTATTAGTAGGAAGTAAGTGCCGTCATTCTCCTTTTAAATCTCCGCTGTGATTCCTGTCTTAAAACCTTGCATGCTATAAATACTGCATTTCGCACGTATGTCCATGCGTGCTTTCCTTGTGATGCCCCAGAATTAGGACATACGGAGAGTTGCCACACGTAAAAACACATCCAGCGAGAATTAGGTGAATTGCTGAGTTTTAACTGAATAAATTCAGAACTGGGAGACTTTTCCCAAGAAACATGTTGAAACATAAGCCTAAAAGTCGAGGCTTCTTAGTACCTTAGAGTTTTGGTTTTTCTTTTCTCAATTCTCAATCGGTCAACCTCTCTGGGTCTCCTTCCCTTCCTTCCTTCCTCCCTCCTTGTCCTCTCTGGTCGTGGGTTTTTCCCTTTGGCTTTACGCATAAAGCTTTGGGCCGGGGAGAAGCTGATAACACTGGGGGACTCTCAGAGTGGGTTGCCAGAGTCCCAAGTAGTTTTTGCTATTGAAACGGAGAAAGTGAGACTCCTCCCTTTGGCTTCTTAGGAGGGTCTGCAAAGATTACACGTGATCGTGGCGTAACAAAGCTCTGCCCTTTTACATACATCCTGCCAGAGACGCATGGCCCTTCCACGGAGGCACCTAGGGATCGCACATGCGTATTTTTCTTGATGCTGTTGTTTAAAAGCAGTTTTTGCCACTCTTTTCTTAGAATTCGCACCAGGTGTAGTTTGCGTCAAACCAGACCACGTTTCCCAGATCGCTCTTGGGCTCGAATAGCACTCTGTGGCTTGATTGTTCATCTTCTTTCCCAGACGTGCTCCGGCATGCCATTTGGTTTCATTTATTCAGCAGGCCTCTATGGGGAGTCTGTTTTCGTGACCTAGTGCCAAAGGAGGCACGTTGGAGGGTATTGAGAAGAGACGGGTGTGGACCCTCCCCGCTCTAACAGAGCCCACGCTCTGGAGGAGGAAACCTCTAATGAATAGGTGAATACAGTGGAGGATGACATAGTTTGCGAGATGTTCGGGAGTGGCACGGAAGCCGGGGTGATCAGCCCTCTGTCCTTTGGTGGAAGGATGCGGTTCATGGAAAACTTCACAGAGGAGGTGCTATCTGAGGGTGTTTCGTGAAGAGTCAGTGGTTACCGGTCAGTTGTGCAACAAGTAAATACACAGCGTGGAACAGCCACGTATTTTCAGGGAACTGAAATTAGCTTTAAATGGAATGGAAGAGGGGCGCCTGGGTGGCTCAGTTCGGTTAAGCGTCCGACTTCGGCTCAGGCCATGATCTCGCGGTTTGTGGGTTCGAGCCCCGTGTGGGGCTCTGCGGACAGCTCAGAGCCTGGAGCCTGCTTCGGATTCGGTGTCTCCCTCTCTCTCTGCCCCTCCCCCCCTCACGCTCTGTCTCTCTCTGTCTCTCAAAAAATGAATAAACGTTAAAATTTTTTTAATGGAACGGAAGATGGCTGGAGATAAAATTTGAGAAGTGACCAGAATCTATGTTAAGAGGGGGTGCTGTTTTCTTTTTGTTGTTTTGGTCAGGTCAAGAATTCGGGCTTCTAAGAAATGTAAGCTTTTTGATCTCTCACATGCCAATAAGCGAAGCATATGTGAACAGAGCCGCTCTGGTTTAGGTGAGGGTTTGGAGGCTGAAGCTCCTTGTTTCTTTTGACCCTGAGATAGCCCCCTAGTAGGAGGAAGATTCATGAGGGGGCGATTGACGTGGATGCCATGGTATGGTCCAGACAAAAGATGGGCCTGAACTCAGCCTGCAGCAGTGGGGAAGAGAGAATTCTGAGCCATATTGAACAGAGAGGAATGCCAGGATTTTTTTATGGAAAGGAAGGGCGGGGGGGAGAATAGGATGAGCCCTAGCCATCTGGGTTGGGCGACTGAGTTGATGGTGATGTCATTCACCATTCTCAGGAAATACAGGAGTAAGCAAAAATACCTCACATGTGGACAAGTTGAGGCTGAGACTCCATGTTTGAAGTGTATCTTCAAGGAGAGATAGGCGGTCATGGGCTATATGGGGCTAGAGCCCAGTGGAGAGGTCTGCTTGAAGTCATCAGTCTATAGCAGAACCTTAATAGCCCCTAGAGGGGAGATCACCTGCAGAGAAAGCAAACAGAAGACATGGGATGAGAACCGAGGGTCTTTTCCTGGGTGGGCAACAGTTGAGCGTCTTGAGGGTCCCACAGTGAGGAACCCACATAGGAGTCAAAACAAGATCAGGACACGTAATGGGTGGCGGCCTAAGAAGAGAAAGGTGTCACGTAGAACCTGGACTGAGTCTAAAAGTAAAACCCACGATCAGAGGGTAGAGATTCTCTACCCCTAGGGAGATTCGAAACGGTATGCCTCGGGCCCCGGGTAGAGCCTTCTGGTGGTCGCGATTGCTCGGTGGTTGCCTGATTTCCTTTGCAAGATTTTCATTTTCGGTCGTAGACTCTTTCAGGAATGTTGTTGCTAACACAGCACAACCTAGCACGAGTTGGATTCGTGAGCTCTAAACAAAACCCATCATCGTGGCATATATCCTGGGCACCTCCTCCGCACAAGAACCCGTGGAGAAGTTCTGATGTCATCTCTGGTTGGCAGCCGGGGTGGGGGTGGGGAGGCCCACAGCTAGGATTTGAACAGCTGGCAGCCTTAAGAATATTCTTCGTCTTTTTCTGATAGGCCAGCATGTCCATCAATTTCCGTTGAAAGAGAGTTGCTAATGAAATGAAATTCAGCCCCCCCAGGGCATGATTTCTAAACCTGTGGTTTGCTTGCCCTCTATTTTGAGGAGAGGGGAGGGAGACTGTGTTTTTGGTAATAGGAGACTATTTAAAAATCGGTACTTGTTTGAAGAGAGCGCCGTGTTACTACGGATGGGAAAATGGGCTATTAACGTTTCCTGCATAAAGTCAACCCTTGAGGAGCCAACACTAAGTATAAGGAGAAAAATATCACTGTTAATTCTTGTCAAAAGAATGCTCTTTGACACTCTGAAATTAACTTTTATGCAATGAATTCTTTTCACTCCAGATTTTATGAAATGCTGTATTTAGGGTCCAAATGCTCTATCTAAATTCTCCCATCCTTTTCCAATATCTTGGGAAGATTTTTTTTTTTTTTGTAACAGAATCTGGTTCGTAGTCTAGCTCTATTTCTTTATATTTTTACTAACTGCTTACTCAGATGTATTTATATGACACTTGTTATCTACGTTCTTTCTTGTCCCCAAATGATGATGAAAATGAAATGAATTTTGACAATTAAATTTTATAAGCTTTTCATATGATGAAATCGACTTTGGGGGCTATGCAGGTCTGTGAGTTTTAATGTACGTATGAACTCATGTCACCACCACCAGTCGGGATACAGAATAGCTCCCTCATCCCCAAAACTGCCTTAGGCTGCCGCTTTGTAACCAACTCTCCCCCATCCTAATCCTTGGCAACCACTAATTTGTTCTCTGTCCTTGTAATGTGCCTTTTCCAGAAAGTTAAATAAATGGAGTCACACAGTGTTGAATCTTTGGAGACTGGCCTCTTGCACTCAGTAAAATGGCTTTGAGATTCAGACAAGTGGCTGCATCTGTCGGTTGGTTGTCCTTTTTTACTGCAGAGCAGTATTCCACTGTATGGATGTACCACAGCCTGTGCCAGAATGGCAGTGTTTTGCATTCCCGCTAGCAGTGTGTAAACTTTTAAAAACTTGAATGCTGTTTTAAATGCTCTGGGGTTGACGTTGGCAAATCGTGTTTCACAGTTCCTTGGGGTTTTGAAGAGATGATGCCCCATGACAAAGGGAGGGCTTCTAGGTCTTCCATAGCAGCCTCAAAGAGAACTGATCCAGTTTTGCTTTGTTTATGTATTGAGTTCCATGGAAAAATACATCTGGGGAGAAAAGAGATCTGTCTGTGGAGTGTTGGAAAACCATTGTAGCAGGGTGGTGCGTCCAGAGCTTGGGATGTGGATCGTGGGTGTTTCGGGGGGGCGGGGGGGACGCTAGGGGGCGCTCCAGGACTCTGCACATAGTGGGGACTGCACTGGGAGAAAGTGGACTCCCTCTTCAGCTCCTTTTCAGTCCATGCGCTTGGGTCAGGCGGTCTCCACATCGTTAACATTCACTCGTTAATGACATCATTTACGGCTCAGAGCCTTCAGCAAAGCAACTTCTATCTAGAAGGAAATCAACATGTGGCTTTGTTTTTAATATGTTCTTTTTATGGTTATCTCTTCATTGATGCCGAGTACCACAGGTTTTCCATGTTTCTTTTGAAGCGAATTTATTTTGTACTTTAAAGTACGGGTCATTGGAAATAAAAATACCAAATATTGTGTACCTTACACTCAAACGTGGCGAGAATCATGGGACTGTGCTTGGATGGCTGAATTTTGGGGAGACTCTACACTGGGGGGGGTGCTATTTATTTAAATAGACCTTGAAGTGAATCCTTTTGTCAAGTGAAGAGAGCTCCTTGGTAAAGCACATAACTGTCTCTTAATTTATTTGATGAGTTTATAAGTTTATATAATAGTAAAGCCTTAAAAGATAGCCTTCTCCTGCTCTTTGTTTTTGCAGTACTTGTTTTCAAGCTCCTTCTTTATTTCCCGACTTGACAAATATTTATTAAAAATCATTAGACAAGCACTGGGGTGAAGCAGTGAAGTAAACAGACAGGGTCCAGCCCCCGTGAAACTTATTTTCTTAAATCCTTCCTCCTTTCGCCTCTTAGAGGCTGATCAGGGAAAACAAGGGCTTCTGGATAAAATTTAAATGACACAAAAGGCAAAGAAGAGATAAATGACTTTTTAAAAAAGTTATTTGAATGCAGTCACATAGAAGATTAATTTTATTTTATTTATGTCTTTGGAGTCAAGTTAGATGTGTACCTTGTCTTCTGTTTGAAACATTTTGCTTATTACTTTGGTAAAATAATATGGATCTGCAGACATAATGATAAGCTTGGGGACTCTTTGAGGTTCCTTCCAACTTTAAGTATACGAGGTGGGGCAGCACAACCAAGAAGGAATGCTGTTGTCAGAATACCCGCCGATGCCAGGACCTCTCTGAAATTAGGCATCTTTTACATCAGAGATCACAAATTAGCAGCTGAGTTCCATACAGCTGTTGGCATTTCTTGTTTGGCCACACGGCATTTAAAAAGTCAAAAGAAAGGGGACGCCTGGGTGGCTCAGTCAGTTGAGCGTCCGACTTTGGCTCAGGTCATGATCTTACGGTTCGTGACTTCAAGCCCCACGTCAGGCTCTGTGCTGACAGCTCAGAGCCTGGAGCCTGCTTCGGAGTCTATGTCTCTCTTTTTCTCTCTGCCTCTTCCCCGCTCATGCTCTGTTTCTCTCTCTCTCTCAAAAATAAACAAACATTAAAAAAAGATTTAATAAAAGTAAATAAATAAATAAATAAATAAATAGTTAAAAAAAAAAGTTTCCAACACTTAAAAATCAGAAGCTTTCACATTAAAAAAATCAAAACAGATTTCTCATTTTGAAAATTCCTGCGTCTGGCACCACGGCAACAGCCTCTCTGAATGGGCGAGTTGGCTGTTGCTGAAAAGGGACTGCCCTTTTGCACAGAGCATATGCTCTCGTCAGGTAATCTTGTTTAATTCATTCACGTTACCTCTCTGGCTCTGGTAGGTATTTGAATTTGCAGCTCCTGCTTTAGCCACTTGGAGCCTGGGCTTCACGTAGGAGAAGCACCTAGTAAAAATGAGCATTTCTCCCTGTGCCCGAAGGCTGAAATTGTCATTGCCCTCAACGCTCACAGAGTTGCCAACTGGGTATATCATCTGATGTTGTAGATGTAACTCTGGACCCAGGAGGCCGAGATCAGGGTCGTTTTCGTGGCGAGGGCTAGTCACGTGATCTTGGATCCTTTAACAGTGGAGTTACTCGCTCCTGTCTTATCTGTGTGTATCCGTGAGGCTTTTTGATTGTAAGCAACAGAAACGGATTCTGGTGAATTTGAGCAAAATGGAACTTGGCTGAAAGGAGAGTGGATAACTCAAGGTCTCGAAAGAAGAACAATGATCCCTACTCAGAAAGTTCAGGAAACCAGGAATACTTTGAGGACCATGGGTGGTAGGAACTAAGGAAATTGATAAACCGCCTCCAAATTTTTCCCCTCTCTTTGTCCTCCTTCTTAAGTGTCTGAAGTCCCAGAAAAGCGAACCAGGTTGGCCTGGGCCACATCCTTCATGGGAGAGAGTGACACACTTTCACTGGCAAGTCCCTCTAAGACTGCATGCAGTAAAAGACTTCCCCAAGAGAAGATTTGTGTTGTCACAGGAAAAGGGGGACCGGGCCTGGAGAGAAGGCAACCACACAACAAATGTTCACTACACCTCTTCCCAAGGTTGTCAGAAGGCATTCAGTACACGCTGAATCGTGTACAGTGAATCGCTGTAGACCAACAAGGAAGTGGTATTTCAAGTTACAGGACAAAACCGTGAGCATGCTTTCTAAGCAAATGAAGGAAGGCATTGGCATCAGTTAGATAAGGAATATGCACGGAGAGACTAGTACAAAGAAGGTCAAAGTCTCATTCCTTTTAGCGGTTGCTTTGGTTACAACATCTCCAAAGAAGCCACACTAACTTTAAATGAAAAACATTTATAAATTCTCAAGATTTCTACTCCAGTTACGTGAAGATAAGTACGTGTGATGAAAAATTCTCTCATTAAAACTCACCAGGCATTTGCTCACTCAGATTTCAGGTGCCAGTAGAATACTCTTTTGTTTTCTTAATTGTTTTCTATAATGTTACATGAGTTTGCCTGTTTAAAATACACGCATATAAAACCGGGATACAGGAGTGAGTTGTAGATCAAATTGAAGCAACACTTTCAAATTGGAGTTTTGATGTCATGCCCCTTCTTAGAAGGATGTGCCAAGGCTTCAAATATTTCTTTTATGTTTTTTAATTTTTTTTTAATGTTTATTTTTGAGAGAGAAGCAGAGGATGAGTGGGATGGGGGGCCAGAGAGAGAGGGAGACACTGAATCCGAAGGAGACTCCAGGCTCCGAGCTATCAGCACAGAGCCCGACGCAGGGCTCAAACCCACAAACCATGAGATCATGACCTGAGCCAAAGTCAGATGCTCAACTGACTGAGCCACCCAGGAGCCCTGGACTTCAACTATTTCCAAAAGCAACACCCAACATTTCTAACACTAGGTAGAGGCTTGAGTGTTTTTCTACTCACCTGTGAGCCTAATTTCTTTTAAGGGCCATAGCCATGACTGTAGAATAAACGATTCTTCCTCAAATTATAAGTCTGCTGTGCCCAAGAGTCCCTGTACACAGTATTTGAAACATGTAGTGGATTTTTAAAGCTGGAAAGATTCATCGAGAATGAATTTGATTTTTGTGCTTTTATTGTTTCTTTCTTTGCAAGATCTTGATTTGCAGCAAGCGAGGAAAACGAGTGAACCAGAAAAAAAAAAAAAAAAAAGAAGAAAAGAAAAATTTGCTGGCATGGCTGGAAATAGAAATTAATGATTCAAATACGAGTGGCAGTGTAGAAATCCTCAGCTGGGTGGCAGGAAACAGAGAGCGAAAGTTAGAGTCAGAGACTGCTCTTTTTTAAAAGGCAAAACAAACAACTCACAGTGAAGTGTACGTGAAAATCATTTCTAATAATAGCTCATGGGAGGCCGTTCCCAGGAAAAAGACCTTTGGTGCACTGAGGAAATTGAGTGAGAACACACAGTATCTCAATGTGTTACTTAAGGCAATGGGGCTTTTGGAGTTTACCTTATGTGCTTGGTACATTGATTAAATACAAAATATACGCTGGCCATTTTTGACCATCATTTACTGTATTGATTTGTTAGCAGGGGGACTGTAATAAAAAAGCCATTGATTTACTGTCCTTATTTGCTTATGGGCTTTTTTTTTTTATTATTAATTTTTCACTTTTCCTCTTTTTTGGACCATTTCTTCTAGACAAATGCTGTGCTTCGTGAAGTTAGAAGAGAGGGGGTCCCCGTGGAACAAAGGAATGAAATCTTGACTGCTATCCTTGCCTTGCTCACCAGCCGCCAGAATCTGAGGAGGGAGTGGCATGCCAGGTCAGTTCTGCTTCTGAAATGGGATTTGTGGCCCCTGAAAACCAAGAGCTGTGTTTGGCTAAGCCCTTCCTTCTACCACTGGCCTCATCCCTGTCATTTGGGGAGCCATGAACCATAAGCAAGGTGCAGATGCTTTCAGCCAAAGTTAGCTCTCCCGTACATGGTACCTACATTAATTGGTTATGAGCCATGATGTCATCTGTAGGTATATATCATTTATCCCTGAGTGCAACATTTAGCATAAATGTTTGCATCTTGAGCATAATATAATAGCGGTGCCTGCTGCTGAATAGAAGCACCCTTTTAATCAACAGTCTAAAAGACCAACATTGTGGTTTAGCACTGGGAAATTCACACAGTGCTCTCACATCACTCCGTGAGAGGCAGATTGCTTGAAAGTGGTCTGTTTATCAACCCCACTTTTAGAATTGGCCAAGTAGGAATTGCGGTGGCTTCAACCTACTTTCTTTGCCCGTGGACCTACCTTTGGGTTAGAAAGCAGTTACCGGGAGAAAGTTCCTACACATTATCAGTTTTTACAGAACTGATGCTTGCATACCACAGACTCTACTATCCTGCTCTTTGAAAAAGACTTGATGGGTGGAAGGCTGGAACCAGTTCCCCAAATGTCAGGGTTACCCTTTTAGATCTGCAGTTGGTAAAAATGGTTGGCTTATCGTCTGTCTCTCAGCAATAGAGAGAGGAATCCGGGAGATCATGCTGTATTTTTGTCTCGGAGTCTTATTTGATACTGAAAAATCCTATGTGCCTGGGAGTTCTCCAAATGAGTCCATGCAACAGAATTTGTAATAATTTATGGCTTTACTAGTAGCAGTTATCGTAAAAATAGGTTTGTCTGAACAACGCTGCAGATGAGCACTTTCCAAGAAAGGAGACAGTAAAGACCGTGAACTGTCCATCTCAGCTGTTGGAAAGCCGTTCCCCAAGTACGTGCATTCTCTCTAAATTCACACTTGCGCGAAAACAATTTTAAAATTCGCCCTGTTATTCTCCCTCTCCTCTCTCTTTTGTAGTTTGGTCTGATAAGAGTAAACGACAGTTTCAGCAACAGTAATTAAATGATCTCCAATTTAACTCTGCTTGTACTCCACTTTAAGCACATATATTCATTAAAGCATGCATATTTTATTAAATACTGGAATATCCATGCAGGGACATCTGAGCTGTGTTTCCCTGTTTAGCCTTATATACATTTCCCCCCTCCCTGGTGATTCTTACTAAATAGGAAAGAAAGAAAAGAAAAGAGAAAGAAAGAAGGAAAGAAAGGGAAGGAAGGAAGGAAAGAAAGAAAGAAAGAAAGAAAGAAAGAAAGAATTTCCCTGTAACCTCTCTCCCACCCCCACCCCCCCTCTATCCCTCCAAAGACAGCACAGCTCCGAGACCAAATGTTGAGGCTGGATGTCTTCTGCTGAGTGCATTCGGTTTGTTAACAATAATTTCCTAGTACACCAAATCATCAGACAACAAGGCCAAGATGGCCTGTTTAAGAGGAGTCTGGTTTCAGCATTTCTGGCCCTTACTGCTAACAGTTTAATCAGGAGCTGGAGCCAGTGTTGAAGTTGATGTAGTCTAGCATCTGAAACAAAAATTCTCAAGTCCTTTGTGGTAGGGGAGAAGAAAAGAAAGAGCTTAGTGGCTGACACTGTGCAGACCTCCTTCAAACTAAACACCTGAAAGAAAATTTCAAGAGGGTCACGTCTTGAGAGCTCAGAAGGAAAAGTGTCTTCAGAGTATTAAATAACCATAATCCTTCCCCCCCACCCCTTCTCCGCCCCCATTTGATGTTTCCCATCCCAGTGACCTATCTAAAAGACTCATCCATATGATCTGTATAAACAGACTGTTACCATACGCCTCTCTTTTCCTCATCAAAGCTTCCTCTGGCCGTCTGGAATCGGGCACTGCCCTGAGTCGCCATCAGGCCGGTGATGGTGAAAGTCACAGAGCATCCACTGCCGTGCTAACCGAGCCGGCTGGGTCGTAGACATCGGCCCATTGTGTACTTTGGAATTACACGAGGAAAAATGCACTTTGACAGAAAAGAATTAGCGCTTGCCAAAGGCCAGGCAATAGGTTACCGTATTTTGCTTTCATCAAAGCTATCAGGGGATCAGTGAGATTAGATAATAGAAATTTTTTCCTCCGAAAGTTAAATACAGATGACTCTAATTACCTTATATTGCACGTTAGAGAATGCGTGATGAATAGTACAACTTCCAAGAAATGTAGATCGGCAACGACGCTACAGCTGGCAATGAGTTTAGGAGAAGTCTATTGTAATAAAGGTTCCCCCCCCCTTCGCCGCCGCCCCCCCCTCCCCCCCCCCCCCGCCCCCGCCTTCCGCTGGTTCCTTTGCAATAATGATATTAGGAAGAATATTTTTAAGCAGAACCTGTAACTAGGTTTTAAAATATTTGTATCTCTCCCCGGCCAGGAGCCGAGCCATTGTTTGGGACTCCCTGAAGTCTCTTAAACTGAAAGCATATGTTCCCCGTGATTTAGCTTTTTGAGGAAAAGTGTCAATTCTGCATGACTCGGGGTAACCGAGTTTGTCACAGTGTCATACAACCCTGCGATTCCAGAGGCACATCTGAATGCTGCGGGTTTCCTTCCCGAAGCTCGGTAATCCCATAAACAACCCTCTCCAAATAGGCTTATTAGGGCTGTCTGCTCACTTCCCCCGAGCTGAATGATCCAAAGTACATCAGGAGAAGCTGTGTGAATGCAGGGTAAGTGTTAACAGAAGCGGTACAGAATTTCTGAAGATTTGGCTTTGTTTATACAGTCCACTCTGCCTGATGGACAGCTTGTTATAGCTTTTAAAGAACTGGGCAAGCCCTCTGATCTGACCCCTTCTTGACCTCCGCAGCCCAAAGGTCGGTCTGCAGCTAATAAACTCTGAGGTTCTTAGGGTCTACTGTAGGAAAAGGCAGGAAAAGAGCAGCTGCAGGGACTGGGTGTCCCAGGATAGGCTGCTTTCGGGTCACTCTCTGATAATGAAAATGATTACCAAATTATATGGAAGTTTAACCGCAATAGTGAGTGAGGGGAGGGTGGAGCCCCGCGTATTAGGTTTGATAAATGAACTGTGAAGGGGCCCATCTGGCTCTCAACATCTTTTCTCCCCCTCTTTCCCTACCAAGGGGAAACATTTTAAAATAACAGCAGTACATATAGACTCAATGACCCATGCAAGGAGCTGGAATGGATTAAGATTTAATGGTGACAGTGGAAGAAATTATCATTTGAAAAGTGCGCTGAAGAAAAGGTACAGTTCCGTGTCCGTGCCCGGCTTGTTTTTCTAAATAAAATATAGCAAAAAATCAGTGCCTTTGTTTATGTTCCGCAAATCCCCAGCGCCTTTCCTAGACTGGTGAGAATTTTGAGGGCATGCTTACTGTGGAGTAATTATCTGTAAGTCCGCTGAAGGAAAGGAATGGGCTTCCTTTGCCTTGAACATGTCGGAATGAGAATCAGATATTTTATTTCAGCTTGCTTGCTCAGTTGAGAGGACGTGCGTCAATCAGGTGTTAGAGCAAACATCCTCAAAAAAAAAAAAAAATTGTGATCCACTTCAGCCTCTGACCACTGAATGTTACGCATTTTTGGATGCTGAATATACTTGTGGCTCTCCCACACTGTTTTGTTGTTACCACAACTTTGCAGGTTTCGTTTTGTTTTGTTTTTCTGTAAAAGGAAGCGGAAATCGCATAACGTTAATTGAGTAGATAGGTATGTTCCTTTCTTGATTCCTCTTTCTAAGAACCATCAAAGCGATGCTAATTATTGCCAATAATGGGCGTGTCACACGTATGTTCTCTTACTGTGAATTGATCAGAATAATCTACTTAAAGCTGTCTCCCAACTCCCTGTGAACATAGAATGTCCCGGTTTCCGGCCAGTGACGTTGGGGTGCGCAAAGCTCCGTGCTCTCGTTCAGAGACAGCGGACCCAGCCTGTGACTCTGTGTTCTGAGAAAAGAATGAATTTATTTCGTCATCATTTTTGTATGTTTTGTATCCCTGCCGTGCACAGAATGTTGCCTGAGCTGCTGTGCAGGTAGGAACGTGTTCGGCAGCCAGTTTAAGAATGGACCCGGGGATGAGGTTCTAGCAGGTTCCCGGAAAGGGGCCGTGAAAAGGATGGCGGTGGAGCCGTCGATACCGCAACGGAGGGGCAAGTCGGCTCTGACCCACTCAGGAGAGTATTTCACGGTAGATGTCTTTGAAGACTAGCATTGCTGTTCTGTTGAAAAAACTCCTCTTATGTTGAATGACACGGCCTACGTATACAAGTCTCACCCAGACAATAATTATATTGAAAATAGAAACCCAAAGCTTCTAAACATTATCCAAATCAGTGTGTCCCATCTTAGGTTTGACTCGTCTGTGGGGATTCATAGTAAGCCAAGAGCTAGGTGAAGGCTAACACAGGGAGGTGAGGAACACTTGCAGAATTAACTGTGCTTCCTAACTTTGAAACAGTGCCTTTACATTTTTGCTGAGTAAGATGCAAAGACAAAAACACATAAGACGAGAGCCAGGCCATTAGGGTTTTGTTTTTTTTTCCAACTGAGATATAATTCACAAGATATAAAATTTCACGTGAACGTAAAATTAATCATTTTGAAGTGTACAATTAGGTGGGGGTTTTTTTTTGTTTTGTTTTTTTTTTTTGTTTTTTTTTAGTATATTCACAAGATTGTGCAGCCATCACCATTATCCAATTCCAGAGCGTTTCCATTATGAATGAACCCCTGGGCCTGTTAACAGCCACTCTCAATTCCCCCTTCTCCCCGAAGTCCCTGGCAATCATTAACCTACTCTCTGTCTCTGTGGATTTGCCTGTTGCCGACATTTCGTGTAAATGGAGTCCTACAATATGTGGCCTTTCGTATCTGGCTTCTTTCACTTAGCATAATGCTTTCAAAGTTGATCCGTGTTGTACCGTATCAGTACCTGTTCCTGTTTATTGCCAAGTAATATTCCACCACATGGAGAGACCCCATTTTGTCTTTCCATTCATCGGTTGGTGGACACTTGGGTTGTTTCCACACTGCTTGGCAGCCCTGAATAACACTGCTGTGTACATTTCTGTGCGGGTTTTTGAGTGGCGTCTTTTCTGTTCCACTGAGTGTTCCATTGAGTGTAAATCCAGGAATAGCACGGCCAAGTTGTACAGTAACTCTGTGTTTGACTTTTTGGGGAATTGCCAGACTGGTTTCCACATCTGCTGCATCATTGTATATTCCTGTGGCTTTTCCACAACCTCACCAACATTTCTTTTCCTTTTTTTTTTTTTTTTTTTTTTTTTTTTTTTATATTGTAGATATCCTGGTGCTGTGGTCGTGGTTTTGATTTCCATTTCCCTGATGATGCATGATGCAGAACATCTTTTCATGTGCTTAAGACCATTAAGTTTTTATTAGGAGATTTAAACACATGGCTAACTTAAGCACTTACCCCCCTCAAATGGGAGAGAACTCACGAGCCCATGAGGGGTGTTTGGCTTATTGCAGGAACGGAGTGCCACTGTGAAGCTGGCATGAGAATACGCTTGTGTCTATTTCCCCATTCCCGTGGGTAGGGCTTTGTTTATCTGCCTGTGGCCCAGCTTCTGTGTTTTGGGAGATCCCCTACTTAGTCCTTAGCCCATTCTCTTACATTTCTTTCCTTACAGCTTCGCTGAGCATTGCACACCAGGTAGGAATGTAACCTGATGAACTAGAAGCTCCTTAGAGCGCCTCCATTCTGGGCTCAAACGGGACTTTCCGCGGTCCCACAGTAGACGACTTCATTTGGGTCCAAGGAGCCTTAAGACGGTGCTGAGAGCAGTTTTAAAAATGTTTATGGCAGTTTCTTAGAAAAGCTTTTAGAACCAGTTCCTCCCAGTTAAAATGAGCTCTCTGGACCGAGATGGCTCCCTATACATGTCTTCCCCGTATTGGGCTTTGCCAGCTCATGCTATTGCCAAGTGAGCCCTTTTTCTGGACAAGAGAACCATCTTACTGTTGACCGCCTTCCATTCGCCGTAACTGTCACCATCACCACCTACCTCCAGGACGGATCCACTCTGGACATCTTCTTAGGGCTCCAAGATCTCGTAGTTCTAACGTTTTCTAAGCCAGTCAGCTTCAGAACTCTGATCTGGGTGCAACAAATAAACTAGTTTGTGTCAGTTACTTCTGTGGACCAGCGCTAGTCCTAAGACGAGCATGTTGAGGTTTTCTCCGTGGATATGTGGTCTCTGCTTTTGCCTCCTGGCGGGCCTGGATTAGATGCAGAACCAACGAGTTGGCCCAGTCCAGTTTAGCAACGAACTCTTATTTACTGAATGTTTGTTATGTGCAAATAACTCTGCGAAGTGCCGTGGGAAATACGAAGAGGAGTCCCGTAGAGTTTCAGTTTTGAAATAATGGATAGCTTCATGCGGGGGAGGGCAGGTTAGTAGGAACACCATCTCGTGCAGATTTTCCTTCTTTCGTCGCGGGATCCTGGAAGATGACTTAGCCATGGACTCTGCTGCAAGGCCACGTCCAGTTTGGGGGAAGCTTATGGAAAGGAATCACCTGACATGTACCATATAATTACTTGACTCTGTGTCTACATTTTGTTTCTGCTGCCGGAATGTGAACTTCATGAGGGCAGGGGATCTGCCTGTTCACCAGCTGTAAAACCTGCCGCCCGGATGACAGTAACATTAAGCTGTCTCCTCCGTGAGAACCGTGCCCTATACGAGCAGGGACCCTGTCGCCTGGCATTCAGATCTGTTCGGTGGCTGGCTGAATAGAATAGCTTTCCTCTCAACCCATCCCTATATTTATAAGTACTTTGCCTTCCTTCCTAATTTTGAAGAGGGATGACCACTGGGGATGCTGGCCTGTTGGGATTTTTTTTTTTTCGGGGTGGGGGTGGGGTACATATTCATCTGATCTTGCCAGAGGTTGGAAACCTTAAGGTTGGATGTAGGAGATCTCCGCTAATGTGGTTCTTTGGCATTGGAGCCCCAAGACTGCACCCTGCCCCCTGCTTCCGTCCTGAGGGAGGAAGGACACTCTGTGCACAGGCTGATTCGGCTACTTGAGGAGGAGTCCAGAAGTGAACACCATGGAACTGAGCTGGGACCAGGACGAAAAGGCGCGGTCTCGTCCCTGAGGCACCCATTCCTGATCCCTTGCCATGCCCAGAAGTGAACTAGGACTCGGGGGGAGAAAAGGCCTCCCTAGAGTCATTCCTCTGGATGGGAGGATGGCTTTCAGGCCGGGAGGGGCGGAGCTGAGTCTAAACACGGCTTCCCGTTCGCATCTTACCTGCTCCGGTCAGCCGCAGGCTACCTGCTAATATCCTGATGTGGCTTTAATGATATCAGCGCACAGTGACCAGCATCAGCCTTGGTGACCTGACATCTGGGCCAGAATTTGTGTGGCGCCCTCGGGAACTCTGGTCACCAGAAGTGGCGCCACCAGCCCTGAGGACGGGCTATGAGATGAGGCTGATATAATTCTCTTCTGAGCCGGCACGTGACGGAGTCCTTTGAACGTGTCAGCCACTGTCGCTCGCGTTAGGGCGGGGGGCTGCTGCTCCTGGCTGAGTTGTCGGGAACTAGAAGTTGTGGCATCTGGGGTTCCGTAGCCGTCCCCTGCAACCGGCTGACTTGGTCAGCAGGATTGGGGTGGAATAAACGAAGGAGCTTCCAGGGAGAAACAGGGAGGCGCTAGCCTGCTAGCTGACATCTATGCCTTTCCCTTCTAGTGCATCCGTCCCTTCTTTAATAATTGCAATCTCTGCTTTCCGTGGCCCTTAGCAGAAGCATGTCCTGTGTGTATCTGAACCCGATTGCTCCATAAAACCCAGTAACTCCATAAAACCTCCTCATAAATGTGTAGGAATTGAAGCATTGTGTAAATTTAGAGCGAGGATTAAATGCGTCTAGAGATAGGGTTACCTTTTTTCCCAGATACAGCAACTTATCTTAAGGAGGCCAGTGTTGTTGATGTTATTACCATTGTTACTGTCATCATTTGAACAGTTTTATGGGAGACAAAAGCCAATTGACTTCTGCGCATCTCATTTGTAAAATCGACACATAGGCTTCGGTATGAGCTCTCCTCCTGGCGGACCCTGACCGTGATCGGTTGCCGACTTATTTCTTACAGGCAGTGCTTCTTAAACTTTTCGAGAAAGCATCGATTGATTCATTTATTTACTCAACAAGTACTTATTAAATAGGGCTTGCTCTTTGTCGGGCACTGTTCCGGGTCCTGGAAAGGCAGCAGGGAACAGCACTGTTGTGAGTGTTTGTCCCCTGGAGCTTGTGTTCTCAGTGGAAGGAGAGACCAGAACTGTTTCCCTAAGTGGAGCTCTGAAAATGTCTTGGGGGAAAGGTACCGAAACTCCCATAATCCTGCGTATTCAACAACACTCAGTAGAACCAAAATAACGATCCTGCAGTCGAGAGAAAGATCGAAAACGTCCTTTTCTGGATCTTCGTCATAAAACGATCCCTTGTTGTAAAACTTACCCTTCCGGTTCTGGCGAGTCACATTTGTGAGCTGTTCGTGGGATACCGGTTTCTAAGGAACACCATAGCATTCATTTCTCCTTAGGCAGTCTTGCACTCTGGTTCCCAGGGACTTTTCAAAAAGATGTGTCACCTTAAAGGCCTTCACTTTGCGAAGGCTCAAATGCAGGCTGTGTTACACCCACAAATATCTCTTCAGAGGGAAGCCGTCCCTGCCTGGTAGGTGTTGGGGGAGTGCGTGTGTGTTAATGGACTCCGGCACGTAATAAACGGTGGTTATAGTTAGCGTGAGCAAGCTGTCAGTCACGCATTGATTCAGCAAATATTTATCGAGTGCCTGGCTGCTACCAGACTCTATCGTAGGCCTTGGGGTTATAGAGATGGGTCACACTTGACCAGGGGAGGTACATTAGGCGGTGCAGTATCCTAAGTGCTGTGAAGGAGTTTAAGTCAGGATTCTGGGCGAAGAAAGTGGAAAGAGAGGGGCAGTGGTTCTTGTGTGACTCTCACTTGTGTGCCCAGCCATTGTGGGGAATACCGCTCCGTTGTGAAGTTGTGTTGGCCGCGAGTGGGTAGGTAGCACTTGGTCTCCAGAAGGAGTGGGAAATAGGCGAGAAATCTATATGTGGTTATGGGTCATGGGATAAAATCTGGGCTGCGTCTTTCTAGACAGATCTAGTTCTCAATGATAAATGGTGGGGGGGGGGCGGGGGGTGGTGTGGATTTCCTCTCAGAGCACATTTCAGTAACGTGGCCTAGAGGTTGGGAGCGTAGATCCTGAGCAGGTTGTTTGAGTCTTGGATCCGTGTCCATAACTCCAGGCAATTATAGAGACGTTACATAACCACTCTGAACCTCAATTTTCTCATTTGTAACTTGCACAGGGGATAATAACAGAGCTTATTTCATAGGGCTGATTGACAAATTCCGTGTAAAACACCCTGAGCAAGTATCTGGAACATATTAGCTGCTCAGTAAAAAGTACCCATCACCTTTAGATCAAGACAGGAAAGGCTGTATGAGCCCAGCCACGTTCATCCTTTGAGAGCAAGCCCCCGTGTAAAATCCTAGCCTCGTGGTAGGGGCCCCACATTGCTGAATCGGTGTGAGCATGAACACTAGCTGCATCTTGCCCCGTGCCAGGCTCTGCTCTAAGCACGGTCACATAGAACTGACCGAGGCCTGAACTCCAGCTTGGCATCCTATCTCCAGCTATGAACTCTGGGCCAGGCACTCCGTGTCTCAGCAGCTTCACCTAAAAGAGAAGCAGCGTGATCCAGGTGGCCCGATGGACAAGGGACAAGGCGCGGTTCTGTAAGTGAGACGCCCCGGGGGCAGCTGCGGGTAGGGGAGGTGTTCCCCCTGATGACTTCAGTTCACCTCCCTCCCTCTCTCCACTGTCCTTGAAATGCACAGTTGTGCTAATTCTAGTAGAGAGAGCTGCTAACATTTGTTGAGAACCCACTAAGGGCTCGGATTTTTCATGTTTTATGAGATGAGAGGCTAGAGGCAGAGAGGTACAGAGAAACTTACCCAAGGCAGCACAGCCAACAGTGGAGGTGGCAGAAGGGAGCCGCAACAAGGCCTTGCCACCACTCCTAGGTGCACTCGGCACTTTGAAGTGGGTCTCCCCATATGGGGCTTCGAGCCCTTCCCGGATCCTTCCCAGTGTGGAGAACAGCAGGTGTGCATTTGTAAAGGTTTATTTCCTCCAGTAGCTAAACATGTTCGGCACTTTTTAGTTGGCGGGTGCCTCGCTCTCTCTAAAGAAATAATTTGCAGCCCGCGCTTTATGAAGTAAGCCTTTTCAAGGAGAGTTATTACCTTTATCGCTATGCCATTCTTTTATATTGGTCACAATCTTTGAGAAGGAGGGATCGGGGGCGCAGATGAGAACATCAAAGTCTAGCCTCAAGAATCTGTAAATCCTCTAAGTGGAGTAATTTTGAGGCGGGGTTGGTTAGCCAAGGCTGATTTGAGTGGGTTCCCTTTGGGTGATCGGATAGCATTTATCTGCTCCGGTCGCTCACCGGTTCTACGGTGTGTTTATGCCTAGAAAACCATTTACCGCACGTGGAGAGTCATGCTCTTATTCTATCTTGGGATGTCCCCAGTGTGTTTGACAAATTTACGCTGTAATGTATATTCCAGGTTATAGATAAAAGTTTCACTCCGCTTCCGGTTGAGGCAGTAATGGGGGGTGAGGGGTGGTAAGGCACAGCTCCGGCGGCCTGTAGGGGACACTGTTGCATCGTGGATCAGAATGAGTTTCAGCATCTTGTCCCAGGACAAAAAACAAAACAGATCACAAAACAAAAATAGGTCAGTCCCCTTCACATTACTAGTTGAAATGATCTGAATGATTCCAGTGTGCCTAGGAGAGTCTGTTTTCAGGTATTGATCAGGCTGTTTAGTATCTGCCCGAAAGGAACAGTTGAGCGTCACTTTCCAAGATGGGAGTGATTGACACTTTCCTGATTAGCTTTCTCTCCATACTCTTCCTCTGGACAGGGTACTTTTTTAGTTCAATAAACCTTCAGGTTTAGCGGACTTATCGTCATTTTTCGCGAAGACATGCCCCCGTCAGGTTGAAATGCTTTAGTTCTGTCATATTCTAAATAAATATCGTGAGCCTCCTGAAGGGCATTCTGGAAGTTCTGAGTCTCTTCTCATCCATATCTTCTTCGTCGCTGAAAAAGATGCTATTGACTGAGAAAATGAAGTCATGTCTGTCAGGCAGACCTGTGTAGGGCTCAGCCCGAGCTCCAGGAAGCCCACACTGCCAGATGCTCTCGGTTCGGATGTGTCTCTCCTTCCAGACCAGACCCGGCCTCCATGCCCGTCCGGGTGCCCCGGGGCCTTGCCGGCACAGCCTCCACCCCCTGCCGCCCAGCTCTGGCCTCTTCCCCTACTGGAATATGGGCCCTGGAAGGCGATTGTAATTAACCCTCCGAAAGCAGAGGTTTTGCTAAGGCAGCGCGCACCGTAATGATTTTGTTAGCTTGCTTCATTTCCAGTCTTACCATCAATTATGCCATGTGTTTCGTCCAGTTGGTGCTACCCTCCCAGTGTTAATTATAACCTACAAGACTGTTACAGTTAATTTTATGGCAAGCATATTGTCTCTTCAAGGCTCCAGAGCAGCTCATAAATTATCTTGAAGGTAAAATGTAACTTGGGGAACTAGTTAGGAAAATTCCATCCATCTCGCTTAGGAACCGCAGCTGCTCCTGTCAGCTGCCTCGCTGCCGCATTGTGAAGGAATTAGGGTGGGTCAAGTTGAAGAGGGGAGGCCCGGGCTGTCACCGAGGAGGAAGGCTGTCCTGGCCCTGTCAGACAAGTACCTTCTGCCAATCCCTGGTGGTTTCCCTTCGCAGGCAGGAAGAGGCAGGCAGCGCAGGTGGATGGTCCCCAAGCTGTCTGTATTCATTACTTTACAGAAACTTGTTGTAGGTAGGCAGGTCCGGAGACCTTTCCTCTTCTCTGTTGTCATGATGTTAGGCATCATCTGCAAAGTGTGAGAGAGATAACTCTATAACTGACTCCGGGCTTGGGCCGGGAGACAGCAGAAGGCCGAGGGGCGGGGAGCCGGCGAAGCCTCCCTGCAGCCCCCCGGAAAGCCCTGCGCTGAAACGAGCATTTTATTTGCCGTTGTTATTGTTCCCGTAATCTGATAAAGTGAGATTTCACCGTGAACGAATGTACTCTAAAATTGCCTACTAAATAAATTAGCAGGTTATCTTATTGGGATAATAAACACACTCTTTCTTTCTTTCTTTCTTTCTTTTTTTTTTTTTTTCCCCCTGCCTCCTCACACGAAGTGTAAGCTTTACATTCCAGCCCTCGGGGCCCTTAGCATTATTATTTTTAATGACTGAACACCAGTCTTTCATTTAGCTTGTTTGTAGAGTTACTGTAAATGATCTTTCTGCTGTTGGTTCTTCATTTGGAATTCTGCATGTTACGCTCGCTTGGAGAGCTCTGGGGGGCCTCTGAGAATCGGGAGGCTGTGCGAAGCACAGTATCTTCCAGCAGCATGGCAAGCAGGCTGCGGCAGGGGAGGCAGAGAGGGTGTATTGAGGACGCCCGCATGTGTAAACCTACGTCCGGGCTGGAGTAGAGTGACACACACACAGTGCTCGGGAGCCCAGCCTCGTCCCTGCGCTGGCAGTCTCTCCCTGGATATTCCGGAGCATTTTCCTGTTCTGCCCCGAGGCACGTGAGGCCGTCACCTCTGGGCTGTGTCACGAGGAGAATGACACCGATTTTGAGGGGGTGAGGAGGGCCTACCGTGCAACAGTGAGATCATGCCCTAAGAGGCACTGGACTTTCCCAAGGAAGCGTCCTTTCGAGCTCTTAACGACAGCAGCACGGTACCTGGGAATTTGTGACTTTTCTAGTGAATGTGGACGAAGGGTTGCAAGCCCAAATGCCCGCAGGGCCTGGCAGGTACCCCAGGTGAACGAAGGCGCAGAGGTGGGGCTGAAGTGAATGGGAGGTGCACACCCAGTCCAAAGTAGGCGGCCCCTCTTCAGCCTTGCCAGGAGGCCAGATCCTTGTTACTAGGTCCTCTACATTTTCAAGAGAAGTGGAAAAAATAGAGAGAGAGAGAGAGAGAGAGAGAGAGAGAGAGAGAGAAAGAGTGTTTATGATGTCTTCTAACTGTTTAAATGTTAGTTATTTAATGTTAGTTAGTTAGTTAGTTAAATGTTAGAAATTCAAATTATACAGGCTACTTAATCAATACCTGCCTGGAGACCAGATGGTGTGGATAGGAATCTGATAGAGAATGGAAGTCTTGCCCGCTCTGTAGGAAAACTCTTCTCCGCTATCTCACGCTTCTCAACAAGAGAGACGATGACCCTGGCCAGGAGACGAGGATGCGATCTGGGCACTGCCTTCTGTGACCTTGTAACATAGTTATGCTCTATGTGGGATGTTGCTTGGAGGAAATAAATATATATATATATATATACATTTATATATATACACACACACATATATACACGCGTGTATATATATACGTATACACGTGTATACATGTATACACGTGTATATATGTATACACACGTGTATACATGTATACACGTGTATACACACACACACACACACACACACACGCACACACATATATTTGCCTCTAACTCAACAGTCTCTTTTCTTTTACAGAGAAAGCATATGAGAGTTTTCAGAAGTAAATGCGCTATATGTGGTGCTCATTGTCACCATAAAAACGGTGTCTGTAGGATTGTTGGCAATTTTGAATCTGATGAAGGGTCTGATTCGCAGGGGTGAAGGGCAGGGGCTTCTCCGCTAGCGATCACCATTTCTCCTGTTGCACCCTCAAGTTTATGCCTCACCCCGGCTCCACCTTGGGGGAACCCAGCTGTTCCCTCATGGCTCAAAGATGTCATGTGGTCAGAATAATCTTTCAGTCTCACTGATCCGGACCAATGCCCACATGGAGGTGTGGCCTGGGAAGCTGTTAAATACATGTGGGTTTGATCTTCTGGAGAAGAGGAAAATATAAAAACTATTTCTTCCCTTTAATAAAAAGAAAAAGGTACGCATAAACCTTGGCTGCCGCTGAAGTCAGCCGTTACGCATGCGTGGCTAAATTTCATTGTAAATATTTCATAAGGGCTGTTAGAATGCAGCCAGGTTGACATCACAGCCCCAACTGTACCAAAGGAACCATTTCCCTAAAATAAGCCAACATTTCTAAAGAAACATGAATTTCTAATGTAAAGTTAACATCAGGTCAGAAAACCCTCTGGAAGAAATGTCTGTATCAATGTTTATAATCTCTGCATTTATGGATTTGCAGTTTGTGCAAAAAACTCCCTAAGAGACTTTATTTTGGTTAAATAAGACTAGCTTGTGAAACAGTCTGTATATCCAAATCCATCCTAACCCAGGGTCTTGGCAGCCTTTTGTATAAATAATGTCTTTTCCAAAATGTGTGTATTTGAAAAAGGAAGAGGGAAATTAAGTGGCACACCGTGTCTCTGGGTTCCCGTAAACTCACAGAATCCTAGAAGCAGAACGCAAAGGCTGACGGTTCATTCATTCTTAGAGCAAATCACAGAGCCATACGTTAATTTATTGGTTTAGTTGAGGCACGGAAGATTGCAGTGAGGAGTAAAATGTTTATCCTCCTTTCCTCTTCCTTTTATTTTATTTTTTTTGTAGTGAAAGTTTAAGCATGCCTTTTGTGTGTGTGTGTGCGTGTGTGTGTGTGGTTGTTGGTATGTCACACAGAACCCGTATGAGATTTAGAGGCATTTGGCAGAAAAGAAACGAAAAGATATTCGCATTTTGTAAAAACTTAATCCGCGTTCGCAGATGGTCCTGTTCAGGTGCTATTTTAATTATGAGGTAAAGAACAGCTCCACACAGTAGGAAGTCGTCTTAATAAATGGAGAGGGGCCTTTGTCTTCAAGCAGTCAGAAAGCCTTGTTACCGAGAAATTTAAATACTTTGTGTTGTAGGGGAGAGTCTCAAAATGACCGGGATGCTTGGAGGAAAGCAAAACGATGGGCTCTTCTAAAAATCAAATGAGTTCACTAGAAAATGTCTTACAGCGTGTGCGGCTTTAAGCTGCCTTAACCTTGGTCGTTTCAGTGACGGCTTGTCCGGTGATACGTGTGCGCCGTAGATGTGTTCGTGTGATCCGAGGAAAAATAAACCGAACAAATTGCAAGTAGCACTTAAAAAACATTTTTAGCCCCAAATGGAAGTATTTCTTTATGGTTCTTAAGCTCAAAGGGCTACTTTGCCCTTCAAGCGATGGAGTGCCCAGAAGAACTAACAGTAATTCAAACGCTGCTGTAACTTACAGCTTGCATTAATAACACACAAATAGAACAGTCGTCTTATTAAACGTTAGTAATATAATAATGTCTTACTGTCTTTCCCTTAGTGGGGAATTATGAGGACCTCGTGTTAGGACCTCAGTGTCGTGACATAGTTAATTATCCATGGATAATGGTTTTCAGCCATCTCGGGTCTGAGTGACGCAGCTTTGTTGTTGAGGGCTTATTAAGTGTTTGCAGACTCAGGTGCAGGGCACCTATGCACTTCCCTACAGAAGCAAACAGCTGTGTTTTCTTTACCATATTATACATCACATAGAGCGTCTCATTTATTACAGCTGAGCTAATGATGCAGGTGCAAACCTCTATGTCCCGTGCTCTATGGCGATGATATATTTGCTGTAGAGATGTTAGCTTGTTTTTCCTAAGTAATTAATCTTTTCTTGTACCCACTGTATCACATGAAAATGGGTTCACGCAGGGCTCAGAATACATTTAACCCGGTCTGCAAGAGATGGGGCGAGACCTCTGCGTATAGTGGCATTTTTTTCGTTCACAAGGGCCTCCCCCTGTCTGCAGTCTCCCCACAACACGAGGCTCCCATTACTAGGAACTTAGGCTAATGAAAGGGAATGGTTTTCAGTCCTTTAGCACCGAGACAGAATTCAGACCTGAGTATGTGCTAAGTGAAAGTAAGCCTAGTGACGGTCACGCAAGTTCGGTCTCTCGACGAGGCTGCGTATTATCCACGCAGAGAGTCGTGGGCGGCGGGTGTGTGTCGAGTCTAAAAATGCCTCCCGGTTCATGCCCAGGTAGGCCCTTCTGACACGTGCCAAGGCCTAGCTCAGACGCTCCTGGGGCGTAAAACCCATGCACTGAGGGCGCACACGATGATTTTGTCATACCCGCACGAACATGTTTTAAGTTTAAGGGTAATGTATTTTGCTTTAGATTAGAAAAGCATAATCAGCATTTGGATCCATGGTTCTCAGGTGAGATTGTTGAGGACAAGAGTGAAGTCAGTCTTTAAGTTTTGGGGTTAAAAAAAATTTTTTTTTAAGTTGTTTTAAAGAAAAATGCTAGACGTACAATGTAAGTGGTCCGTGGCTGTCGCCACGAATCATGACGGTGGATCGCATCATCAAAGGTTAGGAAGCACTGGCCTTACAAACCAAAGGGGTCAGGAATCCTGTGTTTTACAATCATCATGCTCTTGATTATGAAGAAGATGATGATCATCCTAATTAATAACAACAGCTAACCTCAATGCATCTTCGTTGTATGCCACGTCGTCCTCTAAGTGTTTTACCCACGTGTCTTTATTTACTCTTCGTGCCAACCCGAGGAAGGAAGTGCCACTTTCATGTCCACCTCACAGTTAAGGTACATAGGACCCAGGAAGGCTAGGGAATTTACCAACAATAACAGAAAGGTTGTAAGTGGCCAAACTAGGACTTGAGCCCCGGCAGTGAGGGTCTTGTGTCCACTTTTGAATCGCTGCATCTTTCTACATCTCGATGGGTTGAGAAATGTCACCTTCTGTCTGCCCTCTAAAGACGAAGAAGAAGGGTGGAGCAACATGAAAATATACAGCACTGCGTGTGAGAGTATATATATTATTTATGTATATAAATAACAGAGTATTTGTATTTATATTATTCGTATATATTACATAGACTCAAGTATAATCTAATAATGCAGTAAGCATCCATGTGCTCTGAGGGCTCTGACCTGCCTCAGGCCCTGCTGTGACTATATTCTGAGTTCTTGGCTTCCTTAGAGAGCATCCTGGATGTATACTGGAACAGATGCCTTAGAATTTGAAATCCTTTATTTGAGTTGATGAAAAAAGGCAGGGAGGCAGGGAGAGTATCATCGTATTTTTTTTCAGTCACTGCCACAGAACCCTGCAAATATGTACTACGAGGGCAGAATTGCAGAATTAACACTTACTGTCCAGGGACCTCTGGATAGTGAGAAATGCACAAAATCTTCGGCAACTTGTATATTTCTGCACTTAGAAAAGCATCATAATTCTTTTCCCGAGTCACTTCAAATATATAGAAGAGTGTTTACTCGTGTCTGAAACGGTAAGTGAAACTCTTTAGCCAATAGCAAGGTTATATTCCCAAAAAGAAAAGACAGAGAGTTAACCTCTGAAAGAAAACTAATTGCAACTCGTAACAAATGCTCTGAGATGAATAAAAGAACATGGCCCACAGACCACGACATAGGTGGGAGTTAGGTCTCCCAGGTCCCAGAGCAAGACCAAAGGCACACATTTGAAGCTGTCTCCTGACTCTTGGTTTATCTTGATTGAAAGTCCCAGAAAAATGCTCAAGCAGGCAAGCATTCGCATCTGTCTTTCTCATCTGATGTTTTTCTAAGCCAAATTGCTTCGTTTTCTTCAGTAGTATTTATGACTAGCTCCATTGCACAAGGAAGCCTGACTTGGGTAAGGCGTTAAGGTATGGAGAAATGGGTAATTGGGCCACTTAGAAAACCTGTCCGGTGCATGTTTCCAAGCCAGCCTCCCCATGGGCCAGAAGTCATCACGAACAATTACTGGAGAATTGTGAGGCGCTCAAGGAAGAAAATTGCAGAACAAAATGGGTTGAAAGAATTTATACTTCTGTCATTTCCAGCCGAAGCCGAGGGGGTACAACTCGTGTCTCGCACCATTGTAATCTACAACCATCTAATTTGCTAACAAGACTTAAACTGATCAGGATTTGCAAGTCTCCTCCACCAGTATAATCAAAACAAGAAGCATTTGGCTCTGGAGAGTAAATGTTGTCGATCTTTTCTTCTGCAGCCCCACCATGTTCTTTCTGGCAGGCTGAGATGAAACAGAAAGCTGATATTTGGAGCCACTGGAATTGCAGGCCTTGTAATTTTGAAATATCCATTTTATCCCGTGTAATTTCTTCCCTAAGATTCCTCAGCCTAAATCTGATACAGGTAGGAGCCAAGACAAATAGTAACCATTTATAGTCACCCAGACCAGTTTGAATTTCAGTCTAATGTAAAGCAAAGAGCGTTTTTGGCTTCATTTCAGGTGTGTAACAGGGGTAGAAAATGCATTTAAAATTTAGCAGCAAATGTTACCATATGTTTCCATAACAACTGCAAACTTTTATGTTCGAGAAGCAATAATATAAACACGTAGGAATCTTGGAACAGTAAACTATTAATTTACCAAATATAAAAAATCCAGCATGAAGGGGCTTTTATGGCCACAGAAGCCATGAGGGGGCCCGGCATCCCGTGAATTTCTCCATTATGTGGCAGAAAATACTGCCGGTCGGTTTAAATGAGCAAATCTTTTAAAATTATAAGTACAGTGTCAGTTCTCCACAGTGCATTTTTTTTCTGAAACAACGTGTGGTGGTGCCAGCTATGGCTGATTTCTTTTACCATCTTGAACTAGTAAAATGCCCTCGAGTAGCTGCCCCCAACGCACATCCGTAGAATAAGTGCATTTTTGTTTTCTTCGTCCATAGCTTTAAACTCAGTAATGGAGGCTGGAGTCCTGCACAAAGGGCAGTGCCCAGGAGCCGGCGCTGAGGCTTGTCAAGGAAGAGGTGTTCACAGATTGTTGATACATAGGAAGAAGGTTCACGGTTTTCTACTCCCCATTTTGAAATACAAAAGAGACAAGGGGCAGAGGGGGAGAACGGCTCTACGTGACCACATCTTAAAAGAGAAGAGTTAGTAACTAGACTTGGTGGGGGAAACTCAGTGTTCTCTGATGTCTCCGTAGGGAAAAGAAATAATCTTCTTTTAAGATGCATATTAGAAACATGGCAGTCTGCAGCCCCACCATTCTTTGCATTCGAAAAGAAGCACGGTTTTTTTTTTTCCCCCTAAACCTACCCCAGCGTGTGGAAAGGGTTTGGAATCCTCTCCTAGAACAAAACGACGTTACCTTGTCATTTAAGGTAAGGTGATGCACCTTGGCCAGCCCCAAAACGTGGGTTCATGCGATGGCTGTCATTGAATATACCGATCCATGAAGGTTAACGTCAGATAGAAGAGAAGGTGAAAGGAAGGTTAACGTCAGATAGAAGAGAAGGTGAAAGGAAGGTTAACGTCAAATAGAGGGTGAAAGGGAGGTATCGGCTGCCCTAAATTGAAGGGCAGAACTCCCGAGAAGGCCGTTCAGGAAGGGCCCTGGTATGGTTACAGGTTACAGAAAGGGCTACAAGTCTCTAAGTTTCAGAAAGTGGAGTAAAGAGGCCCCACCGTTCCAGCTGGGCCAGCGTGTCCAACTGGGCCTCCCTGCAGCCTTCACAGTGGAGCCCACAGGCTGCTGAGCCAGAAGCGACATGGTGGGGACATCGGTTAAAGCCGGGCTCACGTTGTTAGTGGGCAAAGACAGAGGCTCATGTTTAACGTACTGAGGAAGGCTGGTCGGGCGGGAGTGAGAGCGGGAAGCACAAATGAGGGTAGAAGAGATGTTTTGTAGAAACTGGTTCATTACCAAATCCTCGGTGGGCCTCATTTTAGGGCAGAACCTTAATGGACCCTGGTTATCGCTTTCTCTGGCAGCGTTAGTAAGAAAGTTTCTTGTGTTTCCGTCTGCACGTGGCCACTCCGAAGCATCATCTGGGAACTTTATTGAGATTGGAGTCTGGCATTAATCTTAAGGGTCCCTAAGTTGTGTCTGCCTCCCCACTAGCATGAAAAATGGGTGGGTGGTGATGAGGATACCCACTAACTAACGATATCACCCAGGCTTCTGGGGCACCTGGGTGGCATAGTCACTTGAGCATCTGAGTCTTGATCGTGGCTCAGGTCATGATCACATGGTTTATGAGATCAAGCCCCACGTTGGACTCTGTGCTGACAGTGCTGAACCTGCTTGGGATTCTCTCTCTCTCTCTCTCTCTCTCTCTCTCTCTGCCTCCCTCTCTCTCCCTCTCTCTGCCCCTCTCTCTCTCAAAATAAATAAACATTTAAAAAATTATTATAGGCTTTTGAATAGCCCTATATCTCCATACCCGGTTGATGTGCTAAAATGTCAAAACCAAAGGATCTGTGTTTGTTTTGATGGATGTGGGGAAGCAAGAGGACTCTAGGGAGCACGTGGCCTATCATGAAGCCCGTCTTGGGGAGAAAATCAGCTCCAATAGAGGAGGCAGTGCAGCTACTAAGTGGCAGGAACACCAGACCTAGCCCCTGGTGGACGAAAGGAGCATTCATGGAAGAAGAAGGGGCCGGGTGCGACCTTGCAGGGTCGAGGAGGACACCAGGGGCGGGAAGACCCCAAAACCATTGGAATGTAGGGTTACTTCCTGGAGGCAAAAGCAGAAGTGTCATGAGAGGAGGCGTAACATACCCACGAGCCACCCCCGCCCCCCCACAACATTTTCCTCTCTGGTCTTGGAATCTCCAAACAAGCCTGGCTGAAATTTGCTTCTGTACCATTCAGATCTTTGCTCCAGGGGTCTTCTCCTTAGATTGTCTTTTGAGGGATGGCCCTGGATGGAGATGGGTCAACTTTAAGGTGACCTTTTTTCAACGGAGGCCATCTCCCACTAGAGGTCTTCTTCTCCCCTGGCTTCAGCTGGGCTGGCATCTGACAGACGTGTAAACAGATGCAAGCATTGTTGCTAATGACAGGTGATTATAAGAGGCATGGGGGCCAAGGTAATTAAACCGCGATTTGACAGGCACATTTGGCAATGTAAATTTCAGCATTAGAAATATCTTTGCGGTGTGCTTTCCCCACTTGGTTTGGCGAATAGGATCCATTCTTATTCTTCAGAGTGTGGCGCTTTGAGATCTGAAACTGTGCTGTCTGAAGTGTGGGGCTCCAAAAAACGGTTACCAATGGACCGTGTGGGGAGCTGGGCGGTATCGACTCTTTCCAGGATCTGCTCTAGAGTGGGAATAGTGGCGGGAATGGGGCCTGTGCCCGTGGTGCAGGGATTGTATTTGACGTAGTATCATGACTGATTTAATAGTGACAATGCCTTGGAGAGACACGTGAATTATTTTTATGCCACCGTGGTTTCAGCTTCTGTCCCTCTTACCTGGGTTTACCTGATGTCGCTCCCATGGATCAATCCAAAGATAGCTTACTCAATTCTCTTGTCCCCTAAATTTCTACTGCTAGAAGTAGGGAAAAAAATCTCGCATCGTCAGTAACCTGTTGTTACACGGAACCACGGTAGAAACAGTCATCAAGGTCATGGAATTTGTCCACTAGATTTAAATGTAATATTTTAAAAAAAAAAAAAAAAGCAAACACTACATTGTTTTTGCTGTCAGGATCATTAGAAATGCCTGTTTAGACACTTAGAGACTATTTCCTGCTAATGGCGGCAAGCTTGGAATCATGTGTTTGCCGGAATCCTGTCTTCTATTGGATAAATAGCAGACCTTCCTAGAGACGTAATATTTACGGTTTTGACTACTGGATTAGCTATATGACTGGCTGTGTGCCTGTACAGACTAGCTCTTTTATAGTAACTGTGGGTAGCATGGTCTCTCCTAATACAGTGACAGGCAACATTTATTATTTATCACCTCGTCTAAGGGGGAAACTCCTCCCAAACAGGTTAGTTCATTCCTCTGCTGCAAAACCAGCTTTTTAATACTCTTGGTGTTGTGCATACCTGGCTATTTGAAGAGGTCAGTGAAGCAGACCCTTCAAAGGCGGCCAGCCACTGGCAGGCGAGCGGTGTCTTTTCCTCTGCCAATTTTGATTTTCTCCAGGGAGGGGGTATAGAGGGAGATGAATTTGTGAATATGGTTTGGTTTATGCCAAAGGAGTGCCGAGCGATCGTGCCTCTTTGTGGGATTGCCCCCCTCCAGCGTGGAAAGCTCCCGGCCGGCCTTTACATTCTGCTTCAGGCTGCAGTCAGTTCCGAAGCTGAAGCTTTTTTAAAGCTTTGTCAGGTAGGTTAAAAGGTGTCCCACCCCCGGTGTATTAAAAGAGAGAGAGAGAGATTAAACTCGCTAAGCCTGCCATGTTCCCTCTAAAATATCAAGTCAAGATGATTTTTAAATCCAAAGTTACTAGGCTTGGGGCGTGTGACCTTTAGCGAAAGGAGCCTTGGAACTGGGGAGGAGAGATCCGTGCAAAAAGACAGTCGGCCCACGGGCTGGTGGCCTCAGGAAAGCTGCGGAAGCCAAAGTGAATCATCCCTGTTTCTCTGCCTTCCGGCCAACAAAGGCACTAACCCCAAACAAGTGCCCAGCCTGACACCTGGGTCTCTGGATTTGCCACAGAGGCCCAGGTAGCAGACCGTTTCTCAGAGCCACCTGTTTACGGCACTGCCTCTGGTGAGCTCCAGGGGGTTATGGATCAGGAAGGCAGGGCCCTCTGCCCTCAGGAGGCTTGAAATCAGATAAATACGACTGCTAATAATAACTCTTCATTGAACTTTTAATAAGCACTCAGGTGCTTCTCATGTATTATTTACTCAGTTAATCCCAAATAATTACAGTACTAGCTAAGGCTTTATTGAGTGCTTCTCCGTGCCAGGTACTTTTTAAAGTGCTTAACATGAATTAACTCAACTATTACAATGTGTGTGTGTTTTTTTTGTTTTTTTTTTTAAATTATCCCCTAATTTTAACAGGAGAAAAAGCAAGGCAAAGAGATGTTGAGTAACTTTCGCAGGGACACCGGGGCCCAGAGGCAGAGGAGCTGGGATTCCAGAGCAGGAAGTCAGGTCCCCAAGGCCGAGGCCTCTGCCGTCTGCCGCCCGCCATCCACGGAACCCATGTTAGGATCACCTTGCGGGCGTGTGAAACTCAGACTGCCGGCCTTCCTCTGGACCGTTCACATTTCTGACAGATTCCCGGGGGGGGGGGGGGGGGGGGGGGCGCTGATGCCCACTGCTCTATGCCAAGGAGAAGAGAGCTGTGGAAAGCAGTCACCCTAAAGCAAAAACAAAGAGAGAGACAGATGTCATATTATTAATATAAACAGGGTGATTTGAGAATGCGAATAGCACTAATCATATTATTATTTTATTACTGTCACTGTAGCAGGCACTTAGTGAGCAGTTACTATGTCCTGGGCACCGTTCCATTAGCCAGGGAACCATCCTAACTGGTACTCTGGGCTGTGTCATTTACTCCTCACGGCAGCCCTGTGAGGCAGACACGACTGTTCACCCCATTTTATGGCTGAGGAAATGGAGGCACAGTTTACAAACTTGCCAAAGTGCCCGAGCGAGGATTCGGTCTCGGGTTCCCCACCCCCCCCCCCTCCCCCCCCCCCCCCGTGTAATTCTGGAGCCCACGCTCTTGACCGCGAAGAGACCTGCGGACAGCTAAGGGGACTCAGAGCCACATCCGTGGAGCAGGCGGTGTGTGAGCTGGCCCCGAAGGAGGAGGGAGCGGAGGAAAGGCTGCCCAAAGGGAAGGGAGAAGTGCAGGGGACGGGGTGGGGGGCGAGGACCAGCGAAGTGTGACTGGGCGCACAGCGTGGGGACTTCCCCGCGAGCCGCTTGGAGGAAACGAAGGATGCTGCTGGAAGAGTACGTTGAAGGCTTTGAAGGTCAGGAGTCGATGGTCCTCAGGAGCAGACTCTGTGCCCCCAGGCAGCCGTCGGAGGCACACGCGGACTCAGAACTCGTCGTGAAACTTCCAGACAGGACGGTGGAGCCATTCTTTGTCGGAGGCGCTCTCGGGCCGTCTCTTCTCTCTGCCTTTCATGGCCGGAGAGCATCAGAGCCCGTTCAGAGGACGGTTTGATTTCTGAGGTTAGCGACCCTGTGACAGTGACTCATGCCCTGCCGAGGGAGAAGTGAGGGATTTTTTTTTTTCTTCTTTTTTGGGACGCAAGCCACGTCCCACACAACCGGGGACGTGTGTGCACGTCGGTGCGCGTGTCCGTGCGCGAACCCACGTGCCGGCCTCGGAAAACGCCTGCCGTGGCCCTGGGGCGGCGGGTATCGTTGGAGTTGCCAACTTGTTTTATTTCTGATATTGCCTGGCAGCCCCCGAAGGAGGGAGAGGATGAATTTTCATCTCCCATTTACTAGACTTTCATTATATCGTGCTTACAGACACAGTGTCAGCACATAAAATGTTAAACATCACTGGTCTGAAAGAGGCTCCCATTGTCTTACCTCTGGTGCTGGGGGAATCTTGCTAGGCTTTCTGCAGTGGTTCTGTCAGTGTAATATGACATGAAGCGTTTCTCAGTAATGACAGACATTGAATATGAGTGGCAGGAACCTTGACCGCGAGGAATGGGTTCAATTACCAGAGACGGGGGGTTACCTGAGATAAAACCAAAGGGCCCAATTGTGCTCGGTTTCGACCCCTTGACTCCCAGATCCAGAGCAGCAGAGACAAATGGCTGATTAACCAGCCCCTAGCCCTCTCTCTCTCTCTCTCTCTCTCTCTCTCTCAATCTCTCTGCAGTGATAAACTTGTTTGGATTTCCCTGTCCGGGGAAGAAGAAAAAAAAAAAAAATCTACGGGTGGCAGGTCTCTAAAGGAAATACGATCAGAAAACAGGAGGGCTGGTGCTAGTCATTTCTGTCTCTTGCAAGCACAAAACCAAAACCCGTCGTTCTATCTGGGAGCGGATCTAGGACACGGTGTCCGGAAATCAATACAAGATCAATGGTTGCTCTCTTAACCCCACCTTCCTTTTGCAGCTGCAGCACACTGCTCAGTTCACCTGTAGCCAACCTGACGCCAGTGTCAGCGAGAGCTCCTGCCATCAGACGCCCTCCTTTTTTTCTTTCCTCCTGCAGGCTGCTCTGCTCAGCATCGAGCACAGCTTTCTGCTTGTTTATAGTCCACTGCTTATAGCCCCCAGATAGAGTTCTAGCAAGCAGCCCAATTAAACTGTCGCGGGCCGCCCTCACTTGACTAGCTCTGCGGAGTCATTTAGCCAACAGACATTCCTGACTATTACAGCTGGTAGCAGCATGTCTCCAGCGCTGGAGATAAAATGAATGAAATTTGTTATCCCGGGCCGACACTTGATCCCAGCTGTTGAACTAATGCTGTTGCACCTGAAGTTTTTCTTTATGGTAATTGCTGTCTGTGTTATTATTTCAGATCCTAAATTGGAGAAAATTGCAACAGGTATTAAATTCTTGGAGCCAATTCACGGGAGTCCTATTGTGCATTCTTCCAGGGTAGATTCCAACTTCTGTTCGAGGCGGGGAGGACAGATTTTGCTAGCCAGACACACTGGCTTGTGTTTCATTATTATCAGGGACATTCCACTTTGAGGTCTGGGCAGGCTTTTATCAGCTTTACCTGAAATCTGCTTTGAAATCTACTTTGGGTACTAATTCAGTCAGCATATGTTGGGACTGGCCCTGGGGAATTCGGTGACGATGACCAGCGCTGACAGTGATCAGTCTGGTTGACCCATGACACATCCTTGGTAGAGCAGTGAGTCTCCTGCATTGTATAGGCTTAGGCAAGCGGGCAGTGTGAAATAAGACTTCCCACAGGGCCCCTTTGGAAGCCACCGCTCTGGGTGGTAGTTCTCGAATGCACCACTTCACTGAGAGCCCATTGAATATGTATGTCACGGGTTTGAAGGCTCTCGGCCTCCCGGAGGCCGAGATCACTGGGCCTCACTGCCGGTTACCGTTCACTGTCTCCTCATTTCTGTTAACCTCCTTCACCAGGTCTCATCCTCGAGTTTGGGGATTTGGAGACTTTCCAGAATAACATATGAACCATATTCGGAGGAGAGAGCAGCCTCAGGAAGCTTGTAGCAGACAGCATGGGAAAGCATGTCTTTTGCAGCATTCGCCTGTCTGCTTAGCTTCTGGTCAGCACTGACGGTGAAGGCTCCGGGCGGGATCCGGAGCGAGAATTCGGGTCTGGCTGGTGGTGCAAGCACTATGCTCGCCTTCAAGCGAACGCTCTGGGGGAAGGTGACCCCTCCGATGCGGTCGCTTCCGTTTCTATCTGAAGACCGCACCTGGCAGCCATCGTAGCACTCCTTCAATGTCAGGGGCATACTCTCACCTTTAGAATCCAAAGGGTTTGTTCCTGTGCACATTAGGAAGCTTTGACAGGCTCTCGTCTGTATTTTGATGAGAAGCAACTGTGAGAAGCTCAAACCTCAAAGTAAAGGAAGATAGACATAGGGCGTGTGCCGATGCTCGCGCCATCCTTTGACCCCCCCCCCCCCCACCATACCTGGGCGGTCTCCCGACTGGTTCACGGTCCCCTGACGTGAGGACCCCTGGAAGCCTGCAAGGAATCATCCGAAAGTCCTACTTTCTTTGCCGCTGTGCACATCTGTGCTTTGAATGCCAATGGCTAGTATCGGACTGTCGATGGTGGAGGATTTGCATCGCAAGTTGAAGTCCATAGAGTTTGTGGGATCTGCAACATACTGAACGTATGGTGGTCTGCATTACTTTCTATACTCAGAGGCCTTCACGCTAATTTGCTAATAAGATACTTTGAAAACTCAAATCTGTTGAAATTGAATTACTGTAATTTATAGCAAAGCTCAAAATGAGAAATCTGTATTTTCTTTGCCCACCGAGAAAACGAAAGATTAGTCTTTCATTTGTATATGAAGGGTAGAGAATATGTATAGAGTATCAAGTATAGAATATGTTTTTAAATCCTGGGAGATTTATTTCCCTACTCTCAAATCCAGTAAGAAAAACCAGCCTTTTCTTCAAAACCGAACCAAGACTGATCTGTCTTGCATTTTTTGAAATCATGAAATTCACGGCCGTTTTAGGTATCTTTAAACAATAGACTCACAAGCATACGTTGACTTGCTCCCAGAGGTCCTTCAAACAAAAGCACATTCATTCTTGTCGTTGGTATTTGAAGATCGGAAAGATACCACAGTAACACAGGTAAAACTTGTTACATAATAACTGCACGTGTGCATTTCAGACCCAGCACGCACGCACCCATTCTCCATCATGTTTCTGCCTCTGGATTTCACCAGCATGAGCCGTAAGCGCTTCTCTCCAAATTTTACCTGGACTTCGTGTTTTCTATACGTTGAGTTACTGTTAGGGCGTAGATTGTTTGACTCATTTGCTGTGGGATTGCGTGGAGAACAGGGTGGTGACCTCAGCAAATGAGCCTGGGCAAGAGCGTGTTTGGCAACCGGCCATTATAACACTATATATAAAATAGGAGTCAGAATTTGGGAGATCCCTAGGATGGAGACAGCGGAGAGGATGACGGAGATTTGGGCTCTCAAAAGGCAAAAATAAAGGAAAACAGTGACCCTTCTCGGTGGCACTGGGTATTCGTACGCCTATAGCCAGGTCAGTGTAGTAAAAAGATTCTTAAGATGGCAAATGTTTGGGTGAGGTGAGAGTAATGCGTCGAAAGGACGGACTCCTGAAAGTTTCTCCTGCAAATCCTGAAATAATTCCTTCCTTCTCTTAGGCTCACATTTAGAGAGTCAGACCTTGCATTAAGTGCCTTGTACCCACTGTAACCTTCTGTCTCGTTCTCCATAATTCATTGAGGTAGAGTGTGTCCTCACCAAGGAAGAAAGTGGGCCCCCAGAAGCAAAAGTGGTGGTTCCCACTGAATGTTTTCTACATAGTTTTAGAAGTTGAGACTCAAACCTGGGGCTGTTGCTGGCTAGAGCCACGGTACCAAGTTTTGGATTTGGGTCTCTGTGAGATCAGTTGCTCTTATCTTGGAAAGCAGTAGAACTTTCAGCAAGGAACTTCAAGCAGATGGCTAAAATTCCTCAGTTGTTCGTGATAGGCTTTTGTCCCGATGCTAGGCTTTTGTTCACTGCTGTGAAAAGTAAACCCTGCTGGCATGTAAAACAAAGTATACTTCTCAAAAGCTAAATTTAAAAATTTTTTTTTCAACGTTTTTTATTTATTTTTGGGACAGAGAGAGACAGAGCATGAACGGGGGAGGGGCAGAGAGAGAGGGAGACACAGAATCGGAAACAGGCTCCAGGCTCCGAGCCGTCAGCCCAGAGCCCGACGCGGGGCTCGAACTCACGGACCGCGAGATCGTGACCTGGCCGAAGTCGGACGCTTAACCGACTGCGCCATCCAGGTGCCCCTCAAAAGCTAAATTTAAACCGGTTTCCATAAGGGTGAATTACTTGGAATTGGTTGAGTTCGCTGACTCATGGGTCAGAGTAGGTCTTCGTCTAGACCAGGGGTTGGTAAACTTCTTCTGGAAAAGGGCCAGACGGTAAATATTTTAGGCCCTGTGGGCCACACAGTCTCTGTCACAACTGCTCTGCTCTTCCGGCACCAAAGCCACCATAGGCCATATGTAAACGAAGACGTGTGGCTGTGTTCCAATAAAACTTTATTTACTAAAACAGGTGGCAAGATTTGGCCTGCAGGCTGTAGTTTGCCAACCCCTGGTACCACACCTTGAGGAAGAGTTATCTTTAAGGGAACCAGAAGACAACAAATGTTTTCTTTTCCTTTATTAGCTGTTTATGTAGATTGCTGGTGAGCAAGCAGTGCCTTCTCAGCATAATTTGAAACCCTTTTCATTGGCTGCGATTTTAAAGTTGGGTTTTTTGTTGTTGTTTTTTTAATCTCTTGTTTAAGCACATGTTAAATGTGTCCGTGTTCTTTCCATTATATATCTTGGTTGCCTTCCCAGACTTCAAATTGCAGTGAATTTATCCCCAAAGGATGTTTGGTATCACTTCTCAAGATGCAATTTGAGTGTCGTCTGTTTCTGTAGTGGAGAAGGATTCCAAATCTTCATTATTGAAGTTTCACAGAAAATAATGAATCATTAAGATAGCTGTTACTCCGTGCTGTTAAGGTATACTGCATCGTTTGCTGTCTTGTCTTACAGCCTCACATCAGTCCAGAGAATAAAGTGGTATGAAGATTTAATTTTAGGGCTGCGCATGAGGCATTGGATTATGATTTCTGGCCAAGTCCTGCCGAACTCAGATTACATTATAACGAAACTGGTTTTTCAACTAAGAGTTTTCCAACGGGGAAAACTGCAAACAGACAACAGAAGCCCAATAAACAGTTCGAGTCTCAGAATTATTTGCCACAGCAGCTGTAGAAGTGTCCTTGTTGTCATGCTATTTCTGTATAATGACCCCCTTTGATAAATCATCCCATCACGGGCCACCAAATCATCGGGAAGAGGGCATCAGCTTCTTTTACCGAGGGAATCCGTGGAGGTACTCGACAGTAGTATTTAACTTTGATGCGCTTTTTTCCCTCCTTACAACTCCCCCCTCCTCACGGGCAGCCGTGTTGGGGAAGAGGGGAGGTCCCACCAGAAATTGCATTCTTAACACCTCGGCGTCTTTGCCACCTGCTTGAGGGTGTGCCTACTGATCCCTACTCTTACTGTCACGTGAGATACCTGTGTTCTCTTGATTCTCCAGCTCCCTACATGTGAAATACTCAAGTTACCTCCATGCTGTCGTCCCTCTGTGTTTTCTAGAGCAACAGCCCGGGGCAGTGGGAAAACTATGACTCCTGTGGTCCAAAACCCTCTTATCTTCAATGGGCCGCTTCACTTCTCTGACCTTTCAGTTCCCTCTTGTGTAAAATCAGAAGAATACCAACCTTACGTTGTAATCTTAAAACTTGACGAGGAAATATGTTTAAGTGCTTTGTAAATTACGCTGATCATGTCTGAGTTATTTTCCCTGTTTAGCTAGCTAGCTGGCCTGGCCTTGTTCTGGAGGCTCCTTTGCCATCGTTAAAAGAACCAAATCCGTCGCCCCGCTCTTCTTGGAGCATGACACGTAGAGTCGCCCATGTGAGAAGCAGCTTAATTGCAAATCAGCTGCGGTCGCTATACGACAGAATGCCAGTGGGCACTGTTCCCATTGTGTTGAATAAATGTTCCCCCTGCAAACACAACGTCAATACTAAAGTCAACGTGTAAAATTTCTACCACCTGCCTTTGCACCTTCTGACTGGGGGCTCCTATTTGACTCTACTGTTTGTCTCGTCAGGGTACAGCATTTTAATACATAGGGCAGATCTCTCTGTATTAGCAGTCTGGGCAGATCTTTTGTTGATTTTGATTTCTCTTAGCTCGGGAGAACAGTTGCCTTCCAGAGCTCCCTAAAGTAAGTGCATATGCCACTAGCCTCTCTTTAGAATCGGTGCAAGCCAACAACAGCCTCTTAAGTTTGGCGACCGTCTTTGCTGTTACTTACATGTGATGTAATCACAAACAGAAAGAAACTTTGCTTTACGTATGTAACTATGAGGGACAGGTGGATGTGAGCGTGAGGCACTGGTAACTCCTGCCCATGTCAAATGAGCTAAATCCTTCCCCCCAAACCAGCCAGGAAAACATATGATACCATTTGCAATGGTAGAATGTTGCACGCTGTTCTCCTGTAATTATAATGGCCTGATCTGTGTGGGGTGGGTGAGGCTTACTTCACAGTCATTAATCTACTGAATCTTAGTATCAGTGGCCCATCTTGAGGAGCAGCGGTACTTGGCTGGAGGAGCAGGGCTTTGATTTCATTGTAATAAGGATAGCTTTGTTAAAATTCTGCCGCGCGGTGGTGCCTGAGGATTCTGGGAAGAGAAGGTTTTTCTCCCCCCCCCCCCCCCCCCCCTCTCTCCTTCTCTTACGTGGTGGGGATGAATTGTTTCTCTCTCTTCCATCCCCTAGGTTACTATTTATGCTCTCCCTTGATCTCCTGCTTGTCCCTTTATTTCTCCACGTTGTGAAAGTTTCTTTCTGTGTGACCAGGAGTCTGTTTAGCAGACCATATTGTGAGTGAAGGGCCAGCGTTTGTTGCCTGATTTTGGCAATGCTGGGCAGTCAGCTGGGATGTAATTAAGACTCTGAGAACAGGCTGTCTTCTCCACGGGAAGGGCATGTTAGATGGTGCTGGGATTTGGGGCTGTCAGTTTGGCCAAGGCTGGAGACAGAGAGCTAGGGACAGAGATATTTCCTTTCATTTATAATCCCTTTATGTACAGTGTATGCACTTGGCGAAGTTTACATATAACCTAGTGGCGAGAGCTTACAAGCCAACGCAGTGAAATTAGCATATGTTACATGTATATTTTAGCGATGTTTTAAAGCAAGCGCGTACTTCCAAAGTGAATTATGCATGGACGACAGCAATAGGGTTGTGTTGCGCTGGGTGTCAAATCCCACAACTTTTTGTCGAGACCGTGGATTTTACACTAAAAAGGCAGAAAGACTAAACGAAGTAAAACAGTTTTAATTTTTAACAGTTTGGTTCGGCCCAAGGAGCCAGGCTGTGACAGATATAACTGACATTTGAATAATTGGATTAATTTAGAGAAGGGCAAATCCAGTTTTGACGGTTGTGCTTGTGTGTACGTCTTCTTTTCTTTTCTTTTCTATTTATTTATTTTTATTTGCGGGGATGGCGTTGTGTGGCGTAGGAACGCAATTTGTGGGATGCCAAGCAGAGCTTGAGGAAAGGTGCACACGATGTATATAAAACCGTCATCTGGTTATCTTACTGTTAATAAGTATGCGTGTGTGTATGTGTGTGTGTTCACACAGTAGTAAGCACTCTCTGCATTTTGTGCAAAAAGAATGCACGGTGTGGGCTTCCTTCCGCTCTGTCAGTGACACATGTATCGCACACACAAGCACATCATACGTGCTCTTGGTAACAGAATCGATACGGCTGGAGGCAAATGTCTACCCCTTCACAGGCCATATAGAGAGCGTGCAGGCGGGCCAACTCGCGGTGACATCGGCAAGCCCTCTCCGTCCCTATGTCGCTGTGTTACAAAACATCACAGCGCAGCACAGGAGAACGCCTAATTTGGTATCTGGGGTGGCAGCAGCCAGATTCCCCGTGCTTGAGTCCTCGCTCCTCCATTCCTTCAGGTTTATGGGGCTGTTTTAGCTTCTGGTGTGAAGGTCATCTCAGCAACTTGAGATTGAGAAACCCAAGCACAACACCCTACTACCACCTCCCCCCACCCCTTCAGAAAGCCCCGTAATTAAATATGCCAGCCAAACACCCCAAGACTAGAACTTGCGGCAGACGGTCTTGAACTGTGGCTCTGGGCAGGCTCTAGGAGCCTTTTCCCCAGCAGGACATTAATAGACATTAACACTCGGGCAAGAAGTGTTGATGTGTGGTTTATAATGTTAGCACCCAGTTAGGCAGGTACAACACATGCTGTAGGAATCTTGTACCAACACATGTGTGGGTTGAGTCAGATTAATGAGAACCATAAAAGGAGAGACGTTCTCCTCAAGCCGGGACTTCATGCTACCCTCCTCTTACCCAGCAAACCTGGTGCCCAGCTGGGTGGAAATGTCCCAGTTGGACGTTCGTCGAGATTAGCATAAAGAGGATGTTTGAGAGTTTTGTTTTGCTCCGTCGTTAGGTGGTCACGGAGCCCCATGTGTTAGTCAGGACTTCGCATTAAAACCCCTTTTCATCTAGTGCCTCTCAGGCCGAGAGGAAAGGAAACTTTCACGCCACGACCTAAGTGCCAGGCGAACGTTATCATTTTCCTCCCTCGGCTTTCTCCGGCTCTTCTTCAAGTGGTTCTGAATGGTTGTGAGACACTTTCTGGTTTACTTTGTAAATGGGGCAGCAAAGCGTTCTTGTCTCCTGACTGGCTCTCCTCAGAGGATTCTCAAAGCCTTTTAAAATTGTGGGTTTTTCTGGGGCAGCCTTCAAAGTCCCAGGAGCGGAGGACCATCTGTCCTTTATATTAAAAGAATCTTCTGTATTGTGTACCTGATGTGCTTGTCCCAGAGATAGATGTTGTTAATTAAGGGACAGCATTTGTCCTTTATGTGAAATAAATCTTCTCACTTGCCCAGAGAACAGTTTTGCAAGCTTGAGGAAACCATTAAGGACGCTCAGCCTGGAGTTCCGGTGTCGGCTAAAGGTCCACAGCCCAGTCTGTCATTCAGCCTTTGCTGTAGATCAGACATGTAGGACGTGGGGTGTTTTGTTTTGTGTTGTGTTTTGTTGCTTTCTAGTTAATTCGTCTACCAAGATTGTAGCCTTTTGGAAAGGCATATGTGAGTGAACGTAACATACAGTATTCGGGGTGGTTTGTGACTTTTCTGGGGAGATTTACACGTAGTGAGCTCCCAGTCTCATCCACTGTGTCTTTCCGCAGTGGATAATGACGGTGCTCCTGTCCTCCAGTGCCACGTCTCCACTTTGCTGCTACACGGTCTCTGTTCCTATACCCCCTGCCCCTGGGAAAAGAATCATGCAAACATCTGCCCACAGCAAACCGAGCCAGAGTTCTGTCAGCTCATAGAAGACACCTCCCTTAACCTGCTGGATCTCAGTCTCAAGAAGCCCAGAAAATGGTTTGGATTTGGAATGTGGAAGGGCAGCTAGGGTCATACGGCCCCGAAGGGCTATCTAACAGCGGTCAGCCTCCGGTTCTGCCAGGCACGGAGGAGGAGGGTGGCCAGGGCCTTGTCGGGGCCTAGCTTGGAGGAAAGATTGCGCCAGCAGAGACCGTTGACCCAGGACCACTTCCAGGGTAGAGGGGACGAGATGGGCCACACCGTCCTTTTGTTGGTAGGAAAGACCTGGAACGGGCTGTGCCGGGACCGGGAGAGTAGTGGATTGGTGCGTGATATTCTGGGGGTGGAAGAGTCCAGACCGAAGGTCAGCTTGAATATGCAGCCATTCACCTTCCGAAGAAGAATCACGTCAGATGTCATTCTCCACCATCCATTTTTTTTTTTTTTTTTCCTTTTTCCCCCTCGTGATCACACAGACGAGGAACCGGGCAGGTGGCACGAGAGCGTGAGGCAGGCTCAGGTGTTGAGCCAGCAGGCGTGACGGTGGCGGCCATGAAACACCGGCCAGCGCCTCCACCGCCTGCGAGGGCCGTTGCTTCTCAACACCAGCCCGTCACCACTTTGCGGACCTGTTTCCCATCCTCTGATTCGCCGGCAGAGGCTGTGGATGTGAAACTTGCTAGCGCTGGCAGATGTTTCACTGTTTCAAAGCAGTACAGGCCAGAGAAAGCTCATCTGTAGGAAAGATGTGCTTTGCGGACTGCCGGTTTGCACACACGGACGTACACAGTCCAGTAACGTCGTCAGAGCGGGGATATTCCGGACGATAAGCTGACAATGTGGAAACAGTTTTGTGAAATAAAAGGAAACTCAGCCTCAGTGATTAATATTTGGGGGTATTTCCCTTTGAGTCTCTGTCTAGTGCGTATATATTTTATATGCATGCTTTAAAACAGTTGTAATCCTAGGAGCCTGCGTTTTTTCCACCTACCATTATAGGCAGTTTCCTTATATAATTTATAATGGCCACGGCGCAGTCAGGGAAATGTATTGCGGTATGCAAAATCGTCCCCCGATTGCTGGACATTTAGGTTGCTTTTGAGTTGACAGCATGGTAAGTAGCGTTGCAATTACACATTTACTCGTAGCACTTTTTCCATTTGGGATGATTTCCTTAGAACCCGAAGGATTGCTAAGTCAAAAGATAGGAAAGTTGTTATGGCTTTCGGCATATATAGCCAGCCCGCTTTCCAAAAGCGTTGTACCAATTTACACTGCATTCAGGAAAATACGAGCATGCGAGCTTTCGGTGTATCCTTGCCAGCATTATTATCTTGTAAGATCCACCCCCGTATCGGTAGGTGAAAATTGGGCTCCCATCCTTTTTTGAATTTACATATATTTGAGATGTGCCCATAAATCCGTTGACTGATTATATTTAGGCTCATAACATCTGTATTCACTGAGGCTAAATTTTGTTGAGGTTTTGCTTGCTTTTTACGTGTGTGTGCGTTTTTAAAGTTCTCTCTGTTAACAATTGATAGGTAATTTAGGAAGCGCCTCCCTCGCAAGGCCCTCCTCCAGGGGACCCCCTATCTCAGGATTGCTGCAGCTGCTACTTTTTACCGTGCATTAACTTGGAATTGGGCCAGGGCCCGCGCAGGATCCCCTTCCTGAAGAGGGGCTCTTGTGCGTCTGGTGAACCACAAGCTCAGGGCTGTATCTGCCAGTACGTTTTTGGCAGAGACATCTAATAAAATCTCATCCGCACCATTCTGTGAAATACAGTCACAAATTTGGATGGTGATTACCTTACGCCATTTCTTTGTAACCGCTAATCTCCACGTCCTAGATGATTTTTGTCCATCACCTCCCCCGACCCCTGTCCCTCCCCCGTCCCTCCTTCCCCACTGTGCCTGGTGCCTGTTCTAACTACGGTGTAGATGGTACCCAATCCGGGTTTCTTGTAGCGTGGTCTAACAGAAAAGGCACGAGCCATTAATACGGACACAGGGGTTCTATTATTGGCTGTGCCCTCTGTTTAATAGTAGCTTAACAACAAGAACTTACCGAGTGCTGAAATACCTCTTAGCATTCTTGATAGATTATTGTGTCTTCGTAACCCTCCTCTTAGATAGGAGATGTTCTTTTACCCGTATAGGTAAGGACACCACAGCTCAGAGAGATGCAGTGTTTGTCCAGTGTCATACTTTGTTTTTCTGAACTAAAGTGAGTTTTTTGTTCCTCAACCTCTCAGTCTCTTCAGCTGCAAAATAGAGTTCCTTCGCTTTACCCGCAGGGATGGCATGGAACTGAAATGGTGTCATGTGTACCTTAACTTGAGGTGGGTATTAAAATTCAGGACGTGTAATAAATTGTTATTAACCAGTGCACCTCTCTGCCCCCCCCCCACTTCTTTGCTTATAAAACGTCGGTGCTGAACCAGATTATTTTCATTGGTTAGTTTCAGCTATAATGTTTTCTCATTAGCTACAGACTCCTGTCCTAGTGAAAAAAAAGCCAGTGTGATCGCCCTGGCCTGCGTATACTGCATAGGAAGTCTTCTCTGCCTTCCGGGTACCCCTGTCCCTCTGAGCTGGCTCTTTCTCGGGAAGTAGGTGCACACTTTTAGGTAGTTGGAGTTTTATGCCTTGGTGTGCACGGAGAGCACAGGGAGGTTCTCATAATGGGGTACTTGAGATACCAGCATGCACTGGCCACTTTAAGGCCACGTGGAATTGCTTGCTTTGGCTCTGAGGATATTGTGACCTCTTAAAATATAAAAGTGGGAATAGACTTTATCTCTATTTTTCCTTGTACCTTACCCTCAGCTGGGAACTTAATTAACCAAGGTGGTTAATGGAGAACCAAGGTGGTTAACGGAGTCAGCTCCACACAGACATGCACTCAGGCTTAATTTCATACATCTCTCTCTCTCTTTTTTTTTTTTTTCCCAAATAAGGATCCAGGATCCCATATGGCACTTAGCCTCCTAAACAAAGATCATCAGCCCTAGACGAGAAGCAGGTGGCCTGGCACAGAGAGCAGAGGTTATTTTTGCCACTGGGCTCCTGCCATTTCAGAGTTTAATAATGGCAAGGTTGCACAGCGGGAGGCTGACCCCAGATGCTCTCCCTTTGGTGGGGATAGAGCAGTCCCACCGCCTCTGCAGGGAGTAAACTTGATCAAATCTAGGTCACAGTTACTCTCCCAGAAACGTCTCCGTCTAAACTTCCTCCCATTTGCTACCTACTTGCTACTTCCAAATCTGATCCATTTGGAGTGAAGTCACCAGCGTTAATTGTTGACCTACCCTGGTGTCTCGTCAACGCCTGTGACGAGGAGATCTTGGCATTTTCTTTCGGGTCGACCCTTGGGCAACAGGTTGGAAAGACTTTGTTTTAAGGGTGGTATTAAAGACCAGAAGTTGGAAGCCTTTACTGTACTCCTGGCTCCGCCTTTCCGTAGGGTTTGGCTTCCCTGTTTATAATCCGAAGAGGAATTTCAAGTCCGAACGCAGGAGACAAAGATGAGTAAGAAGGAAAGAGCAAGGAAGAGGGGAAGTAACTGGAAAGGAACAGGAGAGAACTGTGAGGTCGGGTGACTGTTACGCAGGCATGTATATCTTTTACAGAACTCATTGAACTTGTACTTTTGAGATCCATGTGTTTTACTGTGTATAAAACATGTATAAGGAGTGAAATGCACTGGTGGTGAACCATAGAGTGCATACTTTATTTAATTGGTGAGCTATAGCCAGTTGCTTCCCCGCAGGATGTGGGCCCAGTGTTGCTACGGTTTCAAGGAAAGCCTGAAATTCAGATATATTTTTAAAATTTGTTTATTTATCTTGAGAGAGAGTGAGAGTGTGTGCACATAGGCACGTGCATAAGCACAGAGGAGGGGCGGAGAGAGGGAGAGAGAATCCCAAGCAGGTTCCGTACTGTCAGCGCAGAGCAGGACTGCAGGCTTGCACTCACGAACCATGAGATCGTGACCTGAGCCAAAATCAACCGTCAGATGCTTGACTGACTGAGCCACCCAGGTGCCTTCAGAAACTCAGATATTTTTATAAAGATACGTAGACCTGTGGGCCCTATTTGGTCAAACAGAACACCAGTTTGTGATCTCCAAACTGGAGGCTTCTTTTTAAAAAAGTTTTTTTTTCAATGTTCATTTATCTCTGAGAGAGAGAGAGAGAGAGAGTGTGAGCAGGGGAGGGACAGAGAGAGAGGGAGACACAGAATTCGAAGCAGGCTCCAGGCTCTGAGCTGTCAGCGCAGAGCCTGATGCGGGGCTCGAACTCACGGATTGCGAGATCATGACCTGAGCCGAAGTTGGATGCCCAACCAACTGAGCCACCCAGGTGCTCCCAAACTGGAGGCTTCTTAATTCTCCCCTAAGGATCATTACAGTTGCAACATTGAATGATTCTGGCTCGCAATGAGGCCTTGAACCAAAAAACAAACAAACAAACAAACAAGCAAACAAACAAAACAAAAAACAACCTCGCTTATCTCTCAGTTTTCCACTCACCTATAAGATGTTGGGAATTCATAACTAAACTTTACAGGGATCTGGTGACAAGCATGAGGTATCGTGTACAAAACAACTTGGGAATACAAAGACGCAGCACATAAACACAAGTCTCTGTTACCTTTATTATTATTATGAAGAATTATTGACATTTTCAGAATTACCAGTGTTGAGAGTAGGAGCACCGAGCTTTTCCAGGACGGCTGATAGAAACATCAACAATTCACCATGAGTAAATTGCATGCGTGCAAATGAACATGCAGACTTTTCATTATCCTCGGAGGGGGATGTTCCCGTGTGGTGTGTGACAAAAAGAGAAGGCATTTCATTTGTACAGCTGCTCATATAAATTGCAGAAACTCTGGGAGCCAAAGTCCAAGGTACGGCAGTAGCATATAAGGAAATGAAGCTGATGCTATATTAAAGATTCCTTGTCACATGTACTCACTGCCTGGGGACGGGGTTGCTCCAGCCTTGTCAGTGACATTTTGTGAACAAGCAGCCTGTATTGGATGGTGATAAATGGATTATCTTAAATGTCATTCGGCAGTGTTTTAGAGTTGCAAGGAGAGTTTTGATATTGAGTTGTTGGTTAGTATATTTTGCACCAATCCTTTATGATGAAATAATCTCCTGAAGTTACATTCAGAAATGTCAAAGTTGCTTATTTCTTCAATCACCCGTAGCAGTTTCTATTACAAGATATGCAGAGAAGATTGTGTAATAATGTCAAACTATTTATAGCCCCGTTTCCTAGGACTCTCGACTCTCCCGGAGTTGTTTGTGTATTTAATACCAAAGATTTGTTTTTATATTTATATAAATTTTTCTATTTCTAAATTGACTTCAGCTGAGAATGTTTCACGAGTTTTTATAGAGAGTACATTTAAAAATTGATACTGGCATTCAAAAAACCAAGGCCAATCTAACCCTTTTTAAATACAGACATTCCCTTAATTCGGTTTTAAATATTATAGTAGTGTGTCTGTGTGTGTGTGTGTGTGTGTGTGTGTGTATGTACGCATGTGCATGTGTTAGAGCTGTGTCATTAACATTATATGGGTGTTATAATTATAACAAATTTAAGACATGCTGTTTATTTAGGATAAAGCAGTATGTAATACTTTGGCAAAAGACGTTTTATTAATTATTTCATGCTAAGGTATACATTATTACATTTTAAATATTTCTTTGAAATTCCAGGTTTCATAACATTACTGTTGCACAGAATATAGTCATCTGTATAAAGATTTGGTCCAGTGGGTTCATATGGAAATAAGCACAAAATAGATTTTGAAAGCATGTCTCAAATTTTACTTGGCAAAGTTATTCTAAATATTGGCTTTCCTCCCCGAAAGATAAGCTCTTTCTAGACACAGTATTGAGATTATTTAATATCTCTCTGCACACAGTGACTCCCTTCAGCCCCTCTCTACTAATCTTACCCCCATCATTGCTTCCCCACAGTTTTTTTTTTAAAAGGCATGTAATGTTTATTTTAAAAAATAAAAGCAATATAAAGAACATTGACTTGGACCATATAAAATTACTATTTCTATAGATCAAAACAGCCACATAGCAGCAATTTTATACAGCTCATCCTAACAGCTAATATTTCTGTCCCCCTAATAGTTTACTGTATGCTAGACACATGCTTGATGTATATTAATTTGATGTAACCCTATGAGTAGGTACTGTTACTACCCCAACTTGCAGATGAGAAAGCTGAGGGGCAGATTGATTTAAGTAGTAGTAACTGAAATCACTCTCTAAAAGAGCTTTGCCAATTTACATTCCCATCAACTGTGTATGAAGAACTGATACCAATTTATCCCTCTTGATCATTGTATTTTGGCCACTTTGATAGGTGGTGTTAGTGGACCTTTTACTTTTTCTTCTCGTTTCATCTGTTCACATCCTTTATGCAATTTTCTGTTAAGTTGTTTATCTTTCTCTTTTTGATTTGTGGTTCTTCATGTGTTCTGTATTTAATCCTGTTCCTTGATTTATATTTTGGCCCGATTACCAAAGTTTTATGTTTTGAAATGGAGGGCTTATTCCCCTCTCATTTTCTTTTTTTAAATAATTTTGTTGCTCTTTCCTGCCTTTTACTTCCAAACAAATTTTAGAATCAGGTGGTCAGATTCCATTTTTTTAAAAATGTTGTTGGCATTTTTATAACGAGTGCATTGAATTTATAGATTGCTATGTTAGAGAACTTTAAAACAAACTTTTTCCTCATCCATTAAAATAATGTGTGTCTTCATTTGCTACTGTTACCTCTTGTGTCTTTTAAGTAGAGTTTTAGAATTTTTCTTCACATCCTTTTACATTTATTTTTAGGTATTCTAAAGTGTCACTGCTTTCAGTGGAATTACACACATGTAGGATAGCTGCTGAGTTTTTATCTTTATTTGTATACCTTATTAAATTCTCTTCTCATTTCTAGTAATTTTTCAGTTGATTTCCTTGGAATTTCTGGATAGCGAATGATGTAACATAACAATAATGCTGCCCTTTTCTCTCCAACACAGATACTATTTTATTTATCTTTCTTCCTGTCTTAGCTGAGATTTCCAGAAAAGTGTTGAATAGTAGTAGAGTTAGTAGGCATCTTTATATTTTTTTATTATTAACTAGGACAGTTCCAGTGTCGCACAAGTCAGTTTGAGATTTCTAGTCCATACTTTTTATCAAGTAAAGGAATTTTTATTCTCTTTGATGCATATTGCATTCAATTGGATCCTAATTTTTTAGGAGAGAGGTTGCCTACTGAGATGACCGTATGGTGTTTTTTTTTCCTTTAATTTGTAAACGTGATATATTACATTGTTAGAGTTTATGCTGTTGAACCATCTTTGCATTCCTGGAATGGGCCTGACTTGATTGTGATGTAATACACAGATGGACTTGACCTGCTGGTATTTTATTTACTATTTTCCTATTCATTTTCACAAGTGTGACTTCCCTGTAGAGGTCTTATCCCTATGGACACCCTACTTAACAGGTCTCAGTAGACTTCATTCATTATTAACTTTTTGGTGAAGTGGACACTTTTGAAATTTCTCCAAGGCTTGATTGGTTTTGGGCTTTTTTTAGCATCAAGACTTGCATGCAATATCCCTCACGTTTTTGAACTTTATTTCAATTTAACACTTTCCAGAGGAAAGGCATGCGTTTACGCTTTCAACTTTTTTGCTTTTGCCTCCCAGCTTCTTTGTGTGGCGGGAGTATAAATATTTCCTTGAAGCATGATGCTGCCCCTTTATGAAACCTGGGATTGCCCCTTTTCAGTCGGAAAGTATAAATTTTCCTCTTCATTCTTAGCCCATTGGAGCCATAATTGTATTTAGTCCTAATTTATATCAAATGTTCCCCTAGAAATAGACATTTACTATTTCTAAAAACTGTTAATGTTTATTTATTTTTGAAGGAGAAAGAGAGACAGAGCATGAGCTGGGGAGAGCAGAGACAGGGAGACACAGAATCCGAAGCGGGCTCCAGGCTCTGTGCTGACAGCCCAGACGTGGGGCTCGAACTCACGAACCGTGAGATCATGACCTGAACCGAGGCCGAACGCTTAACCAACTGAGCCAGCCAGGTGCTCCAACATTTACTATTTTATAGTGACAAACACCTGGTTTGGAGAAGACAGTATTTTGTCTTTTTTTTTTTTTTTTTTTTTTTTTTTTTTGCAGAATGTCATGTATGAGGCATGCCTACCAACACTCCCCCTTCTCTGGCCCATGCAGATGTCACTAATCTGACTGCCTCTTCCCTCCTGAGCTCCTATATAGTCTTCTCAACAGAGCATAGTGAACAGCTACCACCATTTGATTGGCACTTAAAATGTAGATGGAACCTATTGCTGTCCCTAGTGTCATGGAAAGGGCATAGATTGGAAGCCGGGCACCCTGGGTCATTGCAATACTTGGTCTTTGTTGCCACAACTATCCAATGAAGAGATTAAGCTGGGACATCTCTGATGGATCTTCTGTTTTGAACCTTTACCGCTTCTGTTTACATAGGCTCCTTCAACATTGTTTCAGGACCCCAAATTTGCATATCTTCAGGATTTGTAAATCTCCACTGAAGGGTACATTTGGAGTTTTTACGTCCCCATTTTGCTGTTTTTGTAAAACAGCAAATACGTCTTGCCCTTCAGCGAATTCTTTTGTTGTTGTTCAGTACTTCCTCCTATTTTTAAAATTAATAAACTCTCCTTGTAGAATATTCGAAAACTACATAACAGTATAAGAAAAAGACAAAAATTACCCGCAATCTTACAGTCCGGAACTGTTAGCATCAAGTGTATGATTAGAAAGATTTCTGTTTTAAAAAGTTTTTGTATCTTTCTTTTTCACAGAATATTATTTTGTGATTATTTTCTCATTAACTACATTTCATTCAAGAATAATCCCCCTCAAAATATACAATCTGTTTAACTATATATCTTTTTTCACTTTAAAAAAAAATTTGTTTAATGTTTGTTTATTTTTGAGAGAGAGAGAGACAAACAGAGCATGAACAGGGGGAGGCGCAGAGAGAGAGGGACACACAGAATTTGAAACAGACTCCAGGCTCTGAGCTGTCAGCCCAGAGCCTGACGCAGGGCTCGAACTCACAGACTGTGAGATCAGCACCTGAGCTGAAGTCAGACGCTTAACCGACTGAGCCACCCACGCATCACCTTTTCACTTTTAAATATTATGACAGATATCCTTTTATATAATCTTTGAGCCTTTATTGAATAAATTTCTAGATATCAAATTACAAGGTGAAAGGAAGTATACTTTGTAAGTTCACAACACATTGTAGTACTTGATAAATATGTGTGCAGTGAGTGTTTGAATAAAACATTACCCACTTGATTTTCAGAAAGATGTTCCAATTTACATTTTCATCTACAGTTTTTGAGAATGCCTTTCTCTTCTCATGTTTGGGAGGATGGAATATTACCATTAAAAAAAAAATCTTTGCCAATTTTATGGGCAAAAAGTTACCTCTCATTTCATTTCTTTGTCACTACTGTGGTTGGACATCTTTCATGTTTCCTGGTTGTGGGTATGTATGTGAATTTCTTGTGTCTTATGTCAATCTCTGCCCCCCCCTTTGGAGGCATACATGTTAATTGTTAATAGCTACAAAGTCACAAGCTCATTATCAAGGTGTCACTAGTCTTTGACAATTATAACTAACTTTGGGGGCAGAATCCCAATATGGAGGTAAAGAAGAGAACTAGGAAGTCTCCGTACATCTGACATGACTCTGCAGTCACTAACTTTGCTTTCCTAGGTCCATGCTAAAATTGAGACGTGCCAGCTCATTTGGTCATTTCTGAAGCTCTTTTCGTTGGCCTTTGGTTGCTCCCTTCCCGTTGGCCTTCATTCAGTTTGCCCCGTCCTTGGAGCTCTTGGCTTGCACAGGAAGCCTGAAGCCAAAGCATGCGAGCTCAGTAACTCTCATCTCTAGACTTGAAAACCCGGCTTCCAAGCTTCTGCTGCTTACCAGCAGGCCACGCACAGCCCTTCCTACCAGTGAGGGAACCAAACCCGCTGCTCCCAGCTGTGTGTGGCCTTCACGAGTCGAACTATGAAGAAGATAGAACCAGTCCCACCCTTAAGTCTAGAAGAACTGGTTAATCGTGTCGTGAAACCACATGCCTTTGCACTTTTCTGTTGCGACTCCTAATTATTCCTGACTGGAATCCCTTGATTTATTCCTCATCCTTCTAACTTGATGCTCCCGAGGCCATTTTATCAGTTGTGAAATTAGTCCCTGACCTCTGTGTTCTGGTGAGATTATTATTTTTTTAACGTTTATTTATGTTTGAGAGAGAGACAGACAGACAGAGTGCGGCCGGGACCGGGGCGGGGGTGGTGCAGAGAGAGGGGGAGACACAGAATCTGAAGCGGGCTCCAGGCTCCGAGCTGTCAGCACAGAGCCCGACGTGGGGCTTGAACTTGGAAACAGGGAGATCATGACCTGAGTGGAAGTCAGACGCTTAACTGACTGAACCACCCAGGCACCCCCTGGTAAGATTATTTGGCAAAACTTTTGCTACATGGAAACCAGAGTGGCTGAGAAAAAGCCCTGCTTCTGCATCTGTCACGTTCAGGACTCGCCACACAGGTTACACTCTGCATATGGGCTCCTGGGTAAGGGAGCCGCTGTGAAGAAGAGCTAAGGTCCAGCCCATGCTCCAAACCGGGAGACTTTGCTTGCCCACACGGGGCACCTTTTTCTGATTTGCCCAAAGGTGCTGGAGACGCTTGCTGAGGCTCCGATCAACAGCGTGTATGTCCTACAAAGTGCCTCTCCTTCCAAGCAGGTTAGGATCCAAACAGCTGTCTGTAAGACCTTTTGCTTGTAAATCCGAAGCAGCATTGAACAGCCAGCTACTGACAATTCTGTCCGGCGGGGGCATACTTCTGCTCTAGGAGTTAGGCTTGTTCTTATCATAAATCTAAATGGGAAGTTCTTGGGTAAGAGAAAAGATTGTATTTAAATAGCTCGGTATACAACAGTTTTCTTTTTCATTGCAACATAGTTGGGTTTTTTGTTTTGTTTTGTTTTCCTTCCTAGAGCAACCATAACGGACACAGGATTAGCTGCAAAAACCACTTTGTCATACTTTGGAATTACAGAATGCTACATTCCCACAGATTCACGTTGTACACAAGGCTAAACAGGCTTTAGCCAGTTTTCCTCAGAGAGGGATAGCATGGATTCTACACAGTATTTCAGGCCTAGTGAGCTGTCGTCAAATTTGGAGGGAAGGTCGTGTCAACGATTCTTACATTAAAAAAAAAAAATGTTTTTAAGTGGTTTTTCTTTTTCAGTTGGAGGTAAAGTTCAAGTGGCATATTCCTTTGTGTTCCCCCAATCATTGCACCAAAAACGCAAAGCAGTCTCCCCTCGTAAGTAATGTCAGCAGCCATGAAGGAAAACCGAAAGCCCTAAATGGCTTTTAAGAGCCATTCTGAGCTTAATTTTAGTATCTGGATCCTGGGCCTCCGAGAAGGATGAGGCAAAGGCTCACCCCACCACACTTTCTCATTGGCAAGCACTGCAGAGGAGGAGCTGGGGGGCTGTTAATCTCAACCTCACTGCCCGTGAAGGTGGAGGGTTGCACGCTCGTGGAAAGGCACGGCACGCCTCACCTGCACCTCTCCCCTTTGGCCTGCCCAGTTTTGCGAATATGATGCAGGGAGGGCGCCTTACGTGAGATTTCAATTTTCCTTTTCGTGGTGGAAACTAAAGTCTAAGTGACTTTTATTAGGCCTTTCATTCAGATACCATGATCAGTGAGCGGATAAAGAAAGCCTTACCCTGACGATGTTCCTGTGTCCTAATGTCACAATCCAGAGGCGTTTTCAGTGGCATCGCTTGTTTGCCTGGAGGGTTCAGAGAGGTTTCAGCCTCTCCCACACCTCGTCCCGAAAGTTGCCATTACAATACCTGCTCGTCAGAACTTGTTCATCCGCACTGGTGATACAAGCCCTGTCTTCGAGTGACAGAAGGCCCAGAAATACTGCTCTCGTGGCGGCTCTGCCCAAGAAACCTAGTTTTCTAACTGGGCTTCCGAGCTATGGAAACTTGGTCACCTTTCACCTGAATCTCTAATATGCTTTGCAAATGAGGAGCTGGTGAGAAAAATATGCAGCTTGAAGCTGGCAAAGTTTTAAGTGGGTAAAGCTTGTAGTGTTCAGATCATAGCCCCAAATTACTTAAGGGCTTCTGCTAACATGGAAATAAGACTCTTTTCTGCTGAGAGATTGGATATTCAGATAGATTTTTTTATGAAGGAAATAAATATTTCAACATGCAAACACTACCCAAGCGGGTAGTGATGCTTCAAAACAGGGTCAGAGGTCAGGTGTTTTTTGTTTTTTTGTTTTTTTCCTGTTTGTTTTTTGGGACAGCTCCCAGTTTAAACGTATTGCACGTTACTACCTACCCTGAGCCTCACATGGTAAAGTAATTACCGCCAGCTAGCACAAAATATGTACATTCATTTTTATTTCCAAAGGTCCTGAGATTCCTCTCTGCATTTTTTGGTGGTCCTCATTATAAAAAAATAGATCACGAAGAATGGATGGTTTTTCTCTATCGTAACTGTAAAAAAAAAAAAAAGTGGGGCTGAAAAATGCATGTCTGATAGGTCAACTTTGAACAGACTTAATTTGTAGTAATACGAGTCAATAAAAATAGAATGTGGTGGTTTTTTTTTTTTTCCTTTAGAGAATAGCGTGGTTCATTTTCATAGTTTGTCCACAAAACATGCCACAGACCCCCTAGTGTATTGGATACCTGGAGGAGAGGCTGACCGCTAGGTTATCTGAGCGGATGGGGGTCGAGATGTCTTCAGGCAGGCACAGGGATGTGTGGCACGCGTTGTTCTGAAGCTCAAACACCGAGTGGAATTTTGGTCACAGTTGGAATTGTTCGATGGGACTCAGGGCTTCTGCAATCTCCCCCCCGCCCCCACACCCCTTCAAATAGGGAATTTGCAGAGCAGTTAATTAGTAGTTACGCAAAACAGCAGAAACAGCCCAGATCCGCACAAGAGCCAGCAGGTAATGTCAGCGAGGGAGGCGGGCGAGGTACAGTGTGGGAGAGAGCTGAGGGCACCAGACAGAACCAGAAAGCACACTAAAGCTGAAAGAGGACAGCCAGCCAGTCCTCTGCTGCAGCCCGTGGTCGCCGTGACCAGCCCACTGCCGGCCATGGGGCCAGGTGATCCCATTGTGATACACCCACCAGATCTCTTTTTTCCGGAAGAAGCCAGAAATCCAGATTTTTTTTTTTTTTTTAACGAAACGTACTTCCGTAGAAATGTTGACAGCTAACTTCTTTTTAAAGTTGAAAAACATGTGTGAGGGCTGGGTTTGGCCTCTAAGCCACGGTCGTGACTTCAGCTTGCACAAAATGGACAGAAGGGGAGCTGGGTGCTTCGTGGCAGTACCTTCTCATTCTCCAAGGGAGGTGTTCATAGCTGGGTGGGTTCTGAACAATTACTGAACAATTCTGTAGACTCCACCGCTATGGTGAAGAATGTAGTTACTCTGAAAACGAGGGCAGCTTCTCACATTTATGTCATTTTTTCGTGCTTTTGTTTTGTTTTGTTTTAGAGTCATAGATCCTTTGTCAAGGCTGACCTAACTAAGAGAGTAGAGTTCCAGAAAAGTTGGTAGGACAGAGCCGCCCTTAGCTTTCTTTCCTTGCTGACTTTTAACCCATCACAAAGTAATTACTTCTCTCTCCTCCCCGCCTCTGGCATCAGCCTTTGGAATGTGGTTATTCTTTAAAGTTCACTGTGAGGCAGGACGTTATTCACACACATCTCCTTTCCCAGAGCTACTAAGCCTCAGTAGAAGACAGCGTTCGTGCCACGGTCAAACAGATGAATCATCACTCAATGTGTGCTTTTGAGTAGCTGCTGGTTTAGTAATGATCAGATAAGACTTTGACGAAGTCCGTGATATTGTAATATGATTATTTTAATATTGTTTCTTTGGGGCCGTCCTTCACCCTTTCTCCTGGCATCTGAGTTTCTTGGGTAGAGAGTGGAATGATGGAAATATGTTTGTTCTTCAGGGCAGAGAGGCGTGGTGGTGAGTAGAGAAATTACAGTGTGTCCTCAGCCGCCACTGATGTCCTTCCAAATAGGTGAAGTTTAGTTTAAAGCCTGCCATTAATTCTTGGCCCCTGGCAAGAGTGGTACAAGGTTGCCTGTTTGTTCCAGTGGGGGGTGGGGGTGGGGGGGGGGGGGGAGGGGGAGGACAGCAATTAGTCAATGACATTTATGACCGATTTATAAAACACAAATGAAATAATTGGTTACAAAATCATGACAAGCCTTCACTTGTCGTTTGCAAACTTGTTCTCAACACATTGTGAAACTTTTATTACGAACACCCTTTGCAGAAAGCAAACAGCAGCCGATCTGAAGAGACCAAGCCAAAGCCCTTGGCTTTGGGAGTAGCTGTGGGAGGAGAAGATTCTTGAAGTTATGTTTCCTGTCCCCTTCCCAAACAAGCCCCCTTGTTACTAGATCCAGAGACCGTTTCGGGCAGGGAATCACCACGGTTTGGGTATAAGACGCCCAGGTATGAAAAAGCAAAAGAAAATCTTTGCCACCAAACTTAAAAAAAAAATTTTTTAATGGTTATTTATTTTTGAGAGAGACAGAGACAGAATGCGAGTGGGGTTAGGGGCAGAGAGAGAGGGAGACCCAGAATCCGAAGCAGGCTCCAGTCTCTGAGCTGTCAGCAAAGAGCCCGACGCGGGGCCCGAACTCACGAGCTGTGAGATCACGACCTGAGCCGAAGTCGGACGCTCAACCGACTGAGCCACCCAGGCGCCCTTTTGCCACCAAACTTTGAATGCATGGGAGCCCTGTTTGGTCTTTGATGAGATTTAAGTACAGGCTGTTTGTAGAATAGTTAAGGGAGAGGCAGTATGCACACTTACAGCCCTTTGCTTGCCCCTTAAAATACCGTCTCGGGGCAACATCGAGGAAGGAGTGCCAGTGTTGACCCCAGATGCTGGCCCTGGGTGATTTTTCCGTTTCCACATCTTTCAGTGCCTCACCTCTGATCCTTCACCTCCAGAGAGAGGACATTCACCAAATCGGACGAAAAGGGGAGCCAGGAGCTAACTGTACATGTAAAGATAGGTATCCTGGGATATAATTTAAAGCTAATTTTTAAAAGAGTTTGTCCGTGTCTTTGATAAGGACGTTCTCAGTTTGAAACCCATAGTTTTAGGAGAGATGTTCCATTTCTTTCTTTCTTTCTTTCTTTCTTTCTTTCTTTCTTTCTTTCTTT
>NW_026057588.1:29256745-29375791 GCF_023721935.1 Panthera uncia
TTTCTTTCTTTCTTTCTTTCTTTCTTTCTTTCTTTCTTTCTTTCTTTCTTTTTCTTTCTTTCTTTCTTTCTTTCTTTCTTTCTCTTTCTTTCTTTCTTTTTCTTTCTTTCTTTCTTTCTTTCTCTCTTTTTTTCTTAATTCCTCTTAAACGTTTCAGACCCGTGATCCGATAGGGCTGGCTAGATCTAAGTCTTTTATTTTTCAACACTTCTTTGCAAAATTAAGAAAAACTGGCTGGTCTAGTTTAGAGAAGAAAGTGAATGTGAGAGTATTTTCATGAGGCATTCCAGCACCAAAGCCTTTGCTTTTGGTGATAGACTGCCGTAATTTTGAAATCATTTTATACCACGCTAATGCTCTCAATGTCCAGTTTTCTTCTCAGACTGCTTAAAACAACAACCACTGCCACCCGCTTTTGTGAAAAATGCGATCGGAATCAACAAAAGGAAAGCTGGCCGTGGACGTTACTCAGCAAGGCTAGGTTAAGCTGGTCTGTGTTCTTCCAGAACATACCGTTGAGGATTTCAGCCATCTCAGCCTGGCAACATGGGGTTGCCTTGGCCTCCTTTGTGAAGAGCAGCCACGCGTTCCCTTCTCCAAAGCTGAACATGGTCCCAAATGCACTGGATCCTTCTGACGGGCCTTTCTTTGTGTGGCACACAGGAAGGGACGGGCCGTGAATATGCAATGGCTCACATGTACTGTTGTCTTCTGCAGAAAATCCCAAAAGGGTGCTCTGATCTCAGGATTGGGAGCCCATTTCTGATTTCAGCCTAGACAGGTCTGCTGAAAACCATAATCAAGCTGATTGTATTGCCCTGGAATTCTAATTTCCAATTTAGGGGTTTGCTATATAATCTCTAGTAGAGTGTGTCTAATCTTCATGAAACCCAGAGTCTTTATATAAACTCTATGGATTTCCTTCCATGTGTCTAGGCCGAGTGGAGCTGTGTCTTTAGGCTGAGCTGGAGAGACATTAAATTACTGAGTTACATGAAGGCAGCGTTGTGAAGTCGCTCTCTTTTTGAAAGACCAACTCAAATTCTATATGCTGCAGCTTTGATCCTTTTCATTCAATTCTAAGTACACTTGTTATTATAGTAACTGTTGTTTGTATGTTATTTTAGCTTTTTACTTAAGTAGCTATTTAGCAATTTAAATGAAAATGTAATTAGGTTACATCTGTTTTACATGCATGTAATACCACGCAGATGTAAACTTCTATTAAAGCCATATTTTCTTTTTGGCAAGAAAAGGCAAAAACAAAATTGCACCCATCACTGGAGTACGTCCTGCTCTTTAAAAAAAAAAAAAAAAAAAAAAGTATACACAAAGCGCCGTGCTATTATTTACGTGGTGGTGAGAGCGTATCACTTCTATTTTTCAAAAAAATAAAAGAACCAACAAGTGCCTTATAATTTATCTGGATGCAGAGTTGAAAAGGACAGTGTCCTGTGGGTTTGTGCAGACAGGGGCACATCCATCTGTACGTCATATTCGCTGGCTCTTACAACCCACGCGCGGCGGGAAGGGCCACGGGGCCACCTGGGGCCACACCTAGGTCTGCTTTAACCTGACTTCGACAAAGCCACTTTACTTTTCTCTGTGCTTGTTAACGATGGTGCAGGTATTTTGAACAGTGTAAAATAGAATGAATGGTGAGTGGATCTGGCTGCAAACAGCCCCTCCCCTCTGCTCCCCCCACCTTTTGTAGGCACAATGGGGATTGAACTCCGAAATTAGTTCTCCTGTTTTGGGAACCACGGCCTCCCTTATAGCCTGTTAATAGGATTTATAAAACATCATTTCAGACAAAGTCACTTATCTTCTTTGCTAACGAGACACAAAATTTGGACTGTCTGGAACCAGGTAGTATTTTAAGAGCTGCCCATTTGTCCCATACATGTTGAGTATTTCAATGCAGCCATTTTTAATGGTGGTTTTTATGGTGTCAGTAAAAATATTTTCATATAATTCTTCCTTGTAAATATGGTTAAACTTTCAGCTTTCTGCTACTTGGTGACCTGTTAAATGACTTAATGTACTTTCAAATTGATCGTTCAGCACCAAGACAATAAGCAGCCAGGAGGAGCCAGGTTTATGGCATTTTGCTCTTTTGTGTCGGGGCCTTAAGCTGAGCTATGAGACACACACACACACAAAAAAAGTCTAGCAGAGTTTGCAATATTCAACTTCTTAGAGTTTTTTCATCTCAGATTCTCAAAGAGAGAGCATGGACGATAATGCTTCCTTCTCTCTTGTCCCTGTTTTAAGAAGCTAGTGTCTTAGATATCAAGGAAGGGAAATATTCCCTCCACGTAGCGATAGACCTGCCATCCATCCGACACTTACTATGTGCCAAGTGCTGTTCTAAGTGCTTCCTGCATTGTTTAATCCTTTACGGCAAATTCACGGGGTAGCTAACATTGTCATCCCTCATGCTTGCGGTAAAGAAATTGGACCCCCCCCCCCCGCCACCCCGCTGAGAAGTTAAGAATCTTTTCCAAGGTTATAGAGCTAATAAGCGGTAGAAGGAGGATTTTTAACCCGGACAGTTTGGCATTGATGCCTAGTGTTACCGCGTGTCATACTAGGGTTTGTTGTGGTGGTGGTTGTTATTCCTTTGTTTTTGTTGTCTGCTATCACCTGAATCAAGCATCTGTGACCTGGAAAGAATCTTCAGATACTCTTTCTCCCTGCCTTGCACTTTTCCAAGTTCAGAAAAATACACGTGGAAGCCCTCGGTACCCCAGAAATGAAACTAAATACTAAGCAGTACTCATGATACTTGGAGTTTAGTTCATGGGGGCTTTGGGTGAGGAAGTCTGGAGGAATAGAATGCCAAGGAGGATGAAATACATACTAAATAAAGATTTGGCTGACGGCTCTGGGAGCACAGCCGAGAGAGTAGTCAAGATCGGGGGGAGAAGCTTCTTTTGACCTGGGCATGGAAGAATGTAGGGGATCGTGATGCGCGAAGGAGGCAGGCGGTATGTCAAGCTTCAGGAACGGAGTGAGCGAAGACGTGGAGAAAAGAAACCACAAGCTGGCCTGTTGCACTTGGGAAAGCAAGATGTGGCGAAACCTCACGTGGGCACTGGCAGAAAGAGCGCCAGGCCGGAAAGAGAGCGACATCCCCCAGGTAGGGCGATGAGAACGGGCAGTTGGTTAGCAATAAGGAGGGAAGGGGTAGATTTGAGGAGGACACTGGGGGCTCTAGCCCAGTAGGCTGGTAATCACGTTAGTCATAAAAGCCAACTCCAGTTCAAGAAAGTCATGTATAGGGAGAGAGAATCAGGTCCGTGAAGAACACAGACCCTGTGTTCAGCGTCCTAGGTCTGAATCTGGGCTCTACCCAGCTGTGAGCAAGCTACTCGTTTAATTCTTAGTTTGCTTACCTGTAAGATGGAAAAGCATCTAACTCTTGATTTCAGCTCAGGTCATGATCTCACGGATCGCGGGTTCGAGCTCCACATCGGGCTCTGTGCCGACAGTGTGGAGCCTGCTTGGGATTCTCTCTCTCTCCCTCCCTCTCTCTCTGCCCCTCCCTCACTTGTGCACATGCTCGCTCTCTCTTTCTCTCTCTCTCAAAATAAATAAATAAACTTAAAAAAAATTATGCATTAATTTTCTCGGAGTTCTCTTGGGCACACCACGGGGAGCTGTATCCTTCTGTGCGTGCCCTGCAGAATTCCGTGGCATTATAAACTTGGTGAGTCACTAGTACAGGAAGGCCACCCAAAACGTACCCTCTTCTATAACCTAAATCTCAGTGTGCGTGTCCTTTCTTTCTCCTTTCCAAAGTGCCCAAGTGAAGCTATTAAGTAGGTAATACGCCATTAAACCCAGATCATGGCGTTTGGGAAAATCACACCCGAGCCCGGTGAATAGCGCGCACTGTTAATTGTTAAGCTGCTGATGCCGGGCGCCTGACCCCACGGCATTTGTGTTGTGACGGCCCTTTCGCACTGGCGAACTAAATGAATATCCGCCACGATGCGAGGAGTCAGGGACGGGTCTGGGAAGCCCGGACACAGCATCAGATTGCATTTCACCGAGAGAACAAGATTGATTTATTGTGTTACATGGGGGTGAGGTGGACCCAGCACAGGCACCGCTGTACCACATGCTTTGTTATTCCCTTGTCTGCTAAGTATGCAAGTACAAACAGCTTTCACACAATTTTTTACCTAGAAAGGAGCCCGGGGCTGCATCCAAGTACATTTAACATATGAAAATTGAGCTGCTTTGAACTTGTATGTTTTTGATAACTGCTTGGTGTGCTTCCTGGAGGATCACCTGTAGGCTTTTCTTTCCAAATCCTCATCCCTTTGATTGAGTGCCAGGACAGACAGCCCTCACTGAATGACTCTAGCCTCGTAATTCTTCCTTCATTCAGAGTTGAAAGGGAACAGCTCCAGATTCAATAGGCAAATCCTCAGATTTAGCTAAAGTCATTCAAACACTTTAAAACTGAAATTGTTTTGTTCTAAAATAGGGTTCAGATGGGCTACCGAATGTTTACACAAGCTAGTTGCCGCCTTGAACTACAGGATGAGGAAGAAAAACACATGGCCCTCCTCCCCTCCCCCCCCGCTCCCGCCCCGGCTCCTCGCCCCACCTCCTGCCTGCCTTGCTTTCCTCCTTGCTGTCTCTGTGTCCCAGGGGTAAAAGGAGGACCAGAAGTTTGAGAGTCAGAAGTTTCAAAGCAACATGGCCTGGGTTGTTTTTTTTTTCTTTTTTTTTTCTTTTTTTTTTTTCAACACAGGGATAAGAACATACTTGATTCTTGTTTTCTCTCCTCCGTAAGGCCCGGCTGAACGTTCCTGCTCTCTCTTCCCTGCCCCCTTTCAGAGGAAGGAAAACAAGCGTGTTCTTTTTATCTTTACAAATGTGCCTGGTGGGGGCTAATCTAAACCAGTTCAAGATGCCTTTATTTAAAGCTGTCGAGAGGAACGGAAGGTGCTGCAGAATTAGAAATGAGGTAGCTTCTGGGCCTCTTTGCCATCCTGCTCCTGAAACTGCCCTCCCCCACCCCGCCCCGCCACCCCCTTTCTGGCACCAACCTGGATCTCTGCTGAGATCTCTGTTTCCGAGTCTTTTCAGAGATCGTGTATACTAAAAGGTTGTTCCTTTCGGTTGAACATCCTGTGTCTGTCCTATTTGGCCAGAGAGTGCTTCTGTTGGGAAAAGCCATCTTCCCTCTGTGCGCCTAGTGCCCTATTTCAGAAGGAAGCCTGAAAGAGCCATTTCCACGTTCTGTGTGCGGTCCCGCCCTGCGCAGCCACTGTTCCTCCTGAGTGAACAATCCTTGCCCTCTTCTCGGCCACTGGAAGAAGAGAAGGACTGTAACCCCTTATCAGGGCACTGGGGATCTGTGTGCCCCACTCAGGTTGAACTTGAGGCGAGGCTAGGAGATCGATTCTCTCCTGGCCGGTTTCCCACTTACGAAATGGGGCGTCTTTGCTAATCGTTGATACCAAAACTTTGGAAAGAATTTGGCGTATCCGTCAAGTGAAAGGTGTTACGTGGTTATGAAAAAGATCCCAAGACTGGGGGGCAGGACACAAAATGACGCAACAGTGATCCATACAAATCTCAGAACTGTACCAGGACTTGACCCTGTTGGCCTTGTGAATTTTGACCTACTGATGCTATATATGAGTTTATCAACCGCCTCGTTCATTAGATCCTTCCCCTGTTTCTCCTTTTCTGTTTCTCTCCTCGGAAGGCTTTTATAACTTTGTAATCATTTATAATTTTAAAATGCCTCTCATAATGCTTAAAAACAGCACTTGATTTTAATGAGTGCTGCTTAACCGTAGCAGGATCGTATCTGCATTACCGTTGATCCTTACAACAATACTTTGGAATGAAAGTAGAAAGTTTATGACACATTTTATTATATTCCTAAATGTGAAAGAGGATTCTAATTTAAAAATAAGTGGCTATACTTTTTAATTCTTATTTAGCCTCTGTAGCTGTTTTAATATCCCTTTTATGGTTGACTGGTCAATGTTTTAAAACAAGTTCTTCAGGGACTCTATGCCCATTAGTCCCTGGCAATAAAATCTGAACTTTACTAAAATAAAACATGATGCCATGGGGCAATTAAGAGGAGAACTTTCAGAGATGACTGCGAATATGAAATACAGTGATTTATTTTATTAATGGATAAGGGGAAAACCAGCCCACCTCTTTTAAGCTCAACTATGTGTATTTGGGTTTTTTTTTTATATTTTTAATTTATTTCTTTGTTTCTCTCAGGGCAGTAGGGGGTTCCATAGTAGGCTGTTAAGGTACACCAAACCTCCTTTTGTAGCCTGCCACTTCTGAATATGAGCCTTTATTTTTTTTCATTTTATATGGAAAATGGGGTGATGTCACTTAGGAAAGCATTTTTCCCCAAAGTGGTTTTGGGAACCAGAATCTGGTGATGTGTTATTTAAAAGCGATAATGCAGTAAAGCTACGCCTTGTGCTTGAAATAATTGTAGGATTTATGGGATATATCCCTAACCTGTTCAGTTTTATGGAAGGACAAAATACAGGTATTCATTTCCTCGTAACTTTCTTAAAAACTTAGAAGCGCAGTTGACAGTTGTTTCCCGAACATTATAATACCTTCTTTGTTTATTAAGTAAGAGTTGGTAGTAATTTAGGACTCCTGCAATTTAGGAGTTACTTAATTTGCAAATGGGATTGGCCTCTCTAACCTTAGAAGGAATGAGTTACTGTTAATGTTTTTAAATTTTCATTGACTCTCCATTGCCAGCTAAAGGATAAGGCTCAGGTTTTTTAAAAGCCTTACCTGACTTTCAGCCTCCTTTCCGTTACGTGCCCCCCTCCGCCACCCCTTTCCCTCAATAGTAGGTCTGCTCCACAGCGTCGACTACATCCTGAATTTTCCATCGATTGTACTTTTTTTCCCCCCTTCTCTCTCCAGGGACTCTTCTTCACCTTGTCCTACCTGTAGCCTTCCTCTGGTTCCTCTGCCAATGTTTCCTCCCTTCAGAGGGCTTCTGGACTCGGTAGCCAGGGCGTCCACAAACGCAAGATGTGCAGAACCCGCCTGCACGGCCGTGTATGGCGGCCCCCTTGGCATCCTTCCCCCCTGCCCAGCAAATTGACCTCCTTCCCTGGTCCCTGGCACTTTCTACAGATCTTAACTATTGCACTTGTCACGTCCAGCGTAGCTGTTTGTGTAAATGTCTGTCTTGTTCACCAGACAGTGAGCCTCTTGAGGGAAGAGGTTGTCTTAACTATCTCTGTGCCCCAAGGTGCCCCAAGGGAGAGGCACAGTGACTGTCAGACGAATGCATGGACCACTGTTTTCCTGCATTAAGAAATGTCAAGAGATACCTGACTTAAGAAGTTGGATGAAGAGAAGCTTTTTTTTTTTTTTCCGTTTTAAAAGTCATTAATCAGCTCACATGATACACTGAGGAATCCTCCTCCTGTTAGACCAAGGAACACTGAACTCAGAGATCACCAGGAGCCGGCCAAGGGCCTGTGGTTGGCTAGTGAGACGCCTCATTCTAGAAACTCGAATCTTTTGGTTCCACAGCCCTGACCACCATACCGATGTTATCCTGGCAGGCACACGGTGTTGCCCACCCAACAGCCAATCTTATCTCTACCCTGCCTTCTTCATCCCCGCTAAGAGAATCCCAACTGGGCTCAGCCCCTTGATTTCAGGGAGGTTGGCCCCTCTTGCAGACACACGTGGTGAATCACAGTTGGGTTAAGCCAGCCAAGGGGTTTCTATTCCTCTGGGCTAGATGCTCACTTTTCTCAGCCTCCCTGGCAAGCTCGGGTGGGGGCGGGGAAGAAGGGGGTGTGTGACACAAGTTCTGATATCTGTGCGACATAAGGCCATGTGGGCTAGGAGCTTCTAGAAGGGATTTTCTTCCTGATAAAAAGACCAGCCTCATGAAGGCATCCTACTGTGGCTCACAGTTGGAGTGGGGTGGGGGGGGGGGTGGGGGCAGGATTCTGGAGCTGTGCAGGCAGCTTTCAACCATGACATGACACGTATGAGGGCAAAAGCTAGTGCACTGATGCTGGTAGAACAAATGGAAAGAAAGCCTGGATCCATGATGGCCAGCCTCAAAGCCTTTCACTTCCAGACCTCTTAGATGGCTTACCCTTTTGAGAGTTAGTTTTCTGCTACTCAAAGCAGAGTACATCCTAACTGACTCACTTGCTTGGAAAGGGAAAAACGAAAGTGGAGACAGCATCCTAAGAGGAAAGATAGTGACTGGGTAAAATGTATAGAAGTCTGGGCAACAGAGTAGTCAGGAAATGTGGTGACTGACTTGTACACTTCTGTTCAGCCCAGGGAAGACCCACCACGAAGCCCCCGCAACATTCATCATTCGAGAAACAGTAAGTTATTGGCGCGTCTGGGTAGCTCAGTTGGGTTAAGCATCCTGCTCTTGATTTCGGCTCCGGTCATGATCTCGCAGTTCACGAGTCCAAGCCCCGCGTCGGGCTCTGTGCGGGAAAGGTTTCCTGGAGGCGGTGAGAGTTGAGCTGAGTCTTGACTGGGAGTAGGATTTCTCCAGGCAAAGAACAGTGGGGGTAGGAGAGATGGGGTATTCAAGACAAAGGGAATGTGTGTTAAGATAAAAAGGCACAAGAAAAACAGAACAGTTGGAAACTGTAAACTTGTTTGCCATGTCCGGTTTAGATCTTTTTCATTAAGATTTGGCAAAGTTGGCGGTAGCTACAAGTGTGTTATATTATGCTGTATACTTTTGGTATTTAAAAAGTTTCGTAACAATTAATAATAACTTCAAGCGGATCAGTGAGAGACGAAGGCATTGCGTATAACTATCCTTTCAGAACTCTAGATCTTCGGGATTATTCAATAATTTTAAGCAGGTCCTCAGAACTCTAGATCCTTGGAATGTTAAATCATTTTAAGCAGAATTAAAAAGGGGGTGGTTTCCATGGTCAAATAAGTTTGGGAAACACTGGCTTAAATAAAATTGAATAGTCTTCATCTCCGTAAGAACTCCTAGAGCCTCGAATACTCTCACATTAATTGTTACTGTCCAAAAGGAAGCTACCACCTAGAGCATGTCCCACAATATATTTGATTGTATACTCTTTTTTATGTAACTATCTGCAGAACTGTGGCATTGGAAAGGGTTGGTATAGACTACTTCCGAGAGCTTGACTGAGAAAGAAGATAGAGTTATAGGGTGACAGCTAAAATGGCGGATGAGTGAAGGAGGACATTTCATAAGACGGAAATGTCAAGAGCATGTGTGTATGCCAAGGGCAGAAAGCAGTGGTGAGGGAAGTTAAAGACACAGGAGCAGGGTGCCTGATTATTAGGGCAAGGGCGGTGCTTCAGGTTACAAGAAGGAGGCACGTTAACGGACCTCTGCCAGCATCGCTGTTGAAGACGTCAAGATTGTTATAATACTGTGTTTCCATGTTCTATGAGAGAAGGTAGGACTCCAGGTCGGAGACTTGATAAATACACTGGAGGCTACTTACTGAATTTGAGTATCAATTACTATTTTTCCAGCTGCAAGAGACAAGAAACCCAACCCACATAGACTTAAGTAAAAAGAATGTATTGGTGGGGCGCCTGGGTGGCTCAGTCAGTTGGGCGGCCGACTTCGGCTCAGGTCACGATCTCACAATCCGTGAGTTCGAGCCCCGCATCGGGCTCTGTGCTGACAGCTCAGAGCCTGGAGCCCGTTTCAGATTCTGTGTCTCCCTCTCTCTCTGCCCCTCCCCTGTTCATGCTCTGTCTCTCTCTGTCTCAAAAATAAATAAACGTTAAAAAAAAAAAAAAAAAAAGAATGTATTGGTTCATGTAATTGAAAAGTACATGGTGGGCACCTGGGTGGTTCAGTCAATTGAGCATCCAAACTCTTGATTTCGGCTCAGGTCATGATCCCAGGGTCGTGGATCGAGCCCCTCGTTGGGCTCTGTGCTGAGTGTGGAGCCTGCTTAAGATTCTGTCTCTCCCTCTCTCTGTTCTTCTCCCCTGCTCTCTCTCTCTAAGAAAAAATTTTTCTTTAATTAAAAAAAAAAAAAAAAAGGAAAACTACGTGGTAACTGGCTTCATGCATAGCTGAATCAAGGGAATAACCATATCACCGGGACCCGTCTCTCTGCTCTTAGGTTCTTCTTAGTTGGTTCCATTCTTCCCAGCTGCTGGGAGCTTTAGCCTCTTCTGGTTCCAAGACGGTTGTAGCTCCAGACTTCACGTCTACCATCACAACACTAATCCCATAAGAGAAGAAGTTCACTTCTTTTTCTCAGAAGCCTCAGATTCTTGCCATGCCTCCTTAGTCTGAATGAATTATGTGTCCATCCCTGAAGCAATCCCTACAACCAGGAGATAAGGCATATTCTGATTATCTTAAATCAGTTAGTCCCCAAGTACCCTCCCTACTCCCTCTGCCCCCCGCCCCCGCCAACCTCCAAGTAGTGGAAATCCCCAAAGGAAAATCAGGAGTTCTATATCTCAGGAGTGAAACGTGTTAATAAGGTAATGTCTTCCCATCTCCAAAAACGGAAACTCCCAAAACAGGGCCCTTAGATTTTACCCAAGATGATTTTAAATTCTAAATGGTAGGACGTTTAGGGTCCCGGATCGGACAGCATGAATTAGATCCCTTCCATTTGGGGCACCCAAGTAAACGAAGGCTGTTGACAGCCATCACTGTGAGGGCTGTTGCTTACCGAGGAAGTCCTGCAATAAATCCTCTTCGGAAATAAACAAAAAGCAGTTTTTGAGAACCCAGCTTTCACCGAAGACCAGAACCTGTCAGCCACGGGCAGAAGCCATTAACAGGATTTATATGTGCCCGTATCCAGCACTGAGTCAAAGGGAGATATGCGGAGGGGATTTCTCTCTTCTGGAAACCCAGCAGAGGAATGAGGAAGACTTTCTGGGTAAAGTTTCAGGGAACCTAATGCATAAATCCCCTTAACAAACACTGGGATTTGGGTTTGTAACTCATCCCTCTCAGCTTGGGTCCTATGGAGACAAGCTGCCAGAGGGCCAACACAGCCAGAGCCAGGAAGAAAGGGGTAGAATTTACGGAGAAAACAGGGACACTGCTTAAAATGGTGACATGTCCACAGTGTGGCCCTAGGCACATTTTTGCTTGAGGACACTTGGTGTAGTCCAGGAACTGTTGCCCGAGACCCCACAAAAGCAGCCAGTTGCTGGCTGGTCGGGGGTTGTCCCCTCCCTCGTGATCTGCAGCCTGACTGACCTTCCTTTCTTCTTTCATTTAGACTGTGCCAAAAATGGGTTCTCCCAAACTGTGTGACAAGTTAGAACAGGAGAGTCTGGGTTCTCTCCTGTCTGCATCACAGAGGGTATCATTAATTGGCTAAGTTTCTACCTCACAGGGAAATTTAAAAAACAAACAGACAAACAGCACACATTCTTTTTCCTCCTCTGAATATTCAGATACCCTTCCCATAGGTACCTCTCTGGCTTTGAGTGAGGAAGCCAGAGTCTATATGCAGACAGCATGCCATGATCTCTCTTTACCTATTTGTTGCAGTAGCTATAAAGCCAGAGCAAACGGTGAGTCGCAAAAGGAAAAGATCCAGAATGCAGCCAGCTGAAAAAGAGAACAGGAGTGATCTGGTATGATGATAAATGCTGTGCTCTATTTACGCTTTGGCCGTGGATTTGGCCACCACTCAACAGCCTCCATGACCAGCTCTCCACTTTCTGCTTCTTTTCTCCCTCCTGTTCGGTGGCAAACTTACGTTGGCTGAGGATTTGCTTGTCACCCCGTGTTGACATTTCAAGTTATTGCATTAAGAAAAACACAGGAGAAAGCAAACAAGCAAGTATATTCTAACAGGTCACCAGGCAGAGGAGTCCTACTCAGATTTCAAAGAACAGGAGGGGGGTTGGGGTAGAGAATGGAGAACAGATATATTTGTAAGGGGGAAAAATCCTCCTAGCTTTTTGGGCCCAAGTAAGATCTTAGGTTGTGATTATTATTCTCAGCTACTGGTGATTCCTGGGGCTGCTAAGGGGGATTCTGGCCCAACTCCATTTGCTGTGTAATTCTACGGAACCATGCTAACATTCTGATTTCTCTGCTTATAAGTGACTGCGACAACAAAGACCATAACTCCGCTTTAAGAACTGTCTCCACAGTGTCTCCAGGGGACAGGTTTGCTTTGGTCTCTAAATTCCCCAAAGGCAAGCTGAGACTATGTAAATTAAAGAAACAGAGCCAGTGACAACCAGCTCTGTGGTTTTATTTGATTTTCCACAACACATGTCCATCAGCATGTTGTAGACAACACAATATGATTAAAGCACAGCAATCGTCACTCGTATATTGCATTTTAATTGCTATAATGTGCGATGAATAGTGAAGCTGGGACCAGGTATACTTTTCTTTATTTGATTCATCAGGATTTGTAACAACAGAAAACAGAAGTCAGTCAGTGGGTACCCTGGGCTGGGCTGGGCTGCTTATCAGCCTTGTGACCCTGGATAAGTCACTAAGTATCTTTGGATCCCATTTTCCTCAACTCCGAAATGAGGGGTTTAAACCAGATACGATCTAAACAGCCTTCCACTTCTGGCATTGACCACTGCAAGGTTTTTTCTGGTCTCTGGAATTCGATTTCTGAACCCGGTGATCTTTCAGCCCTTTGGCAGTTGAATCCCTTCCTTTAGGATCTATGACAAAGATGACTTCTGTCTAAGCTTTGGATTTCTGAAACTAATTCCAGTGAATTGCATCATACATATTTTTAACTAGCTTACATTAAATAGAGAGAGAGAGAGAGAGAGAGAGAGAGAGAGAGAAATAGAGATAGCAATTTAAATAGTTCTTTCCTTGCTGTTCCCTTCCATGAGCATTTGCCCTGGAGTAGATGTGAGACAGAGTCTGGAAGCTGTGCCCACCTCTTCTGAGGGTGAATTTCTTCCTACTCTGAGTGTCATTCTATACCTCCAAGGTGCTTTGTTCGCAATATGGCCCTAGGACATAAGGTGACTTAACTGATCATTTAGTGTTTCCCTGAAAAAAATAGATCTCTTCCAGTGACGGAAGAAAACCTAGCTGGGTTGGACTTACTCGAAAATGTGGGTGCCTGGGTGCTCAGTCAGCTGGGCCTTTGACTCTTGATTTTGGCTCGGGTCGTCACCCCCAGGTTGTGGGATCAAGCTCCCTGGCCAGCTCCGTGCTAAGTGTGGATCCTGCTTGGGATTCTGTCCCTCCCTCCTTCTGCCTTGCTCTCCCTCTCTGTCTCTAAACTAAATTTTTAAAGACTGCAGAATCTCAGGCCCTTAGAGTTTTTGAGTGTAGCTTTGACTCTGCATAATTTTTGCCTTCTCGGGCGACTTCAGGACTTGATTTGCCTGCCCCGCGAGCGTAAGATAGGACTCGGGTGTGAAGGTCACTGGATTTCGTGCTCGTGCCCTGCTTCTAATGGGTCTGTGAAGCGATGAGGGTGGAGTTGGGCGAGCATGTTAATCCGCCCGTTGTACTTTATGGCTTTAAGACCGCTGAACTGGTTGCCCAGGACTCACTCACTCCTTCCCGGCACCCCTTGGGAACTTGCCTTTTGGCGTGAGATCCTGGGGTTGTGCTCTCAGACAGCAGGCAAGCTGCCAGTGTCAAAGTCAGCCTTCCTACCCCAGGAGGCTTTAGCACCAGAAAGGGCTTCCTTTGGGCCATGTGATGGGTAACATTGTGTTCCAAACACTGCAGGGGAAAGACAACACATTTCTACTTGAATGCTTGCTTTTTGCCACCTAAAAACCAACAAGTGGAAGAAGACTGGGAGAAAACTCTGACAGGAGTACGGTAGTCTCTCTATCTGGTAATGAAGCTAGGTGCCTTCTTAACAAATTCTAAGCAAAGATATGGAGTCTGCTTCTAGCCTCTTCATCCTTATTTGCCGCATGGTGGCGGTTCTCGGAGAGAGATCTCTACTTCTCCTGAATGTCACATTACCCTTTAGCATTCCAGAAGCACTTCAGATCTTCAAAACTCTTAATAAGCAATGACTTTTATAGTTATTTTTAAAAGCAGTGATACTTAAATTCTTATCTTTTAAAAACATGCTCAGGGCGCCTGCCTGGGTGGCTCAGTCGGTTGAGTGTCCGACTTCGGCTCAGGTCACCATCTCGCGGTTTGTGAGTTTGAGCCCCGCGTCGGGCTCTGTGCTGACAGCTCGGAGCCTGGAGCCTGCTTCGGATTCTGTGTCTCAGACCTCTCTCTCTCTCTCTCTCTCTCAAAGATAAATAAACATTGAAAAAATTTTTTTAATAAAAATAAAAACGTGTTCATCATAAAGACAAGAGCAAGTGCTGATGATGATAGGGAAAAATTAGAGCCTTCATACATTGTCGGTAGGGATGTAAAATGGTGTAAGCTCTTTGGAAAACAGTTTAGAAGTTCTTGAAAGGACTAGAATGATCCAGCAGTTCCACTCCTGGTTACCCAAGAGAAATGAGAACACGTATCTACACAGAACTTATATAGACATGTTCACAGCAGCGTTACTCCTGAAAGCCAGAAATGGAACCAACCCAGATGCCCATGAAATTGAGTGAATTATCAAAATGTGGCATATCCATACAGTGGAATATTATTTGGCAGTAAAAAAATGAAGCATTGATACGTGCTACAATATGAATATTGAAAACACAGTAGGTGAAAGAAGCCAGTCGCAAAGCACCACATACTATGATAACATTTACGTAAAATTTTCAGAATAGGCAAATCAGTTGAGACGGAAGTTACATTTGTGGGGGTCAGGCTGGAGTGGGCAGAAAGGAGTATACTACAAGTCACACAAGTGTACTCTTTACATGGGTAAATCATATAGAATTTGAGATATATCTCAATAAAGCTGTCACCCAAAATCTGTTTAATTAAAAATGATGGATCACTAAATTCTACTCCTGAAACCGTTATTACACTATATGTTAACTAGCACGGATTTAAGTAAAAACAACAACAATACCTTATGTGAGATCATGTCATTTCCCTGCTTCTCTGTCACATCTAGAACAAAACCAGTCTCCTTACCAGCACGTGGTTCCTGCCCACCCCTCCTTCGTCTTGCCACAGTGGCCTCTGTTCTGTTCCTACACTTTGTAAACTGTGTGTTTGTCTCCAGGCCTCTGGGTTTGCTCCTCCCCTGGCCTGATGCGCTCTGCCCTTCTGACCTGCACATTTTTGTCATTCATATGTCACCTTAGGTCCTCCCTGACTACCTTCAGTAAAATTACCTCTCTATTCTCTGCACAGATCGTTGCGACATCCTGTTGTTTTCTCTTCGGAGCACCCAGTTGTATCTAAAATTCCTATTCGTTTTTCTGTTGATTCATCCTACATATCCTGCTCTAAATGAAACCTTTCCTCCTGAGAGCAGGGGCACAGAGATCACCCGGGCCTGGCCCAGTGCCTGACGCATGGGCATCAGTACCTGCTTGATGGACAAATGAATGAGCATTATAGCGTGCTCTGCTTGTCAACCGAGAGTGGACACCCCAGTTTGGTGACAGTGGCTCCCTGTGTGGGGAATTGCTCAAAGCCATTGACCTGGGCGCCTCTCCGTCCTTTCTCTGTTATATCCTCAGATAGAGGGCAGGCTAAGATGTAGCATCCTTAATTGCCAGAGGGGACCCAGAGGCCTGGGAAAAAACTAATGGGCCTTGAAACTGTGATCTAATGGAGAGCTTGCAAAATATCGTTCACGATTCAGTCTACTCACTCCCATGCATTCAGTCTCTGAAATGCTCTTCTTCTTAGCACTTTTGTAATTGTACGTTGCATTTATGTTGACTTAATTTTCTCTTTTTGTTTATGACATCGTATTGGAAGCTCCTTGAAGGTAGGAAACGTGATTGTTCCTTATCCCGTGCCTTCACACACATATGTCAGGTTTGTCTTAGGCACACCGTGTACCTTGACTGCCATTTCTAGCCTCAGCTAACTCAGACATTAAGATGCCGAATTAGATTTTAGGGAGTTTCGTTCTGGGAACCTGATACTGTTTTCCATGTCTGTTGTAAGAGTAATTACACTTTCGGTTCTTCTCTAAGGTCTGTGAAGTGTTTGAAGAAGGTTACCTGCATAGCAACTGGTTTGGGGGCAAAGTAAACATAGGGTTGGGTTGACTTTGCTCAGGAAGCAAGTGGGCTCACCTTGGTGCATTCTCCCTTGGGCGGCTCTCATGTGGAAAGCCGCCTACCATTTTACTCACAGCCCTGGCTGGGCCCTGGAGGAAGGAAGAAATACCATGAGATACACAGGCCCAGGCTTTCCAGTGGTGACCCCTTATGGAATGCTAGGAAAAAACTAAAGGGATTGTGGTGTCTTTTCCTGCCTTTTATCAAATCCGGAGGAAGGCTTTGAGACCGGCTTGGGACTGCCCACCCTGAAGAGTTGCTGGCCAACTACTGAAGCCAGCAGGCAGACATTGGTGAGAGAAGGCTCTTCCAAGAGCTGTTGGCTTGGTCCCCAGATAGGATCGTGAGGTCCTAGATGTGGATATATGGGAAGATAGGATCTAGCCAACATTGGTTACTATGCTTGAACAAAAATAAGGTCATTTATTGACATCAATTGCCATCTGTTTTCACCCACTTACATTCAATTAACCCTTAAGCCTACAGTAGAGAATTGAGCTTTATGTTGATTTTCTTGGTGTTGCATTTCCCTGGCCTTACATCTCCATGTAGAATTTTCTGTGGAGATACTGTCCTGGGAAATATGATAGAAATAGTTCAGATTTTTAAAAAGAGGACTCTCTGTCTTGTCTTCTCTCCCCCTTCCCCTGCCCTGTCCATCCTATGTTTGAGAGCCTTGCTATAAAAAAATTATCTGAAGTCATTTTACATTTTATATTCTGACATCTCTTTAGTGGGTGCCATGGTTAATGTTATAACTTCCTTAGAAAGAATATAATTTCTCAGAGAACATTAAGCGATATTACTCTGAAACAGAGAATGGCCTCTGTACCTTAATTCTTGATAGGATAAAATAAGGTCATCTTACATGACTCATATACTACCTTACATTTGTATAACACTTCATAGTTTTTTTTTTAATTTTTTTTAACGTTTATTTATTTTTGAGACAGAGAGAGACAGAGCATGAACAGGGGAGGGGCAGAGAGAGAGAGGGAGACACAGAATCAGAAGCAGGCTCCAGGCTCTGAGCCATCAGCCCAGAGCCCGGTGCAGGGCTCGAACTCACGGACCATGAGATCGTGACCCGAGCTGAAGTCGGACGCTTAACCGACTGAGCCACCCAGGCGCCCCTAACGCTTCATAGTTTTTAGAGGCTCCCCTCCAGAGTTTTGTGTTGAAACACAAAAGACATCGTACCAAATCTGATTTTTACTTTTGACTCCAAGTAATAGATCATCATTATTGTGTTGTAGCCTTTAAAATAATGATTAAGAAAAATAAATAAAAATAAAAATGGTAATCAAGAAATAGGCTGAGAAAACGCGTAATGAGCTTTACTTAGCACATTCCATCTTTAGGGAAAACACTCTTAAAATGTTCACAAGTAAGGCAGAATTTCCCATGTTGGGTTATTCTGTGGATACAACCGTCTCCCGAATCAAACTTAAGTTGATGTTGCTCATTATTACGATGAGCTAAGGGACCCATGGAAGTAGGGTGTAACTATCAAGATTATGAAACAACCGTGTGAGACACCGCGTGCCATTTAATGAGTCTACAACCGTAACAAAAGAAGACAGATACAACACAGGATATGTCACACCTACAATGAGAAGGTCCCATCCCATAGGCCAGATGACCCCTCTTTTGGTTTTGATATTAGGTGCTGACTCTACCGTGATGAAGCTATGTCGTCTGATGACATGGAAATTCAGTGGAACACCATAGCATTATGGGGTATCTCCAGGCATCACCAGCTTCCTTGTCTTCACATCAAGGTCGATGTAAAAGGGAGGAGAACTTTCTTCCATCCCATTTTTCAATGGCCTTCTTAGGACCTGGCTTAGTATTTTATTTCTCTACAAACCATGCGTATAATGATTGCATTCGTTATATTATTAGCTATGTAATACAGCTGTGTCCTAAGTAGTATTACTTGTAGTGTCGCATTTAATCCTCATGAGAGTTCTTGGAGGAAGATATTATTATCCTTTCACAGGTAAGAAAACCGGAAGGGAATAGAAGGTGAGGCACGTGCTATGCTTACCTTGCTAGCTCCCATTCGTTCACTCATGATTCATGAAGCATTTATCAAGCAACTACCGTGTATTAGCATCGATGATACAAGGAAGGATCAAACCCAATCCTTGCCTTCAAAGAGCTTAAAGAACTGGGTTGGAGCACAATTTAGTTGTCATTTCAAAGGTAAAGGATCTCAAATGGAGGAGTTTTCTGGCATCTGCCTTAGGACTGTGCGGCCAAGATAAATGTGATGGATAGATGTAAGCATCAGTGCGCGAGTGGGAGGAGATGTCCCAGAAAACATTTTTTCAGCTATGTCTGTGACTCTTGGGAACTCCTCATTCACTATGAAGTTCTTTGATGACACCAACCATTGCGCAGGAATCTCTTCCCAGAGCAATTTATAAATATCAAATAATTTTTATGATGGATAATTCCAGAAAGGGTTAAAGTTGGCTTCTCTGGGACACATAATGGGAAAGTAGCTGAACATGATTTCAAAGGGATTTTTTAGGAGAGAATTCCAATTACAGAGAAGTAATTTCCCTTTCTAGCTTACTAAGCTCTATTTCAGACTAATGCAGTTTCAAGATCCATATCCTTTCTTCCCTTATTTCAACAGATATTTTGAATATGAAAATCTTATGTCAAAACTTAGCTGAAGCCTTCATCAGGCTTTTGAAAGGCTAAGTAAGAATTCTGTTTCTAGGAATAAAAAGATGTGGATCAGAAAGATTCTTTGCTGGCTAGAGTCCCTTTTCGGATGGTAGTTCAAGCAGTCTTTAATCATATTTTTGTTGATTATTTATTAGTTTCCCTGGGAAATCAAAGACTCGGCAACGTAAAATGTGTTTTCCTGAAGATATTTTATGAATCAGAACCCGGAGTAAAGAAATAATGGAAAATACATTTCCTTTGCCGATATGGACTAATTGGGAATTAAAAGACCTTTCTCTCTAGTCAGTGCCCCACATGGAAATGCTAAGTGACCTAACTGGCCCAATTGTACCGACCGCAGTTTCTGCCCAGACAAAACTCTTATGCCCCAAGTAGATAAAGAGAGCGCTTTGTCAGTAAATCAAAAGTGTGGAACACTAGAACTAATTTAAGTAAAGGGATAGGCTCCAAGCCAGCTGTTTGGGTAAACCCACATGGAACCAAAGGGGGAAACTGATGTAACTTAATATGTGTGTATTCCAGCCATCAGCCTAGGGTGTGTGTAACGCAAGCTTGTGGTGTTTGCCGTCGTGAGAGGCACGAAGGCAGACTCCCGTCCTCAACTGCGTGGGGCTGCCAGCTTGCGGCAGCTTTGGTCGATACTGGGCTTGCTCTTGGGGAGCCAGACTTTGGCTGGTTTCCTGATGAAGGGTAGGGGAACTGCGTGAAATGTGTTTACTCATACACATCGTCCTGGTCAAGTGAAATCAAAAGGCATCTGAAAAAAACAATCGGCCAGAGCAAAACACAAAATCCGAATGCGTTTTGTGCTGTTGAGGCCAGTATAATTTTGGGGGATATACAGGATCAACACACACGACAGACTGGAACACGATTGGGAATAATGAAGTATGGCTGTGTAGCAGAAACAGCAGACTATGGTGGTGAAGAGCGTTAAGAGCCAGATGGTCTGAGTTCGAAACCCACCCTGCTGCTTAGTAGGTACAAGAGCTGGGGCAAGTTAGTTAGTCCTTCTCCGCTTGGATCCTTGTCTGTAAAGTAGAGATGGTAAGAACACCCACCTCAAGGTCAACCAGGTGTCATTTGGGACATACGTAAGAACCACATGACCTAGCGAATTAGGTCAGAAGGCCCGAGGATTTTGCTTCTCTGTGTTTTGAAGCCCTTGGTAGAAATGTCTTCATGAAGTTGAACCAATATGCGAATATCTTTGACGCTATGAAAACATGCCGATTTCTTATAGTTCAGTCTACTAAAGAGGGGCTCGGTATGACAGCATGAATGGAGAAAGAGATTGTTCTGGTTTTCTGGAAAAAAAAAAAAAAAAGAATACCCATCTCATAGGATTGTTACGGATTCATAAAAGTAAAGGTGTTTAGAATGGTACGTGGCCCACAAGAAGCATTCTATAAGTTGGTGATTGTTATCATAGATCAGAAGTCAGAAGCTCAGGTGCCCAGGGGCGCCTGGGTGGCTCAGTCTGTTGAGCGTCCGACTTCGGCTCAGATCATGATCTCATGGTTCGTGAGTTCGAGCCCCGCGTCGGGCTCTGTGCTGACAGCTCAGAGCCTGAAGCCTGCTTTGGATTCTGTGGCTCCTCCTCTCCTTGCCCCTCCCCTGCTCATGCTCTGTCTCTCTCTGTCTCTCAAAAATAAATAAACGTTTAAAAAAATTTTTTTTTAAATGCAGAAGCTCAGCTGCCCGCAGTGCCCAGCATGGTGACCACTGGCCACAAACACCAGTGGTGTGCAGATGATGGCAGTCAGGACAGTGGCACCTGCTCCTTAGCTACGGCCGCCACTCTGCTCTGCACTCGATGTGGCCCTAGGGGGATGCTGGTCCAGTGTCACCATATCTTCTGAAATATCAGAATTGGACATTCGGACAGCTGGACTTTGCTGAAAATCTCTGAGCTCTTAACTCTTGCTGATTTATTTTAAAACCTTCTCCAAGCCAAATAAAACCCTGTCTGCAGGCTATGGGCCACCAGCTAATGATGTCTGTGGTCTAATAATGGAACGCTGACATGTAGCTTACAGAAGTCCTTGTGATGAATTTATTAGCACACTGTGAAACAGAGATTCATTTTGATTCTGGAAATATTCATTGAGTTCCTACTATGCGTCAGACCCTGTGCTGATGCCGAGAATACAGTAGCGACCAAGATAGACAGTCCAAGGGATGTGCACACTTTATAAGACTTTTGAAGAGAAAGCAACACCCGTACCTAAAAGATACTCAGTGTTGGTTCCCAGCTCCTTCCATTACCTCTGCTAAGTCTAGACCTGATCCCATGAGTATTTGAAAGCTGATTTAGGTTTCTGAAGAGTAACAGCATGGTGCAGTGTAAAACTAATAAATCTACCAACAATATTGCAGAAATATCCGACTGAAGTTCTGTTCCTCTTAGTTTCCTGCTTTTTCTCTGATTAGTCCCTCTCTTTTACGCAGAAGCACTTCATGACTTAGGGACATGAACTTGGGCTATGATATGTTGCCACCGTTTGCATATTGCTTCCTACATTTTTCTCAATTTGTCTTTGAGGTATGAACTTCCTTCACACCTGCAAAGGTGCTCAGTGGAACACTAATCCTGTGAGCTAATTCACCGTCATTTGAGAAACAGGGAATATTATGTATCCCCTCCCTTTCTTGGAGATTCACAAAGCCCGTTAGCAAAGCCCGTTGAAGGCTCTGCAGACAAAACTTCTTGCTAAACCTCGTCTAAATAAATGTTTCCCAGATGTATTTGACCAAGGTGCACCATCCCCCCACCCTTTTCCCCACTTAGTACACTTTAATATACTGATTTACTGTAGTTGTTTGGCCCATTTGGAGAAATACTGGATTCCCCAATTCTGCTTCCTACTAGGAACCATAGTGTCTTTAAAATTTCTTGCCTTCCTGAGTAGCCACAGCTAAAGATATCTCCCAAGAGCTCAGACTTTATTCTCAAGGAGTCTAGCAAATTGAGTGTGGCAGTGGCCATCTTGGTGGTGCCTGACCATTGAACTATAAATCTTGGAGGAAAGAGACTGTCATCCCTAGTTTTTCTGCTGCACTATGCACGGGGTCGTTCTGCAGTGAGTGTGGAGTAAATGCACATTAACTGGCCAGTGAATGCCCTCACCAGAAACATTCCAGGAGGTTCTAACAGTAGATGAATTTAGATAAAGCACAGTACTAGTCCTATGACTTTTGGGGTACTAGTCCTATAACTTTTCCGCAAGTTCAGAATGATTTCCCAATTTAAAAAACCTTTTTAATCTATCGAACCATGTTCCTAAAATGTGTGAATCATACCTCACCTTGAAAAACATTTTGGGGCGCCTGGGTGGCTCAGTCTGTTAAGTGTCCGACTTCGGCCCAGGTCATGATCTCGCGGTCCGTGGGTACGAGCCCCGCGTCGGTCTCTGTGCTGACAGCTCGGAGCCTGGAGCCTGCTTCGGATTCTGTGTCTCCCTCTCTCTCTGCCCCTCCCCTGCTCACGCTCTGTCTCTCTCTCTCTCTCAAAGATAAATAAACATTAAAAAAAACTTCTTTAAATATATTGCATGGCTTGGCAAGCCTGAGAGATGAGAGCAAGAAGGAAACAATGGAGGATGCTCGTAGATAGGTCAGGAAAAGGGAATGAAGAATTAAGTGAACGACGCAATCAGCAGGTTTGGGTTTTCCCAAAGACCAGTGGCTGATATTGGGTCTCTGATGGTGTCTCCTACGAGCCCAGTTCCCACGCTGCATTCCAGATTGGGTCTGCCCAGGCCTCCCACCGAGTCTTGCGGCCATGGCATTTGCTGGCACATTCTGCCGTCCCGACGGCCGACTCCCCTACGACCACCCTGTCCCACCCGCCTCCTGTGTAGGTGGCACGTCGGGCCCCTTCGCTTTGGACCCAGGCCTGGGATCTCCTCCGCCATCATGTAGTTTTCCTGCAGGCCTCACCCCACCCAGCCACGCTGCTCAGCGCGGCACGGCAAGACTCAGCCTGACTCTTCCTCGGAGAAAGAGGAATTAGCTTCGGCGTTGGGGGTTCAGCTGTAAAGTGACGTTTCCCACACTCATAGACTTGCATACCGATGAGGAATTCAAGTTTATTTTAGACTGTTGCTATGAGCAGGCCCCAAATGACAAGGGAGCACGGAGCTCATTAACCATCCTCGTAAGCCTCGGGAGCTCTCACGTGTCTTCTTGGTTGTGGGCATAGTGCTAATTCTTTGGCTTTAATACAATTCCTTTCCAACCAGCCCCTCACATTTGTAAATCTTCAGTAAAACGTATGTGGGAAATCAGTAGGACACGCTCCAACCCAGTTTTCAATAGTCAGAGGAAGACCATCCTGGCCTTTAACATCGGTCCCGTTGACGCTAATGTTGCTACAGCCAGTCCCTGTGCCCTCAGCCCCACCCCCCGAGTTTTATGAAGGTGAGCAATTTAGGACAGTGAGAGTCACGGGATTTTGAATAACTTAGTTCCTAGGTGTGTTTGGAATGGAAACAAAGATAACCCTGTTCAACAGTGAATTTGTGCCTCTGGGTGAACGGCCAGGTGTTCTCCCAACTGAACTGTGAGACTAATTTCTTCCTGGCCTCTGGAAACCAGCTGAAGCAGTGGGCCAGCTGGTATATCTTCAATCTTGCATACCAACATCTTTCTCTGATTCACAGATTTCCTTTATCCCCAGCACTTCCTCTGGTATGTGCATCCCCGACAGTAAGCGATATCTCTTATTGGATTTGGGCATTTTTAAATCGTTGAGTCTTTGGGTGGGGAGGGTAGAGGAAGGAGGGTAGATGGTTACATTCGAATATTTCCAGTGGGAATCGTGCTTTTAATCTCATCCACCTCTGATTCTTTTTTTTTTTTTTAATTTTTTAAATGTTTATTTTTGAGAAAGAGAGAGAGACAGAGAGACAGAGTGTGAGCAGGGGAGGGGCAGAGAGAGAGGGAGACACAGAATCCAAAGCAGTCTCCAGGCTCTGAGCTGTCAGCACAGAGCCCGACGAGGGGCTCAAACTCACAAACCGTGAGATCCTGACCTGAGCCAAAGTTGGACGCTTAACTGACTGGGCCACCCAGGTGCCCCTCACCCACCTCTGACTCCTGTGCATCAGATGGTCTCCACATTCATGAGAAGAGGACGCTAAAGTCATTGAGGGTGGCATTATGAGCATTACCTTTTTTTTTTTTTTTTTATGTTTACTTATTTTTGAGAGAGAGAGCTCAAGCAAGGGAGGGGCACAAAGAGAGGGAGACACTGAATCCAAAGCAGGCTCCAGGCTCCCAGCCGTCAGCACAGAGCCCAACATGGGGCTCGAACCCACAAATGCAAGATCATGACCTGAGCCGAAGTCAAACATTTAACCGACTGAGCCACCCAGGCGCCCCTGAGCATTACTCGTTTTCACATTGAAATGATCTCAGAGGAAACAAAGTTAATGTGTATCCCGTTGTTCCAACACCCGCTATGACTAGAGTATACAACAAGAAACTCTGGAGATTTTTATCTAGAGGAGAAATTTCCTGGGGAAACTGAGAACTTTCGTTTGCAAAGCACAGCTTTTTCCGTATTAATCGACACACACTTTTCCGCGATCTGAGATTTGGAGAAGCCCAGAGATTCGCCTGGTGAGGCACAGGGTAGAACTTGACCCTTAGAAGCGGCAACCTATACCTGATGGTCTGGCAGTTCTCAGGATATATCAGATCATACCCATAATCTATTTCCCCAAATAGCTGTGACATGCAAGATTCTCCACGCACTAAAAAGGGTATTTGAAGGTCACAAGTAAGTTCAGGGGACCTTTGATGACTTGAACGTGCCCACTTTCGGCAGCCTGTGCATGCTGGCGCCTTCTGGTATAATCTGGACGTACCTTACCCAGGCGTATTTAAAGGGAAACGAATGTTTCTTCACTAGTATTACAGTTTTCAGGAGGCTATGGCGCCTCGGTTGAAACTCTCCCTGTCTGTTTTTGAGATGAAACTTCCGGGAGCGCCACCACCCGTCCAAGGTGAACTTGACCATGATGCAAACCATGAACCCCCTTTGGTCTGGTGTGTGTGCGTATTTTGGTGGACCGGACCAAGCCGTCACAGCGAGGGCTCAGCTGGCGAATGCCGTTCTCAGCCATTCACACAAACCTAGCCTATGCCTGAAGGGTGTGCATTAAAACACACGTGGCTTTTCAGGCACACTTTTAAACACACTGGATACTTCAATTGCAGATTCCCTTGAACTGGATGCTAGTAGATCTTTACATATTGCAAAAAAAATAATGTAGTAATTAAGTAATAATCTGGCAAAGTACGGTAACAGCTTTCACCCCTAAGAACGTATGTCACCTATACCGTTGACACACGGAGTTGTCTGTTGCAAGATTTCTCCGCACTTGGTAACAATTGTAACAGTTGAAGTTACAACATGTTGCCTGAAAAAGCAACATAGGTGAATTTTCAAAGGGGAATTTCTCATGGTTCATAACTAATAATAAAATAATAAAGCTATGCCCATGACAAAAATGCCCGCAGGAGATAGCACAGGACATGAACGGGGAACCCGGACTAGCTTTTTAAAGAAGATATAAAATTCTAAGACTTCGGAAAAATTCAGCTTAAGAAATAGCGTGAATAACAACTATTAATATTTGTTGCGTGTTACCCTATGTCGAGCTGTGTGCCGCGTGCTTGGTGTCGGTTTTTAAATTTCATCCTCACGAGTCTCTCCGAAGCAGGTGTTTTATTTTCCCTGTTTGTTAGACAAGAAAGCTGTGGCTCCAGAAAGCGTCTTGCAAGGTCATTCAGTCTCCAGCAAGTGGGGAACACTGGATTCCAGCTCACGCGGTCAGCCTTCAAGCCGTTGTTCGTGGCCATGTCCCTTGCCTCGTACATCATTTCTTCCCACGGCAGAGATCACAGCAGGCCAAACCCAGCCTTAGGTGACAGTGGTCACTGCCGAGCGGTTACTCAGGATTATTTTACGTACCTTCGGGTAGTCTTTCATGTCATCCCCAAACCAGCTCCACGATGTAGGTGGCGGTGATCATCCCCATTTCACGGATGAGGACAACGGACATTCAGGTGGAGCAGTGTGTCCCAAATGCTGGCAGGGCTAACGTCCCACTCCGGGCAGTCTGGTCCTGGAAGCTACTCTCTCAACCTTTAGGCTAAGAAGTGCGGCTGGCCGCCGCCATTTTAAAACCGGGATGTTTCACACTACGAATAAAGATGTCTGAGTCCTCTTAGAAGACAAAACAAGGTGGGACGATCGGACAGTACTGGTTCCCTTCCACCTGGCAAGGGTCGCTTGGCCGCCATGGGTAGCTGCTCGCGGTAGACGGCTGTCTCCCTCCGCTACCCCTCCCTTTCACTGCTTTCCTTCCTGCGTCCTCACTTTGGGGGGCATTTAATTTGCAGTTTGGGTGTGGGGTCTCCCTGGTACCGGAGCTGCTTCCGCAGGGGTCTTTCTGTTGTATGTGTCGGTGCGAACGGCATTCCCCACAAAATAACGACAAACTCCTCCTCGAGGGTCTTCCTCGGTCCCCTTGCCCCTGCATCTCAAGTGTTGCCACTCAACCAGGCAGGGAGCATGGGAGGCTTACAACCTTTTCTCTCTCTGCCTGGTTGGTAGCAGTTGGCCGGTGTTTGGTTGGCCATGACCAGGTGGCAGCAGCCTCTCCAGGCTTTGGCACACAGCTTGGTAGGCTGTTGTGTGACCCAGAGACCCCCCAATCTCTGTACGCGTTAGAGCAAAATACAACTATAACACCCGGAAGTGAAGAGAAATATTTTGGCAGGTCCATGCCTCCTCAGCAAACTAGAGCATTCTGTCTTGAGGGAGGATTTTCTAAGAGCTCAGTCTTGATTATTTGTTCCACGTTGGGCCAAACCAGTGTATTATTGGTAAGATAATGAGTGGCATTCACCCAGGGGTAATCCTTGCAGGGATTTTGATGATGCAGTAAATCATGAGAGTAAAGCCCGAGTGGTTTATGCCATTAAAACCTTGGGATAGAATTAGACTTGTAATCACCACTTGCCCATGTTTTGTCATTTATGATAATTATAGTAGTAATAATCTGTGTATTGTTGAGAAGTAGCAGTCAGAAGCATCCATCAATTTTTTATCGACACCAAATCAAGTTGATACTTCATCTTTGCTGCAAAAATGTAGATTGCACCAATTAGTCTAAAGAAATTGGGCAGTCATTAGCAATGAAGTAAGCAGTTAATCTACAGAATATTTCTGGTTCCTCTGATGCCAAGAATCCCTCTTAATTATGTGGAATATTGCGAGCGTCTCTGGGACTCTGTCGATGGTACCATTGTTGGCTTAGGTTAGAGGGAGCATCCGCGTCCCTGCTTTTATTTAAAAGAATGCACTGTTACCTCCCAGCCCCCTCTTGTACCCTTCTGAGCTTCCAGGCAAATTTATTCTGAAGCAGAACACTCAAATCAAAGCAGTTGGCGTTTTCTTTTTCTTATTGAGAAATAGGGATTTTCCCCAGTGGGCTGCTTTCAGGGATGGTGTGTTAGCTCCCCATCCCATACTTGTTACCTCTTCTTGTTCACCTTACCCAAATCATGGAATAATCATCTTGAAAAGAAAGGAAGGAAGGCAGGAAGGGAGAAAGGGAGGGAAGGAGAGAGGGACACACACAGAGAGAAGAAAGACCGAAAGAAAGAGGCAGAATTTGAAAGAAAATCCAACCAGTTGTGAAGAAATCCTGGTGCTAATGAGCTTTCTACGTCTGCCTCAAGTCTTTTCCCCAGGCTATCCTGATCTCCCTCTCTAGACATTTTCAATCGGCATTGCCCATAAATTGTACTAAGCAGCTGAATAATGTAGTGTGGAAATTTCAAATATATATATATATATTTTTTCTATTTAGGAAGTTTGGAAAAGCAAGACTAGGAAAGAAAGAACTCACCCCTAACCCCCCACCATGACACCAACCTCCATAACTATCTTTTGGTAGATTTTATTGCGATCTCTTAAATGTACTCCTATGTTGAGTTTTGTTGTTGTTCGTCTTTTGGTGTTATTACTGAGTTGACCCTTGAACCATGCAGGGTCAGGAACGCTGATCTTCTGCACAAAAATCCCCATATAACTTCTGACTCCCCCCAAAACTTAACTGATAGCCTCCTGTTGAAGGGAAGTATTACCAGTAACATAAATAGTCGATTAACACATATTTTGTATGTTACATTTATTATATACTGTATTCTTACAATAAGGTAAGCCCTAGAAAAGAAAATACTAAGAAATCATACAGAACAGACTTAACAGTATACTACTGCATTTACCAAAAAATGAACCGTGTATAAGTGGACCCGTGCAGTTCAAACCCATTTCTGTCCAAGAGTCAACTGTATTCTCTTTTTCAGTTGTCATAATAATTTTTTCACTTTGCTAACAATTTCAGTAACCATTTTCCATGTATGAATAGTACTCCATCAAATATGGAGTGTATATTTATCCAGGTTTTAGATTATTTCCCTGAGATAAATTGCCCAAAGTGAAATACTGGATCAAAACTGATAAGCTTCTTTAAAACTCCCAATAGAAATGGACAAACTGCAACCCAAACGGATTGTACCAATTTCAAAAAGCCCACCAGTAATTTTATACACGTACCAGTTTCATTTTAGTGAATGAGATTTGAATTCAGATGTGTTGGCATGCTTGTAGCTAAACTGAAAATATAAATCGTACCCCTCCATATATGGTGCTCTGACTCAGATTGGCTTTAACAGGGGCAATTATTATCTCATGTTACAGGAAGTTCAGAAGTAGGACAGCTGTAGGTGTGATACGATCAGAGGCCCAATGATGTCACTGATGACATAGATTCCTCTCTTTTAAGCTCACCATCGTAACCTTTACCCTCGTGCCGGCTTCCTTCATGTTTCAAATGGCTGCAGCTGCCCCAAGCATCACATCCAGATGTAGAAGCAACCAAGATGGAAAGAGATCAACTCTTCCAGTGCCTCCTTCTCAAGAGTGAGGAAATCTTCCTAGAAACTCTCAGTTGACCTTCTTTCCGGTCTCATTGCCCAGATCTGGGTCAGTCGTTCGCTGCTGAACTGAAGATTGCCAAGGGAAATGGAAACAGCATTACTGGCTTTATTAACCAAGATTTTCTCTTGAGCTGGCGGTGGCGTCCATTTTCTCGGAGTGTTGAATGCGTGAATAAAACAGAGGTTCTGTTAGCAACGAAGAAGAAGGGAATGGTTGTTGGGGAGAGAACCAGTAGTGTCTCCCTGATTTTTTTTTTTCTTCATTCTCTGGCACACTCTTAGAACCAGTTAAAATTCTGTAGTTCACGCGTTTAACAGATATGCGCAAAATATACGTTAAGTCCTGGGCTTTGGCCTCCGTGTAAGGTCCTCATGTACTGTGATCATGCTTCGTGTTTCCTTCACGTTTTCCTAAAAACCTGCCTTGGTGCAGCTCCCCAAATTTGGAAATCGGGACCTCCTCTATTTTTATAAACTTTTGGCATAATATAGGTCTCCTAGGGAGAGACTTAGCACTGGCTTTTCGGTTAGAGAATTCCTGTTTGGTAGAGATTTAACATCCACTACTGACACTGTGAGGGCTTCTGCTGAGACCCAGGGTTTACAGCCTGATGAAACAAGCCTCGGTTGCAGTCTGAATTACTCAGGCTCAGGAAGTCTTATTCCACCGCACAGCCCGGCATTTGGAACGTTCCACTGCTCATTAGCCCCTCCAGCAAAAGACCAGGAGAGGGGAGGGTGGGGACCGAGGAATTCCTTTCAATCAAATACTCTTGTTTCATGTAGTTGGAGAAATGGCTGAAATTGCCGCCTCAAAGAGTCTTTTTGAAAATAATCTAGTTTATCTCTCCACTCATTTTGCCACTAACTGTACAAATTATTAGTGTTACGTTTTATTTAAAAAAAAAAAAAAAAGGCAGCAAGGTAAGAAAACACGTCCCTGGGTTGAAGAAACCAGCCTGGTTACTCCATGGCTCACAAATTCAGTACTATTTTGCATTTCTTACACCCAGTTGAGTCATAGGGTACAGACACCATCTTTTTATTAATGCCTGACTTGCAGGTAACTTTTGGCACCAGAGATATCGAGGTGATCTTGGATCAGACCTGCCCGTTCCTGGGGCACCTGGGTGGCTCAGTCGGTTGAGTGTCCGACTTTGGCTCGGGTCATGATCTCGCGGTTTGTGGGCTCAAGCCCCGCATCGGGCTCTGTGCTGACGGCTCAGAGCCTGGAGCCTGCTTTGGATTCTGGGTCTCCCTCTCTCTCTGCCCCTCCCCTGCTCACACTCTGTCTCTCTCTGTCTCAAAAACAAATAAAACATTAAAAAAAAATTAAAAAAAAAAACAAACCCTGCCTGTTCCTTCAGCCAAGTAGATGAAAGCCCCAAAAAACACCCATTTCCTACCTCACCATGATGGAGTCATGGCTTCTGTTGTTATTCTGGGTGGAGACAAACACAAAAAGCAAAAAAAACCCCACCTACTGTACTTGTATACTTTTTGTTTTACAGTTTGTAAGAATTTTTACAACGTAATTACATGTTCTAATTATGAGATTACATACATTTCTACCACTTACATAATCAAGTGTAATTATACCGACTACTTGAACAGACAGTGATAAAAATTACTCGAAGCAAAAATTACACACAAAAAAATGCCGTTTCACAAAAGCTTTTGGAGCATATACTCCACAGCCTCCCAGAAGGTGGGTCGTGGTGAATACAATAAAAAGCCTTCAGTAGCTTAGTTGTCCTCGGTAGGGCACGACAGATGACTCGTATCATTTTGGAAGCCTCGTCTTTTTAAAACTGTTTTTCAGGGGCGCCTGGGTGGCGCAGTCGGTTAAGCGTCCGACTTCAGCCAGGTCACGATCTCGAGGTCCGTGAGTTCCAGCCCCGTGTCAGGCTCTGGGCTGACAGCTCAGAGCCTGGAGCCTGTTTCCGATTCTGTGTCTCCCTCTCTCTCTGCCCCTCCCCCGTTCATGCTCTGTCTCTCTCTGTCCCAAAAATAAATAAAAAAACGTTGAAAAAAAAATCAAAAAAAACAAAAAAAAACAAAACTGTTTTTCAGACATAGCACCCGTGATACATATCACCGCTACCCGTGCAGAAGCTGGTTGGATTCCGGGTTTGTCTCCTTCTTCCCCTTACCTCCTGTGATTCCTTCCCTCTCTCCCTTCCGTTCTCTTTCCTCCTCCCTACCGCCTGACTTTTATCTAGGGGCCTGGAGAAGGATTTGAAACAGTAGGCTAATGGGGACAAATGAACTTGGATTCCTGGGACGTTATTTCCCACTCGAGTAATCCTTGGATCAAAATGTTCGAAAGCAACTGGCTTGTAAGAGTTAACGTTATGCTGAAAATTTTCTACCTTACTCCTCTGACTGTGGATGAGATCGGAAGTCAAGATCCATTGGGTTTCATGGCCCTTAGGAGCATCTGTAGCTTGGCGTCGTTGTGGAAGAGAAGCAAAGTAGAGAGAGGAAAGTAAACACAGACCACAGTGTAAGCAAAATGAGGAACCTTTAAAATGAAGTATGATGTTACAGACAGTTCCCTAGAAACAGCATGCTATTTCTTATAATTGTTTCTTTCATCACTGAAAACAAAGTGTATTGAAAGGGTCATTTTTCTGCGAGTCAAGTCCTTTCCCTCTGGTGTTTTTTTCAAGACATTTGTTTTAAGCAAAATGTTCTAAAATACAATTTTAAAACTTATCTATTTGCGACTACCGTTAACACCACTAGGGTGTCTCCAGAACCTTTCCATCACTTCCCATGTTAAGTCATCTCTTGATTAAAAAAGAAAATAAAATCCCTAATCACCTGTCCCGAGTTTACAATTCAAAGCAGTTGTTTTTGGACTAGCCAGTCATGTTCTCCTAAGGACAACATCTCTTAGGTGTGCCGTTCATCGTCCATATGGAGCAAATTAGAGAGAGAAGGAGGGGAGCTGCCACTGTTTCTGATTGGTTACGGTAGTATTAAAAAAAAAATTGACTCACCCTGCTCTGGAGAAGAAAGATGGATAAAATGCTCTTTGAACACACTAGTCTTTTTTTTTTTTTTTCTTCTAAATGTCGGTACAGAAGGGTTGCATTTATATTTGGCTTTCCAGACCTGTCTCTTGACCTTCTAATTACTTTATTTGAAACAGCACTGAGGGTATAATAAACCTGGAGGTTGCCTCTCCTTTGCTTTATCATAAATTAAAGCTGCCGGTTTGTCGAGGTGAAAGTGGAGGCAGAATGTTCATTACCGCTCAAGTGATGGCTTGTCAATAGCAGTGCTTTTTAGTTTGTTCTAGTCAGCACTTGCTGTGCATTTTGTTGGACCACTGGGAAATAAATACAACAAGATTATACGTTTGGAATACCACAAGAGTTCACAGAAAAAAAAACACACAAATGATAAATTATACACTGGGTAGAAAGTGACATGCTATCTTGTGCTATTAACAACCAAAGATAATTGCAACGAATTGTAATTGCAGTTTGCAACTTACAGTACAGTGTGTCCAACATCAATCTTAATAGTGAACAAAGCAATTTATATTAAAACTTAATTCACTTGGTAACTTTCTGCTGTATACACGGGAGCTAACAGATGTAGCTTTTCAGAAAGTTCAAAGGCATTTGAAACGTGGCAAGAAATGCTAATGCAGTAAGCCTTGGAGAAATATTGCATTACTACTTGTAATGAAAACAAATGTATGTCATTATCTCCTACTTTGTGTTTATTTAATAAAATATGCAGTTTGCATGTTGGTGAATTCAGTGTTTCTGAATGGATATGGAACGATGTTCTATTTGGAATCAGAGGCCATACAGGACTAGCAATTATGCATCCAGTATAAATAGTCTGCTTTACGATTTTAGTAACATGCCCCTTAATGCTTCACCGGGTTTTGTATGAGGTGTAACAGCAAACTGGAGTAACTTTATTCATGACTTTCCTTAGATTGGATGTCTTTGAAGCAAGAAAGGGAGATCTCCTGGAATTACTTAAGAGAACAAGCATATTTGTTTTGTGAGCTTGACTGATGGCCAGTAGAGCAGTTGAGTGAAATCTCTAAACTGATTAGGGCTTTAGTTCAAATAATCTTCTACCTTTTTCATTAATTTATTCCTTAATGCTATTTTGCTGCTCTTCTACCAAGGATAATAATCTCACACTCGCTGACCTCCATGAGTGGATGACCTAGAGCCCATAACTAATCTTATTTATCTCCTGACCAGCCGAACTTCATTTACCTTGACTGGATAAAGAGCCTTGCAAGTTCCTAAGCTTCCCCTCCTTCGTAGCTTTCTAGTTAATCTACAGTAAAGGGAAAGATGATAGGCTTTCCCAGTCAAGATCCAGAAGCATCCGGGGACAGTGGAAACTTCTGGCCATTTCTCTTTCTTTCTTGAGCCCTACTCTCCTAACGCAACGACTTTCATCTTGAAAGTCAATTTCCAGCCATGGGCCATATGCACACGTTGTCGAATTTAGTTTTAATTGTTGAGTACACGTACATAGAATTTTATATTCCGCTTTCTTTTGTTTAATACCAAAGTGTTGCCCGTGTTTCATAATTTAATAATTGTGCATTTTAGTGACAGTAATTCATTAAGTTTCTGTACTGTGTTTTTCCTAAGCATTCCCCATTATTAAAATTGTTGGGTTACTTCCACTCGGTTTCACTATTACAGATACTGCTGCAATAAAAATTTCTTTTGCTGGTTTTTTTTTTTTCATTTAGATTATTTCTCTGGAAAATATTATTAAAAGTGTAATTATTAAGCAAGCGATGTAAACATTTGTGTGGCTTTTTGCCTTATTACATTACTGAAGTAGGTTCCCGGACTACTTTATAGTAGTTTATATTGCCTCCGGCAATGTTGGAGGACTACATAATTTTGTCACGGCAACACTGAGATTTAGCCTGGTTCTTTCATTTATAAACAAAAGGATGTTGAGCAAGTTACTTAACCCCTCTGCCTCGTCTGAACCCTCGTTATTCCCCATCTGAATGAAGGTGATAATAATGGAGCTAAACTCACGGATCGTTAAGAGTATTACAGTGCTGTGCATATGTAAAATTTTGGGGACGGTGTCTGCCGCATAGGAGCGCTCAGGAAACATCGGCTGTTATTATTCTTACTAAAATCTAATTTTTCTCTTTATTGAATATCACCTTCTATGTAGGCTGCAGTCTTTAAAGGAAATGCTGTAGTAGCCCATTGAAGCTTAGTGGTCAGTAGACTCCATAAGCAACCTCCGTCTGTATTGAGTGAGCACTTTAGCATTGCTTAGGCAATGAGCCACGAGGAAGAACTCTGCAGGAGTGAACATGCTGTCTGTAAAGGAGAGGCTTCTGGAAGCTCCTTCTCTTAATTTGTAATAACGAATAATAAATGGCTCTGATTCCAGAACAATCTAAACGGGCCTTGAAGCCCCAGGGTTCTGGGGTGCCGATCCTGTGATTCTTGCATTCCGTGAGAACCCAAGCCCCCCCCCACACACACACACTTTAAGGAACTGGCCTCTGCATTAAATAATGGCACTTATTTGTTGGTTTTTTAAGTAAGACAAAGAACTGGTCTCCTGGATTCCTTAATTCTGGAAAATTGACTTCAAATTTATAAATTTTCAAAGAAAAACTGTAACTAATTTTATTATTCCACGAGATGATGTTGATGAAATGCATCTGCTACACCTCACTGAGATGAGAACGGCACCTTCCGAAGCAGAGAGTCAGAGCAGCGAGCCCTGGGTGACCCCCGAGCCCCCCGAGCCCCCGGTCAGGCAGCATTCGCTGCCCACAGTAGAGGCTGGAGATTATTCATTTCTCCAGACCTTCTTTTAAACCAAAAGAATGTGGATGCCTCATGTTCCCTTCTGATGAGAACTTCTGTGTTAGAATTCTGTGGTTGCGAGCAACAGAAAGAAATGCTGGCTAATTTAAGGAGAACAAAAAAAAAAGCAAGAGGGTGGGAGGTTCTCTTTTGAGAAGGATACAGGGTTATTTACAGTACCACGAAGAGTGCTCAGCAGGACAGCCGGCAGCCCCAAGGATCCAGGCAGGAAGAAAACACAGACACTCATCGGGGTCCTGCCGTTGGAAGGAGTAAACTCTACTCCACTCAAGAATCAAAGTCTGACAGGGCCCAGCCTGGATCTTGTGCCCGCCGCCCAGCTAGGGGAGGCCACAGGACCTTGATGATAGTCCCACTAATACCGCACACTCCTGGGGGCTCCTGGACGGCTCGGTCGGTGAAGGGTCTAACTCTTAATTTCGGCTCGGCTCATGATGAGATCATGATGAGATCATGGTTCGTGTGACGGAGCCCGCATCGGGCTCCGCGCTGAGTGTGGAGCCTGCTTGGGATTCTCATTCCCTCTCTCCCTAGCCCTCCCCTACTCAAGCCCCCCCTCCAAAGAAATAAATAAACATAAAAATATTATTAAAAAAGAAAAAACAAAAGACTGCACACTACTGGAGGAAGAAATTTCCTAAAGCAAGATTGGAGTCCTATTGCTCGAAGAAGGGGAAATGGAGGCTGGGCCACTAAAAATGACAAAGGTACACTGAATTTCTTAAAAGACTGTATTGCTCTAGTAATTCCTCAGCAGTAATGATTAGGAAAACAACTAAATGGCTTACAAACACCAGGAAGTATTTGGACCGCTCAGTGGCCATTGTCCAGGACTTTAGCCCTGGAGATAACTAACAGATTTTTTATTACTTGGTATGACACGGAAAGCTCACATCAAAAGGCATTTTGTGGGAGAAATGTCTCACATTTGGCTGCAAATATCACAGGCCTGAACAACAGAGGGATTTATATCCACTTCACGTGAAAGAAATCCACGAAGAGTAGGACCATCATGGCAGCCGTTCGACATCATCAGTGTTCATGGCTCCTTCCGTGTTTCTTTCCGCTCTGTCCTTCTGGCATGACTTCTGTCTTCAGGTCTCCTTCATGATCACAAGAGAACCACGGCAGCTCCTAATATGTCATGTACGTTACTGGTAAGGAAAAGGAAGAAAGGGAGGGAAGCCAAATGTGCCTGACCCTTGAGTCACCCCCATCCCCCTTTTAAGGAACTGTCTCAGAAGCCCTACCCAGCAGTCGCCACCTCCGTTCCATCAGCTGAAACGTGATCACCTAGTCACCCCTGTTGATAAAGGAAACAGGACTGTTTTTTAGCCAGGTACATTGCTACTCCCAACAAGGTCAGGATTCTCTAAGGGAGGGAGAAGAGGAGCATGGGTGTCGGGAAGGCAGCCAGTAGTTTGTGGCTCAGACCCTTGCCAAAATGGACAGTCTTCAGCTCGGTGAACTCCCCTGCCAGTCCTGGTATTACCAACAAGAAGCCAGGAGAGTAATAATGAAGCATTTTCTAGGGTAGGGAGAGAAGTGAGTGGATTGAATGATGAAAACTTTAGGTCATTAAATAAAGTTCCAACATTTTCTTCTTGCCCAAAACATTCACAACAAACTCTGTGGAACAGGAATTGAAGGGAAATGTACCACGCCATTTTTCTTTAGCCTTTTTGCAATGCAACAGGACAATCAATACAAATCTTTGCAGTAATCATATATTGATTTTCCTAGAATATAACTCCATTTAAAGCACTTTTATCCCCAAGAGTAGAAACATTGGAGGCTATCAAAGGAGGAAGTAGGTTTCCTTGACCCCATCTGCAGTGCACAATTGATTAACAGAGGATAGTTATGAGCAAGAGAGAGAGAGAGAGAGAGAGACAGAGAGAGGGAAGAGAGAAGTCACCGAAAGGTTAATACTAGCTAAAGAGAAACACGATTATAGGACATTAGGCTTTTGGTAAAATCATAAGGTCGGGAAAAGATAATGATGCTCTCTAAAATTGCATGAGATTTTGAGCCCTTCGCATCCTCTTCCTGTGACCCCCACACCGCCAAGAGCCACCACAGCTGAATTTGGGGGGATTGGCAAAGCTGTGAATGATTGATATGTTTAGGTTCAGGGCTGGTAAGCTGGCTTGATAAGGGAATCGGTGACACTGTTTCAGTTTTTCATGAGTCACTTAGTTATTAAGTACTAAACTCTAACTCTAACGTAGGCCAGATTGAATGTGTCTTTGCTTCAGACAAAGCTAAAAGAAAAAGAAGAATTTATGTTTTAGAAGAATTGTTTTAAAACTCTCATTTTTCTTCTGCTTTGTAAGAAAACAAAACGCTAAAAGAAATTTTTTTTAAATAAAAATCAAAAAAATCCTACCTTCGGCAAATCCCATGAGTTTAGGTCAGCTATTTCTATTTTTTTCTAATTTTTTAAAGATATTTATTTATTTTTGAGAGAACGAGAGAGACAGAGTGGAGCAGGGGAGGGGAAGAGAGAAAGGGAGACACAGAATCCGAAGCAGGCTCCAGGCTCTGAGCTGTCACCAGAGTCTGATGTGCGGGGCTTGAACCCACGAACCGCAGGATCATGACCTGAGCCGAAGTCTGACGCTTAAACAACTGAGCCACCCGGGCGCCCCTACGTTGGCTGACTATTTCTGTGTGTAGATGTCGTCCTCCCAGAGACAGGAAAGTAATTGGATGGTAACGCTGGGAAAAGACACGCAGGTTCCACTCCGCCTCTGGCCCGAGAGGCTGGGATGTCGCCAAAACTGAGGATGACGCCTCCTTAAGCAATCCTGAGTCACCCTCTCTCCCACACTCCTTATGGAAAAGGCAAGAGGGTGGCCTGGCATGCGCTTGTTTCCAGTGTACTGTCCTCAGTGTATTTCTCTCCCTAAATCCCTCCTGTTTTTTTGTATCACAGCTGGGTTCGCACGGACTCTTTATTAAATTAGAAGGTGTGTGCGGCCTCATTCTCCTCCACAAAGTCTTGTGCTTGATACTGTTTATTTTACTAGCAACTTCTTCGGGAGTTTGTGTTTTGCTTTGGTGGTTCCCCCCCCCCCTTTTTTTTTTTTTTTTTTTTGGTTTGGCTTCAGGCAAACCAACCAGCACACATTGTCAGATAAAGTATCTTATCTGTCAGCAGCACCCTTGTGAATTAATCATAATTCAATAGGCTTACTAATCAAGATTCGAGATGAATGTTTTGATAGAGCAATCAGATTTGTCTAATCTATCATTAGTTGACAGTCGCTGCAGGCAGGGTGTGAACTTGGCCATGGCAGCCCTGTTTCTGATCCCTTTGGCTGGGGCCACCGGTTGGGTAGCTGGTGGTAAGTGTGGTCCCAGGCCTTGCAACGAGTGAAGTTCCGTTTCTTACTCCCCTCAGTCCTCTCCCCGCCCACCGGTTTTCAGAATAACATGGGGTGGAGTCCTCTTGTGAACCCCCTCCCCAGGTGATCAACAGACTTGGGGACATGGTGTTCCCTTTGTCATTTTTACCGGTAAACAAAGGTGTGCCAAGCCCCGTGACCAGCCTCAAAGGTGATCGATTTATGGGGTCACTTGCAAATAGTGGCCAGAGAAAAAATAAACATAACAGATTATTAAACGTGGTTGACTGCAGCCCTGTGTCACATGCCTCTAAAACCTATACCCCATTTGACGGAGTTGCCTTCTTGGGGGGGGGGGGAATTTACAGCATAGCTTATACATTTATCCCATATGATCGTATAAGTGAAAGCTTTTGTTGTAGATCCATACTTCTTTGTACCTAACGTTTCACGTTCTGGGATAAAATTCTGAACTAATATACACTGTGTATATTACTTGGTAGTCGCTCGTGTGAGAAAAGTAAGGATGGGGTTATTTTGTGGGGGAGTCTTTTACCAGTTTTCCTTCTCTTCCTGAGGTTGCTATTAGCATGAAGATTGTATTACTATAGAAAGCTTGGAAAGTCCCAGAAAAATCCAGATTCCTACAATCCCGTCAATATTAACACTATTTCACCCTATTAAAACTCGATAAATACTGGCATGGATACCTCAGCGGGTCATTGCCTGACCCTGTCATCCCCAAAATGTAACTCCGCCTGGCATGCTCTTCTGGCATCTGTGGACCGCGCCGGAAGGAAATCCAGAGGAATCCAGGAAGATGCTGCTGGTCTCAAGGTTTCAGTTTCTGCGAGAAAAGCACCGGGGGAAACTTGCTTAGGCTGTTAGTGTGTCTGACGTGTTGGAAGTGACAACTTTTCGATTTCACAGGCATGTCGCAAGCCTTACTAAATGAATGCTAGCCACACTTCGAGAGATTTGTAGCTTGGGTGATTCAGACAAGGGCCGGTGGAGAGTTACCTAATTAGACTCCAGGTGTAATTATGTAAGGCGTTCCAGGCAGCAGCGGGCTGTGTGCTAATTAACTTTCATGCTGAACATGCAGTAGCACCTAAACAAAGAATGGTTCACGGATGAAGTAAAGCTCCTTACTTTGCCCGAGCTGTATTCACCGTCTCCCAAACCTTCCTTCCCTGTCCCCTCTTTTTAAATAACTTAAAAAAAAATAACAGGAGCAGGGGAGGGGACAGAGAGAGAGAGAAAATCTTAAGCGGTCTCCAGGCTCGGCGCCGAACGTGACCGTGGGGCTCGATCCCACCCCCCTGGGATCATGACCTGAGCAAAATCAAGAGTGGGGATGCTCAACCGACTGAACTACCCAGGCAGCCCCACTTTTTTTTTTTTTTTTTTTTTTTTTAGCTGAGACATGAGGCATAAAGGCATGTTGTCTCGTAAGAAGCTCATCATCTGTCCCTACAACTCCCTTCCTACTTTCCTCCATAATCCCAGCACATTCTCTGGAATGATCTTTTACAGGGCTAACCGTGTCTGTATTTATCCACCTATTTCTCTGTCACTGGTTTGTAAAATCCGTATGATTTCCCATCATGATTCTTTGGCTGTCCATGAAACTCCACAGGTCTCTTTTTGAGCTGAAGAAAGGAATGATACCCACTGACCCGCAGGATTAGCTCGCCTCCCGTCAGCAGTCTGGTGCCATACGAGTCCTCCTTGGCCGCTCCCATTTCTGTCTCTAACAAACAACAATGGGAAAGGCATCGGTTAAAGAATATTCTCTCTTCTATTGGGGCGCCTGGGTGGCTCAGTCGGTTGAGTGCCCAACTCTTGACTTTGGCTCAGGTCATGATCTCATGGTTTGTGAGATCGAGCCCCACGCCGGGCTCTATGTTGAAAGTGTGGGGCCTGCTTGGGATTCTCTCTCCCTCACTCTCTCTCTCGCTCTCAGAAATAAATAAGTAAACATTAAAAAAATATATGTTCTTTCCTCTAGTAAATTAATCCATGGCTTCATTTGTGCTGCTTCTGCTGTCACCTGCTGCCCGAGTTCTTAACTAATGCATTAAAGTAAACTTTGCAAAGCCATATAAATCAACTCTCCATGCTTGCATGAGGAGAGACTTGAGGTCATCAAGTAAGCATTCTGTGTGGATAATGACCAAGCAATTTTCCAGGCTTCTCCCTGTTCTCAAGTGGGAAAATCCCATTTTGAGTTTCCCTGTTCCTTCTAATCCCATCTCCTTGACATCTCCCTCTTCATTTTGCTACTAATGAAGTCTGGGACGACACACAGGACCACTCTGTTCATCCGGGAGATGAAGCTTCTAGAATTCTACTTCTACAATTCTGTCTATGAAAGCATGAAATTAACATAGATTAAGGAATTGCCAGAAACATTAAGAATAGACTGGATTCAACACCCTTTTTTGTTCTAGTACCTCTTACCAGTTATGAGAAAGAAATGTTTCAATTTTACTGCCTAGTACTAATAAACAGGCGCAGGTGTTGGAAGAAAGGAATAATAAAAACCTTTGTTGGATGAAGAGCATTATTTCGTGCAGCTCTGTGACATTACAGGGAAGGCCTTCACATAATGCCACCTTAGGGATAATAAGGGACATCGGAACAATTTTAGTGCTACCTTTGCATAATTTTCAGTTGGGTGAAACTCAGTCTTCGTTGTCTCCCTCTACCCACCGCCATCCAGTGTGGATCAGATCAAGCCCTCATAGTCAAAACGAGAGCAACCAATTTTGACCAATCACTTGCTCTTTGCAAGATTATGTTTGCTGCATTGGGAGTAGGCTTAGACATCATTCCTGTCCCCAGAGAGTTTACCATCTGTTGGTGAAGCTAAGACATAAAAAACCTGAGAAGTAAAACTCTAATAAAGAATCTAAAATACAAGTTCAAGACGACACTAGGGAAGATGGGTCACATGACAATACATGACCGTCAGATGCATTTACAGATTTCTTGTAGAAGAAAAATCTTCAACCCTTCTGATAGCAAGGGTTCATAGATACCAGTTGTGAATTCGGAGCTGAAGTATTATTCTGCGAAAATGCTTTTCAATTTTGAAGGGCCAGTGCAAAAGAGACACCTAGTCTTTGTAACTGGTAAAATAGTTACTTGGATTATCATTGAAATAAAGGCATAAAATTTTTAAATTCTCGTAAAACTCATGGGCTTCTGAGAAAATGCCGGTGGTACCTCACAGACCCAGGACAGGTGGTCATTTCTTTAGCGAGTTCCAAGTTCAAATGGTAGGTGCATTTCAAGTTACATAGGTAATATTTTAGGGAAAAGATAGAGTTCAGGTAGAGTTAAGATGGAGACAGATGTATGGGAAGAGGTCCTTTCAAATAGGTAAAATTTCTGACGAAGGTCAGAATAGGATTGTATAAACCAGTGTTAAGTGTTAAGACTTTCTGGCTGAAACAGAATGTTCAAGAAACGGAGACCAAATATTTGGGAAGTACCAAGAGACGGCTGTTTTTCGAGGCCTTCAAAAGTTTCCAAAGCTGAGAAGGGACATGATGCTGGAGATATTTAGGGAAGATTAGTTTGGAGGCTGGGTGGGCAATGGATATGGGCTGTTCTCATTTAAAGGGTTGTGTTTAGAGAAAAGCCGTGTTCCTGCAATGAGGTGATGTGGCCATGCATTCAGGCGGAGTAGTGGTAACAGAAGAGTATGAATTTCAAAGGACCTCTAATGGAAGAGAACTTCATAACCAATTGGTTATGGGGATGAAAAAGAGGAAAGAGTCAAGGGTGGTACTCTGATTTCAAACTTGGAAGGAAATGGACATTTGGGAGAGGGGGCCGTGTGCCCCAGCACTAGCACAGGGAGAAGGATACAGTCCCGTAAATAGCTGTGGCTAAGACCCAAAATGCAAAGAAGGAAGCACAGCCTTGATGTTTTCCTGGTTGTGAAAATTACAAAATTACCCCGCGAGGGATTATTTGATCTTTGCGTCAGCTCAGTGACCTGGGGTACAGTAATACCTAAAGTAGAAAGCCGGCAATGGAAAGGAAGAGATTTCCAAATTTTTTAGGGATTCTGCTATTTTAGTGTGGGTTAGTAATTACCTTGACTTTCTTCGTACAGGGCTTTGTAGTTAAGGACCTGTTCATGCCCTCACCAATTGACAGCCAGATTCCCCCTTCGTTCTATTTAGGTTAAAAGATTTTTATATCACCTTGGTTTTCAGAAACTGACAAACTGCCAGTGGCCTGTCAATTCCGGACTGACTTTTTTTTTTCACCTGCTCACAGAGATACTATTGTCTTCGGAGAACTAGTGCTTTTCTCCAGTGATGTGACTAAGCCCATGTAATCTTGGAAGAATTGGCCGCTTTATGTCTAACAGAGACACGAAGGTGAGGCTGTGATACTGGGAAATCTCAGGGTAACACCCTCAAGTTTGAAGAGTGAGGGGAACTGAAGCAGAAAAGCCCTGTACATTTTGTCAAACCCATTGCCCAGATGTAGATCTCTAGATCTGGGCAGAGGTTGAGTTGAGTACATTCAGGTCCTAGTATACAACCGTCTAGAAAACGTGCACTCGGGGCGCCTGGGTGGCTCCGTCGGTTAAGCGTCTGATCCTTGATTTCAGCTCAGATGGTGATCTCACAGTTTGTGAGTTCGGCCCTGCACTGGGCTCTGTGCTGATGGCATGGAGCCTGCTTGGGATTCTGTCTCCCTCTCCTCTTTCTCTGCCTCTCCCCTGCTTGTTCTCTACCTCTCTCAAACAAAAGCAAAAACGTGCATTCATCCCATTCAAGAGAATTGGAAAAGCCCCGTGTTGGTTGGGCACGACTGAGTCCCGTGAGTCCCAAGCAATGCGACCTTTTAACAGGCAAATCGCCTTTAAAGTCCTCACACTTCTTCGAGCGTCCGACTTGTGACGTGTGCCATATTTGTGTTGCCCTGCCCACGCGGTAGCTACCTCAGCATCCCTGCAGAGCGGGGAGGTATAAAAGGGTGCTTCTGGGCCCGCTGCCTCTTCGTGAGGGCCTATAGTCACGCTTGCCAAGTTTTGAAACCAGTTACAAATCAGAAAATAAAAAATTAAAGGCGTTCATCATTTCCCCTATTACTGAATGCTGTACGTGAAATCTTGCACTCACCTTTTTATTTTTTTTTTATTATTTTTCTTTAACGTTTATTTATTTTTGAGACAGAGAGAGACAGAGCATGAACGGGGGAGGGTCAGAGAGAGGGAGACACAGAATCTGAAACAGGCTCCAGGCTCTGCGCTGTCAGCACAGAGCCCGACGCGGGGCTCGAACTCACGGACCGAAGTCGGCCGCTCAACCAACTGAGCCACCCAGGTGCCGCTTGCACTCACCTTTTTAAATAGACTTTGCGATACACATCGACTTCCCTCTCTCTGGGAAGGCACGTATTTGTAGAACCAGGAAATAAAGCTGCTCTCAACAGCACTTTTCTAATAAAAGATCTCGTTGCTTTTCCATCTTAAAACTCAAGTTTAAGAGCTTTTATGATTCTGAAACGAAAGGAATTTCCTTACTATATATGTATATGGTATATTAATAGGTATGTATTAAATGTATATAGTATATTAGTTTATATATAGTACATTTTATATATATACTATACTATACTATAGAATATATATATTAAAAGAGTGATGGAAATTTTTTGCCAAAGAAGGTACCTTACCTTGCCATCTCAACATAGCCTATTGGCATGAATGCGGTGAAAGGAGGAAGATTTTATTAGGAAATAATCATTTCCAGGGCTGCTACAGTCCTCATCCAGAAACTTTTCCTCAAGGCTGAGGACAGTACTGTACCCTGGAACCTGTTTAGCCACAGGTGGGGAATGTACTGAGCTGTTGAGACCAATAGGAAGGTAGGACCCTATGACCAGGTCAAAGAGTTGTTCTAGTAGTTTTAGGATCTTGAAAAGCGTCATTAACTCTTCCAAGCCCCTAAAGTTTCTTTAATTCTTCTGGCTCTATACTTTACAATCGTATAATCGTATTTCCCATTTGCACATAAATTAGCTTGAATGCGTTTTTCATAATAAGCTGTTGGTCTGTAGCTCTGTATATTAGAGTCTCAGCCCCCATCAGCAGTGTGTGATTTCAGAATGAGGTACAGTCAGGCACCAGCACCACATAAGTGGAAAAATAAATCCTTTCCAAAAAGTATATGGTCACCATTGGCTACGCGTAGAGTTTGGGATCAGCCATTTCAATAACACGCTTTGTATTACTTTGTAACCACAGAGTTTAGAAAATAGAGTGGCTCCCAAGTTTTTCCTTGTCATTCAAAAGAAAGTGACCGATATTCAGCAGGAAGTGCCTTATTGACTGAAGGGGATAGGATCTGTCAGTTTTGTTATTTTCGCTCTAAAACAAGACACTGTCTTTGGTCGCGTCCTCTGCTTTTATTTAAAGGTATTTCTTAAACAAACTTGGAAGATAAGGAGCCATACCCATACTTTGTGGGTATAACACTTAAAGCATCAAGAAAACGGATGTCATTTCCAAGACCACATAGTTCTTCAAGTCCGGAAATGAATGAAATGAGACCCCTAGGAGGCTTCTTCATTTTGGCGGCGGGGGGGGGGGGGGGGGGGGGTTCACTGTGGCTCTGCCCTTCAATCTGGCTTATGGCAACGTGAGGGGAGGTCTGTGCTGAATGCGGAGCCTTCATTAGACGTCCTGTAACTATGTCTAAATGTGAGTTAACAAAGACCTCTTAACCAGACACTGGCTAGAATGACTCTTCCCCTGGGAGCAAAGGGTCTTTAAGATATTTTGAGGGGAGGAGGAGGGTGAAGAGGTCTAATCCATAGCTCTAAATTCTCGTGCTTGGGGGAGCTCATTGACATGGTAGGTTTTAAGGGCTTCATTGGAGCCATTATGGTTTGTCATGCAGAGGCCCACTGGAGAACACTTAATTGGAGATTATTGTCCCAGTGTGTTACAAGGCCATTTCGAGCTCTTTAACAGAGCGGCTTGCTACCACTTATGGGAGACCTTGGGAAAGTTTCGATGCACCCAACCCTAAGAACATACGTTAGGTTAGGTTTGTGCCTTTAAGTCTAATAACTGGACGTATCAGGTGTTTTTAAATCTTCCCCTCACCTCCTTCGTCTGTAAATCAAACCTCAATTGCACATAGATTCCTGGGTGCTGGATATGTGTTGAATACACTTCTTTCCCTTTTTAATTTCTCGGTTTTGAGGTTGGGAGTTTTGGTGGTGGTGGTGATAAAGATGATCTAATGAACAAACACGATTATCACATCCAAGGGCTGCAAAGCTTTGATTTAGAAATGCAATAGAGATCACCTTGTTTCATATGGAACCAATTCCTTCTTGTCTCTTTCCCCCCCAAGGAGTGAAGGAAATATTTCTGGCATATGGTTAAAAACCTGATAGATTAGACCTTCAGATAGGTAGGTGGATTAAGGCAAAGCCCAAAAAAAAGGCTCATGTTTTCAGTTGTCTATCCTATTTTAAGGTTCCTATTGCCTCTTAGTATTCCGAATTTACCAGATTAGTCCTAATCTAATATTTAGTTCTGTAATGTTTTAAACATTTTGGCTGAACTCAGTTCCTAGCCTCCATGTTGCCTATCTCCGTTAACATCTCTGCATGCATAAGAGGGCTTTCATTAGGGCTGAGTTAAGGGAAAACCACCAAAAGACTAGACCCCATTTCTTAGGCCTTGGAAATGCAAGACCATAGCATTGAGAGCACATAGCATCGAATTGAGAGGATCCAAGGGTCAAAATTCAAAACCTTGAGACTTTTTTTGCCCAGAACTCCAAGTACTTTCAAAAGTGATTCCTTTCTGAAAACACTGAAGTTTGGAGATCTCTAGCTCCTTCTCGTGGTTTCCCACACTGTAAAGCAGAAATGAAGCTATGGGATCAGAAATAGTTAGCAAGTAGAGTCTTTGTGCCAGAGAATGAGGATTTCTATGTGATTTGTGTTTTTACGAGCTCAAAGCCTCAGTTCCTCTTCTATAGATAGAGCTAATATACTGCTTTGTTTCTTTCTTTCCAAATTACCAAGGGATACAGATGTGTAGTAATGCAGGGAACATTTAATGAAGGCTGTTTAACTATGAGTGCTCTTTGCTATGCGAGACATACCAGTGAAATAAGGGACATGACTGTTTTGGTAGAACGGTTCTGGAAACAGGATATCTCAAACTTGATCTTAGGAATAGATTGGGTGGTCATCTTGACTTTGATTTCTCCATCTCCCTGCATGTCTGCTTGCTCTCCTCTCTCAGCACACCAACTTCTGTATCTTTGGTCCACACGGCTGAAAAATGGCCACCACTTCTGGGGCGGTCAGCCCTGGCCAGGGGGCAAGGCCCCACTGAACAAACATGGCTGCTTGCTACTGAAGCCATGACTGTTGGAGAGGTCAGTTCTCAAACCTGGGACACGAGGGACACAGCCCAGTAATTGTCCACTATACCACTCCTTTAAGGAGTAAGTTAAAGTACCCGTGGTTCTTTGTATCCTACAGAATAAAGTCACCTTAAGGAAGGAACATAAGATGTTAGAGCAAGAAAGGATTTTGAAGATTTAAAAAAAATTTTTTTTTTATTTGGAGAGAGGAAAAGTGCGAGCAAGGGAGGGGCAGAGAGAGGTGGGAGGAGAGAGAATCCCAAGGCTCCATGCTGTCAGTACAGAGCTTGACGCGAGGCTTGAACTCATGAACAGTGAGATCGTGACCTTAGCCGAAATCAAGAGTCAGGCATTTAACCGACTGAGCCACCCGTGCGCCCCAGAGCGGGAAAGGATTTTAAAGTTCAGCCGATCCTACCTTCTGTGTCTCGTTGAGGAAACTAAGGCAAAGGGAAAGTGATTCATTTTCCAGAGGTCCTCGCGGTAGTTAACAGCATCCCGTGCTCATGCTTTTGGGTAAGAGCTTCTAATACGTCCTTTCTTCCATTTTCTTCTGCCATATCCCAGCTTGCCGACAGATTTCCGACATTCTTTTTCCCTATTGCCTAGAAGTTTTTGAATTACAAGGGATTTTTTATTTCCAGTCCCTCAGCTAATAGACGGTTTTAAGTTTAGAGACTCTTCTACTCTAGAAAAATGCAGGTAATGTTTATGAAGACTGCCTAGAGATATGGGGAAATGCTTCTGATGCACCATCACATGAAAACAGCAAAACAGTAGTTAGCCCTTACGTTCAAAAAACATGGAAAAATTATGTATGCGTGTGGTTGCCAAGAAGATTTGTTAGATTGGCGGTTTTGTGTATAACTTTAAATTTTCCTTAATACTGCCATTGAATTACTTTTAGAGTTTTAGGGAACATATTGAATACAAATACCTCCTACTTTCCTTCTGCTTATCCTCGAGCTACCTGAACCTGTGTGCCCGATGTTCTTGCTCGTGGAAATGAACTCTCACCAGTGTAAGGCGTATGTATTTTGGGCACACCTAGAACATTCATTCCAGCCGTTAACACGCTGAAAATGAAATCCTCGTAGCTGTGGCTACAGCTGCGTTAAATTAGGGCCTAAGCAGATGCTTGGCCCCAGAAAAAATGACCCACGGAGGCAACCCGAGGATAAGAAGTTCTCAGGCACAAAAAGAATCAGCATCTAGGAGCCGGGAAGGACGTCACGTCATAGAACCTGGCCCCTGCGGGCTTCAGAATGGGCCATGGAAGCATAGAACTTTTCTGATCCGTAGAAGCACCGCTTGGTTAAAATCTGGGCAGAGGACTCTCAGCGAAGTTCTTGCTGCAGCGACACCAGATGCACCAAGTTTGTGCTCAACTTGGAAAGGGCCTGTCCCACTCTCTAGCCTCCCAAGTTTCCCTGTCTACTGCAGACTGCAAGACCAGGGGAGAAAATGCTGTCCCTTCGATGCCATCTGATTTCTAACCTGCCCTCACGGCAGTCCGTACAAAGAGCAGGAAGGGACAAGAGCAGCCAGCAGGGCTTGGGAGGCCAGGAGGACCCACTGTGAACAGGGGGGCCTTCTGGTTGCCCTGCTCCTTCTAGTTAAAAAGGGCGAGCTGGGTCTTCTAGGAGGATGAGAAGCGGAGGGAAGGGATCCGAGCCGACCCTGCATGTGCCACACCTGTCCAGTGCCTTTAGACCGTGAGTGCCCGGCCCCCGGGAACCTGCCCTTTCCAGCTTCTTGTACAGCACAGAACAGAGCACCGTGCAGTTGTGGCTTAATTAAGGTAACGTTTAGTGAAGTTGACCAAGAGGACAGGTTGTCAGGAGCAACCTCCGAGGCGCCTCTGCTCCTCCAAAAGCGGGAGTCTTGGTTTCCAAGCTGATGCAGAGGGGTGGGGGAGAAGGAAGAAAACGCTGCCGAGATTGGGCCAGAAACTTGGGGGTGGAGGCGCGTAGCATTTTCACCTCTGCAGGATCATCAAGGGTTTATCCTACTCGTACCCGCTCCAGAGATTTTGCTCCTGTCTTTAAGTCACTTAGTAGGCCTCTCCCTTCCGGTAAGAATTTGCTTTCTGTATTGAATTCAGATCTGCCCTTCTCATTTAAACTTCCTTTCCTTTGGCCCTGGGCCAGTCCCCAGGGTGCAGGATTGTCGCTGGCCGCCCCGGCTGTTCAATGCCCTAGTGCTGGGAGCCGGTGATTCTTAGCTGCTCCTGTCTGAAGCTGCAGTTAGCAGGGATTTGGTGGGGCCTCTGCAAACCTCAGTTCAAAGCCGAGTGCAAACCTAGTGAGCAAACCGCTTTAATACTAACAGTGAAATAATGGGCTGTAAAATAATCCTGTTAGGGACACAAGATGTGGTGGCTTGACCTTTTATTAATATTCTCTTTCTTTCCAACAATAACGGTTCTAAGTCAACAACATGTCTTCAAAGTTGGTTAATTTCATTAGGCTCACTCCAAAGGAGAGGATTCCATCAGTGGCTTTGAAATCCAAATGGGATGAAGAAAACTCATTTACACGGTAAAAACGTCCGTTACCCTAACCAAATTAAAGACTTTCTACTGAATGAAAGAAAAATTTGACACATCGATCATTTGAAACTAATCGTAGATATGTTTAAACATACGGAGACATCTACCCTGAACTTGTAGTATTTCTCAGAGCTTACATTCCAATGCAGGGGACCCCTGTTAAATACGTAAGAAAGATCTATTTAGAAGGTGAATTAAGAAATGTGTAGAAGCGGAAATAGTGATTCGAGATGTCAGAGAAGGCGTTTCTGAGAGGTGACATTTAAGCTGGGATCTGAAAAACAAGAGGGAGACAGCCCCGTGAAGACATTAGCGTTCCAGGCAGACGGACAAACAGCAAGTGCCAAGTCCCTGAGGTGGGAATGGGCTTTACCCCAGGGAGGAACAGGAAGAATGTGGGAGCAGCATTGGGGGTGGGGGGAGTAGAGGAGGTGGGAGGATTCAGAATGGAAGGCAGGGCCGTAAGAAGCCACTTAGATTGTATTTAAATGACAGAGAATACTTCAGAAAACGAAATGCTGACTTTTCTAAGCCCTCAGCAAAGGGAAAATGTGCCTGACGTGGGCATTTTATTTAAGACCGAAGAAGAAAGGGCTACAGTTACTTCCCTATTCTACTTCCACATTGAGTTACACAAATATTAGCAAAATGAAGTAATATTTACAAAAGCACTTTAAAAATTTTAAGGCACTGTAATTTAAAGATATTGTTACTGAAGTATTTAACATAATCGAGGGTATTACTACTTTATTGTGGGAGAATCCCGCTAAACTTGAAACGAATTCTCTTGGCAATTCCCTGAGATCTACGTTGCTATGAGGGCCCTGTTGCCTTTTCCCATATCTTGTGAAGGTCTAAGGGCAGAGGATTCCCACTGTGTAGACCGCAGATCCTCTGGAGAGAATTGCTTTTTGGTGCCCTGGTCTCCTGTGAGTCCACGGGGTCATAGGTAAGGCTGTCCTGAGATTACGAATCCCAGGACGTCTCCACTTCTGGGGCCACAAAGCTGCACGGAAATTATGAAAATGTCCAGGGCCAGAAGCTAATAAATAGGAAGTGACAGGCATCACATATTAGGGGATTATCACATACACTGACTCTCCTGCAAGACGCACGATGAAGGTAGAGGGTGTCTAATGACCCCCCTCAAATGTGCTGCCCAGGGTGCTGGTGCTACAAAAGGAAATCTGCTTTCTTGCAAGAGCAAGCCAGAAGATTGATGTCCTATGGATGACCGTTCTCTTTGACGTTTATCTGCTTTTTTGTGACCTTTGGTTTCTAAATGTAGCTCTTGGCTCTGACCTCCGGAAAAGCTAAAGCAATAAGTTCCAGGTTTGTTCAGTGGTACCAGGAATGACTAAGATTTTGAGTTTCTCCGCTGGTGGGGGTACAGGATGGCCATCACCACTCATGTTAGCCGTTGTCTGGCCATGGCGGCCCCCGTGAGGGGCCCGGCAGGGATGCTGGAATCAGGCGCTCAATGAAAGCAAAAGCCACTTGGATATCTTTTTATGACATAACCCCTACCAGCGCCGCCCAAGCCATGGAAGCGTAGCTCAAGTTAACTGAGCAAAAACAGTGACTTACATGCAGTTAGCACTTCCGCTCTTATTACGATCGGAGAGAACAATTGGACGGAGATCATTTCAGGAAAAAGAAAAAGGCGTATGTTCCTTATTGTTTGGGGTGAACGTTTTTACGAGGAAAGGGGATGCCGCGCCATTAATGACTGTGGCACGGCGCACCAATTCTAGTCGGCCTGATAGATGAAACATTAGCCCTCTCTCATTATGCCAGCAGCATTGGCTTTGCCCCCAGCCTGATATGTATTCCAGGCACAGTCAAGCCTCTGAGTTGACATCTTCTTCTAAAATTGTTTGGCTGTAATAAATATAAAACTTTCACCGCTGATCTAAAGCATTGCTGGCTGGCATCATTTCCTACCCCCTTTTAATTATTCCTGACACTGTGGAGAAACATCTAATATAAATCTGTAATGTGCACTGATGACAAACTACACGGTTGGAGGACCATGTAATTTCTCCACAATTAATTAAAGTGCATGGAGATTTTTTTTTTCCTCCCCCTCTTTCTTTCTTTCTTTTCTTTCTTCCTTTTTTTTTTTTTTTTTTCCTTTCCAGCAGCCAGATGCCACTGACTGGCTCAAATAACACTGCTGTCAACTGTAAAAAATTAAGATCCAAACCGTAAGAAAGGTACTCAGATAAAGAAACCAGATGCCGGGTTATTTGCGATCCCCCGCGTACATCTCGCTGTAAGCCCCCATTGTTCGTCTGCGGCTCCGCGGCCCCCATCACGCGCCGGACTCCGCCAGTCCGTCAGCGGCCTCTTTCCACAAGTATCGTCGCTTGTGTAACTCTTTTATTAAAAATTGAACACTGCCGATCAGCGCGGGGCGGGGACACGAGACACCGGAGGGGCTTTGCGCCGGAAGAGACGGCGGCCTGCTTCCACCGGTGCCGCCTGTTGGTGTTTATGGGCACGTGCGTGTGGTCAGTCGGAGAGCGAAGGCTCTGCTGCCGTTGCAGGCGGATCTACCACCTGGAATTGATCAAAAGCAAATTAATTTTCATTTTCAATTAGGAATACAATTAAATCCAAAGTGTGGTGAAGGGGGGGTGGGGGGGAGTGCAGTGTTTACACACAGCCCGTGCAGCGGGAGGGCTGGCGGTGCCACCAGATGAAATGAAATACATGCCTTTGTGTCTTTGCATTTAATTCATTAAAGTGTTAAGGTGGTGGCTGGGGCAGCTGCTGCTACCGCGTTTTACCTCCCCAGGAGCTGCCCCTCTGTTTCCTCAGACAGAATTTTAGGAAAAGGGGAGAGGGGGGGCCCCTCGGTGGGGGAGGAGGGGTAGAAACTGCAAGCTGTCCTGGGGGCGGGGGGAGGGCGCTGGGGGGGGGGGGGCTTTTCCCAGGGTTCTGCTGCGCATCCAGGAGGTGGGTGTTTTAATGGAGAGCCTGAATTAGGAAACAGGAATTTGGCTTTGCCTTCTGCCTCCAGCTTGCTGGCTCTCAACGTCCAAGCGATACCTGGCAAGCGGATCCCCCTTCCAAGTCTGGCCATCATCAGAGATATTGAGTGATTGTGTGAAAACAATCTGGCTGGTGAATGCCCCATGTCACAGGATCCTCACTCTTTTCACTTGACTTTTTCTCTACATTCAACTGCTGCCTTTTGTTGGAGTAACTGAGCGGGGGCCTGTGGGGCAGACAGGATTCCTCCCGGCTGCCTGGGGAACAGTTGGCCCAGTGTGTTCATCACCAAGGGTGGTAATTTGGGGAGCTTTGACCCTGATTTTAAGGAAAGTCCATTATTTGTCAATTATGAGACCTAGAAATCCAGATAGAGGACTCGGATGTTAAATGCCCAGCTCTCTCTGATTTGGGAGGGACAACAGTGTACTGGTGGATATGAATATGAACACAAGTTTCCTCTCCGTACCTACCTGTCTCCCTCCCAGAGCAGCCACATTTGGCTTGCCGTAAGCACGTTGCTGTGCTGATGGGAATCTTCTGACTATCCATCTCTGGGATGAGCTTCTTTGAAAAAACAGTGGGTGATAAATATTTTGCCATATGAATAACAATGAAGGTAGCCTCCGATAATAGCTTACATCTCTCTGCAATCCTTTAGGTGATGGATTAAGAGAAAGAGAAGGTTCTGGGTCATGGAAACAGCTGCTTTTGGTGAAAGATTATCCAAAGTAGTGTGGTTACCGCAAATCCTCTATATTCCAGCCCATATTTTACTCCATACCACCCCCCTCCCCACCTTCCTTGTCCCAATGCAAGGGTTTACATTTCCTCCCTGCGTGGTATTTGTGCTTTAAAAGAAGATTTTATTACTTCTGCTACAGTGGAATTTCTCTTTTTACTAGACAGTTGGCATCACCACAGCCCGAAACCGCGATGGAGTTGTTAACACGCTGGGATCAGTATTTCCCCCCTCTAAAGCTATTCTTTTCTTCTCTTTATTTTTTTTAGAGGAAGGGGGTGGGGGAAAGGCTCCAACAAATCAACATAACTATTAACTTTCTGATTTATTTGCTACAGAGAGCAAAAAAAAGTCAATGTGAAGTGACAGAAACACCAGAACCGACAGTAGGAAAACATTCTCCGTGAAAGTTTCCAACTGAAATCCTACCACAGCCAGTTGGTTATCTGGAGATAGGCATCTTCAATTTCCTGATTGCATAATAGAAGTGGGATTTCTTTTTCCTCTTCAAAAAAAAAAAAAAAAGCATTATCCATAACATCAACATAAAGTTGTCTGTGCCTTGGGTTGCAGAAAGCCCCTGTCTCAGGAAGAGGCCTGTAATCTCCTCAGTTGCCAACAGTTTCCACCCTCTCTCTTCCTTCGAGGGGAGAGGCAAGTGTTCGTAACATGGTGATGGCCAGAAGAGGTCTCCAGGAGCCTGCCTGATTACCCCTGCCCACCCAGCAGACACCATGGCCCTTAGTAAGTGGCCCCATTCCTCCACCATAGAGCGGAATCGCGCCGAGAAAATTCATTGGGATGTGGATTGGCGCTCTCATAGCTGCACAGCCGGTACCCGTTATTACTTTACGGGTTGCTCAGGGGTAGAAGTTTGTAAGGATTTGAGACTGTGCTTTGGACAGTTGTCCTGGTCTGGGGTCGGGCCACGCTTTACGGTTGACCTGCCCCCACCCCCACGAATGGCACCAGCGATGTGTGGCCTTCACACTGGCGGGTCTTCTCAGTGCAGCTGGTGACAACGCGCTACGCTTTCCTCACTCCCGGGCTCCTGATGACCCATTTCTGAGATGGGAAATTCTTGGCTCTGGCCTGCAGCTTACGTCACTTTTTGCGCTTCAAAACGCCCATGATCTCAAAAGCAGCCCTCGTTTTTAAATCACTTTGTATATCAACACTTCATTTTATTTAACACGGTGTTTTAAAATTATATTTAAAGGGCAGCCTCTTTTGTCTCCTGTGCCCTTGGCTGGGAAACAAAGGAAGTCGCTTTTTAAGAGGTGTTTTACACTTTATGACTACTGAGAGAGAACATAGTCCTTTAATAGGTGTATATGTAAGAGAGTTCCACGTTATAGGTTTTCAGAGATTAAAAGCTCTGGAACGGAGTTGTTTGATAACGTCTTTGAAGGGCAGAGGAGCAAATGGAAGCCTCAGAGATTCGGATGCCAAAACAGAACACTCCCTAGGCTTGTGGGCAACGGGAACTTTTCTGAGATCGTATTATTCTCACCGATAATGGCATTCTGCCTTGAGTGCGGGTGAGGGCTGTGCAGGGATGGATCATTCTCGTCTTATACTTCATGGTTATGGGCATGTAATATGTTCTTCATTGAGCCAGGCAATTGACGGAGACGCCAGTACATTTAAGCCTTGAGTCTACTGGAAATGAGACTTGCATTCTTGCCAGAAATGGATGCTTTTCTGTGTCCACCACTATCACACATCTTGACTTTTTTTTTTTTAATCCTGACTCTGAAAACAATAATATCAAACAACTCCAGGGGAAAAAAAGTTAAATATTTCCATATGAACAGCTGATTAAATTTGTATGGTTTTCTTTTCAGTAAAAATTGATACGTGATGAAACACAGTGCAGCTGGATGGCGGGTTTGGGCCGATACGCCGCCCGCGTCCTCTGATCTCTGTACCCGGCCCCGAGAGCCAGTGCCCGTGATCCAGTGATCCTCCGCACTGTGGCCCAGGTTCAGAAATGCCCATTCCCGGGGGGGTCTGGGCTGCAGGATGTAGGCCCTAAACACCATTAACGGTCACCTGGCTTAGGTCGTTTCCTCTTAAGTCACTTGGCCTTTCAGGGGCAGGCTGAGTCCATGTGAAGCATTGTGGTCGAGAGGGGACGTGGGACGCTCCATCAGTTAGGATTCCTTCAGTTGAGATGGGGGGAAGAGCCCGGCTGGGATGTGGGGGAAAGTAGTGGAGAAAATGACTCCTTGGCTCATGTGTTAGAAAAGGACAAGAAGATCTGGCTTTAGCGCAGTGTGATCTTGGGTTCAAATGAGGTGGCTGTGACCTGTGTCTTTTTGCTCCACGTGCTGAGGCGACCGCCTTCGTGAGTCCCCCGTAGACTCTCCTCACTGGGCCACAAGATGGCTGCCAGCAACTCTTAAGGCTCTGTCCTTCTGCGTTCACATCACGTGGGGAGAAGCGAGCAGCCCTGCCCTGGCGTTCCCAGCACAGGGGCTCACCTGCCTTGATGGTAGCCCGGGGAGTGGGGTACTACCAGCGCTAGCGTGGATCGTGCCAGAACCCTCTACGCTTTGTCTGGGAAGGAGGGGTTTCCTGGCGGGAAACAGGACAAGGTTACAGACTGAGTTGGTGACAGAACAAGAATGTCCCTCACTTATGCCAAAGGCCATTCCCCCCGACTCTTTGACCAGGAAACTTGAGTGTTGGGGATGGGGGAGAATCACAGTTAGTGCTTCTGTTTTCATTCCCTTTAAATATGAGGAGTAAGAGGAAAGTTATTCGTGTGGAGGTACAGGCTTGACTTTTGCTTTGCCCAGTGTTGAGGGTCGGGGGGCCTCTCCTGCTGCCGCCGTCAGAGGTCAAAGGTAGCGGCAGCATATTTTTGTTCAGCCCACTCGAGAGAGATGAAACCGTCCCGCCACTCCCATGCTTAAAAACGGTGCCCATCCTTCCTCTCTGCAGAGAGGAGTTGCCAGCCAGTCAGGACTCCTCCAGGCTCACTTTCGGCCTGCTTTGGCCCTTGCTTGTCACAACTTCTTGGGGCTCCCCTGAGCTCTACGGCAGGATGGCATCTCCTGTCTTTCAGCATTTATTCTGTTGCGTCTCACCTCTGCCCACCCTCCATTTTTCTCTCCCAGAAGCCTGATCTCGCTCCTCATGGTTAACCGTGATCAGGTGTCCCCTTCTCCTGGTCTCCAGAGATGGCCTCCTGTTGGGTCTCACCTTAGAGCCATCTTGGTTCTTCCTGTGGGCTACCAGAAGTGGAAGTGCCCAGCACTGCCTCTGTCGGTAGTGACTTTTCCTGAGTGAGGTCAGGCAGGGAAGAACTGATAGGGGACATTCACTGTGGGGCTTCTCATGTATATTCCTCAGTCGGGGATGGTGGAGGTTCCCCCCGCCCCGCCCCCCACCACCTCAGGGACTTCCATTCTGAGATAGACGAAAAAGACAAATTTGACTCTCAACATTTGTTAGGCTCCAGGGAAGTCCTACGTGTCACCGAGCTATTATAGATCTCTATTTGTCAAACCGAGTGTTTACCCTGGGCTCCCTTACAACACCCCTACCCCTCCCCGCCCGCACCAAGAACCAGTCTACAAACAAAGCATCTACCCTCTGAGGATTCCTTTCTAATTAAAATTTTACATATACTAAATAAACAAGGGCACTTTTGAAATGTAAATGTATCATTTTCTTGAGCAACTTAAATCAGCCCCACCTACCTGGAGACTGGGCTTCTCCTTCCGCACAAAGCCTCACGTTCTTAGTTCGCCTTGACTCTTGAGCGGCTCACATTCCCTGTATACTTAGATCCTGGTGTGGGTTGTTGTTTTTTTTTTTTTTTTTTTTCCCTTGAACACTTTCTACAGTTTAGTTATTTGTTGTAATTATCAAGTTCATTTTTCTCTAATAGATGTGATTAAGTATATTTAGCACTGTGTAATGAGTTTTCTGCCTGGTTGCATCTTAGCTAATAAAGAATTCCTTAGCGGCATCTTTGACAGCTGCTGCGGATCCCAGGCCTGTGCTGCCACAAGAGACCTTTTCCATGAACTGCTAGCATTAGAGAAATTAACTCCATTACACTCACCATAAAATTGAGGCTGAAATTTGATTACTAATAGATCCTCCATTCAACCAGAGACGATAGAAATGGGGTGGCCAGCAGGGAGGAAGGTGAATGTGTGTGAAATGTCGGCGTCCACATTTTCATCAGTGCGTGTGTTCAGATATTTCCAGCCTCACCTCCGGTTTTATTTCCTGAGCATGACCGGAGAACGGTGCCCGGCTGATGGGTTTACAACGGTGCGGTTCGGTAGGCATCGGACTGGAGGTCTTGGTGACTGCTGTGACGGCAGTACCTGGTCATTGGTGCCTCTGTCCATACTGGGCTAAGAAACCCCTGGGTATGTTTTTGGCCACGGAAACTCCTGGCCATTGTTGCAGGCTGTCCGGATTTGTAAGGCTAAAGTGCTGAGGACAATTAGTGATGGGCGAGTGGCTGCTATGATGTATAGTTGCTTAGCAACAGTCTCTGAATTAAGTCTCTGGAAGGGGGCTACAGGAAGAGACCAGACAGGAAGATGAAATAGGTAACCATTTCAATGTGGAGGTGAGTCGGTAATGAAAAAAGAGTAAAAGATATTTGTAATCGTAGAGATGGCTGAGTGGAAAATTGGGGATAAGGGAAAGAGAAGACAGAATGTACCTTCTCTCTCGCTAAATAAAGTAAGTGGCAATTGAACCAACCCCACTGATAGAAGAGCTCGTTCTCTTTCTTTGACGCCTGACTATGATTCCCACGCAGGCACAACTCAGGGAACATTACCCGAAACGCGGCATGAACGTTCAGGGAAGGAAAAGATGGAGAACAGAGTTGGGTCTGATGGTTGAAATCCTGTAGAACAAGCCTAATTTAGTGTTAGTCAGTTCATACCAGTGAACCAGGATTAATTGGAGGACAGGGCCCAGTTTTCATGAAGCCCTGCTTGCGGAACCGAGTAGAATGGGCACTCTTATATATACTGATGTTCAGCCTTGCTCCATTTCAAGTAAGGAAGCATCTTGAACAAGCCGGGAACAGCATATCCATTTCAATAGATTCAGCTGAGTTTAGACTCTCCGCTGACTAAGATATCACCCTGAACTCCATGATTTAGTGAGCTGGTTTAGCCTCTGGAAGCCCAGATGAGCCAAAGAAAGTGGAAAAGCAGTAAAAGACCTTGATCCAGATACTGAGCCTTGTTAAGGGGCTGCCTTATCTATGCACCGAGCTCTGTCTGGAGGTCTGCAAAGGTCCAGGGACTCATTACCGTTAGTGAGGGCTGTTTTGCAATTAGTGTTGAAACACTGAGATAAAGAAAGGATATATAGGAATTAAAAACAGATAACGTAAACACTAACAAAGAGTCTTAATCCCCTTGGCTGAGTGTTTTGCATGTTTACCTCTGATCAGAATTCTTAATAATATTGAGTGTGTTGCAATTCAATAAAGATCCCCTAGGAAGAGAAGAGTCGATTCTTGGGATTAAAAAACAAAACAAAACAAGAAACACAGAAGCAGAAAAACTTATGCTCCCATCTTCCACTACTTTAAAAACAAAAATTAGGAAAATACAAAATAGCAAATAAATTACTCAGGAAGATTCTGTTTTGGGTTAGTTTGGCTCAGGTCATTTATGGGCAAAATTCAGGTTCCCATTATTTAGTGATTAGAAGGGTATCTTCAGGGCCCAGAAAACAGATTTTCTGTCTCCACCTCTGACTTGTTTTCTGTCTGAAGAATGAAGGTGGCAGTCAAGAAAGTCTTTGCCCTCCTGGCCCAAAGTTCCTCGTTGGAGAAAGGAAGCTGATAACCACCCCTGATTCTTGCCTCGTACCTATAAAGGGCTCACCGTCACAACAGAGCACTGTATTTTCAGGACAATGTATAATTATTTGGGGAAAAGCCAAAAATGGTGGCTGGTGCATAATAATGGCACGTATAATAACAATTCTGTCTAATGGCCTACGGTTCCAGTTTAGGTATCTTAAGCTAGGAGTGCTCTGTGTTCCTGCATTCCCGCCCCGAGCTCTCATACTCTAGTGGTGTAGCCCCCACCTTCAGGGGCCACATACCTTGCTTTCCACAGACCATTGCATCCCTGGTACTCAGCGCAGGGTCTGTTCCATAGCGGGAACTCAGTCATTGTTGGTTGAATTTGTTCCCTTAGAATCTAGCTGTGGCAACTAGCCTCCGGGATGGTCCCCAGTGATCCCTACCCCCTTGAAATTCACAGCCTCCCTTTCAATATGGGCTAGACTTGGTGACTTGCTTCTGATGGACATACCAAGGTGGGGGGGGGGATTAATTCGTGAAAGGCAGTGTGGCTACTTGCAATCTCTTTCTTTCTGGACCACTTACTCTGAGGGAAGCCAGTTGCCATGTTGTGAGAAGTTCTGTGCCAAAAGCCTCATGGTAAGCCGCTGAGGCCTTCAGCCAACGGCCACACCAGTGACCTTAGAAGTATACCTTCCAGCCTCAGATGACTGCAGCACCAACTGATAGGTTACTCGTGTCCTTCCAAGAGCCACCCAACCCCCAAATTCCCGAGCCCCAGAAACTGCTAGATAATAACCCTCATGATTTTAAGTCCTTAATTTGGAGGGTAACTCATGGCACAGCGATAAATGACGAGTGTAATGGCTGATTACCATAAGCATCACTTTATTCAGTAGGTATTTGTTGAATGTCAGCTCTGCCAAGGATTATGCTAGATGCTGGGGATACCAGGACAAATAAGGCAAGGTCCCTGCCTCTGAGGAACTTAGAGTGCTCAAGGGCCATTCACGTAAGTGCAGTGGGCGTGCAAAGGAGGGAGCCAGAATGTGGGGAGGGGGCCCTAAAACTGAGAAAGTAGTCTTTTACACAGCCTCCTGGCATCCCAGTATATATATGTATGTCACAGAAAACACTTTTTTCTCTAACTGTACCTTAGCTTCGTTTAGTTTCAGACAGTTCTAGCACACTGTATTCAGCACTGCCCCATATCGCATTGACTCATTATGGAACTGGTTGGCCATTAGAGAAGAGGGAAGGTGATCTCAAGTTCTTGGCCCTGGGCTATGAGCATCCCATTGCTGAATCTGACTCCCATTTGAGTGGCTCTTTTTAGTGTGGTGCTTTTCTTTATTTCTCTGCAGCCTCTCTGTTAGCAGCAACCCTATTATCGAGGGGTCCTTTGATTAAAAGCCAACTGATTGATTGTCTCCAAAAGAACAAAAAAACTCACGAGATTATTTTAATGCTGTGTATACTTGCTGGCTGCATAAATGCAGGTTTCACTCTGGCTTGAGGCTGAACATGGCCGGGGGATGAGTCATGTCTTAGGCCTAGCGTTGGAATGCTTCTAGGAATGTCGAGAAGATAAAGACGCCAGCCAGTAAAGCGCTAATACATATTGACGGTCAGTCGCGAATCACAGTGGAAGGAACCCATCTTCAGAGGGACCCTGCTATCATGGCGTGTGCAGAGACTGATTCATTAACAGACCTATTTCCAGGACCTCATCCTCTAGGCTAGACTCCAGGCTGAACTAGAGCTTGCCCCGGACACAGGTGGCCTTGGGTGGCTGCCTAGGCCCTGGGGATGAGAAGCAGAAGTTATGGAGGGAAAAATCCACTTTGTAACAAAGAAGCATCTCTGCTTGGGCCTGGGTCCTCCACCCTTTAGGGAACGGGGCTCAGGAACATGAAGGAACGGGACCAGGCACCCAAGAGCCCCAATAACACTGTCACGATGCTCCCAGGTTTAGAGCTGACTCCAAGGAGGAAGAAAGCCAACACGTTGTTTTTCCGTTTGCCGCAGGCCGCAGCGGGAAAGCAATAAAATGCTGATACCAGCCTCTTGCCGGTGTAACTGATTTAAGTGGGAAAAGGGAGACAGTCTAGCAGAGACATCAGGGATTATTTGGCTTTCCCCCAGCTCCCGTGCGCAAACAGGAGAATGACGGAACAGTTGGCTGCGTTTAGCACCTGGATTGGCCTCCTCTCCTCCCCTCGAAAAAATGTCTTCCTTTGTGGCGCTGCCACTGTGTCGACTTTTGTGGTGGTGGCGTTGGTTCCGAATAGGAAAACTTGTGCGGTGACACTGCATAAAAGATGGACTTGTTTTATATATGGGGGGGGGGGGTGGGGGGGGATATTGCCTTCCTTCAGATCTATGTGTCTCGCTTATGGAATGAACCAAAGTAGGACAGATAAACTAATATTTTGTATAAGCTCAGCCAGACAATACCGATGATAAAGATGTTTCATCTTCTTATGCATGCAGAAAATATGAAAAATTGTGGTTTACACATATTTGCTCAATTCAAGTGTAAAATTGGGCCCCTCGATTGCCCTGGGCCACAGTGGCTGTGCGAAGGAAGCTCGATTTACCTTGCAAGCCGAGTGAAAAATGATCAGAATATTAGACTCATCTAGCCCACATTAAGGAGCCATTGCATTTCCCGACAATTTTATGCTATCTCAATATGAAAACAGAGCAATTTCAACTCATATCAGGTTATGATCGGCAATTACAGTTGCATAATTCACCTAGTCTCTGCGCATGGGCCTTTATTTTCCCTCTTGGTGACATTCCTGAGAAAGTGCCTGATAAAAATGTCATATATCATCCCAGCTTTAGAACTCGTGAGGGGGTAATCTGCTATGCCTTGCTGAGCCCATATTCATCACTGGATTTTTGACTTGGAGGGGTCATGGCACTCATAATTTCCTGTTTGATATTGTCCTCACCAGCTCTGACAAGGGCTGTAAAAGCTGGGTTGCAGGCAGTGGTTAAGCGCCGTTCCGGTGGGGCTCATCACCAGCAATAACTGTGGCTCGTGCTGTACTTGGCCGTTTCGAAGATAATTAGATTTGATGTCAACATTTCTTTATCACCTGCATCCTTTTGTGCATCTGTATGTCAAGTTGTTATTTCCGGATTTATTAGCACCCTCCGAGCTACTCTCTATCTGTCAGCCTGTGTGCTGTTTGTGTTGACAGTTGTAAAGTTAATTACTAGTACTAATGAGCATCGGGCTTTTGGTGGACATGGCGTTTTGGACATTTAAAACTATAATTAGTTTTTTTTTTTCCTTTGTGTCGTGCTTCAGTACAGAAAAAAAGTGTTGGGGGGAAAAATACCTTCCTTCCCCTCCATTTTGACATTCTGTGTGCAGTCAACTTATCTTTTATTCAGAGGCTCCAAAAACTCAGTTCTGTTTATTTTTAAAATAGACTTCTTTGCATTGTAACTCCATGAATAATTTCTTTTGTTCCTTATTTCTCTTCCAGCTTGATAATGTGACCGTTTCTTGTGCCTTGAGAGTTAAGGATGGTGATGGTGGGATGATCACACAATGTACTGGGTGAATGTTGACCTTCACCCAACCAGACTGCAAAATTTCCACTTATAACTCTTCCCCTTTTCAGATCTTACTCTGGGCTCAGCTGAAAGATTCAGTGGATGGAGAAGACTGGATAAAAATTAAAAGATTAATATATAGTTCCCTGGGTTGGCTGGTCCCTGACTGATAGTAATGGCGAGTATTTACATGGTGTTAATTCTGTGCCAGGAATCACGCCAGGCTCTTCAAGCCAGAGGCCCTCGCCTACTCCTTAACCGCCAACCTAAGAGGTCGCTACTGTCGTCTTCGTCTTACAGATGGGGAAACTGAGGTTTGGGAAGGTTCGGGAACTTCCCTGAGGTCTAACAACCAGGCAGTTGTGTCGGAATTTGAATCCATCGATGCAGCGCAAAGCCTGTGCTCGTAACTGCTACTCCGTAGACACCAAGTATGCTTTCAAGAAAAATTAGCAGACTCCTGGGGCATGTATTCTAGAACAACAAAGAGCAATCACTTACTAAATCAGATGGGCTCATTTGTATTTCACTCTCAGTCATATAGGGATTCTAGCTTCAGTGTAACGGCAATTATCTGTGGCATGTACTTTATGGAGGGATTTTGTTTGGTCTATCGCGGCGGCAAAACACCACTCCCTTGCTGCTATTCATATTTACTTTCTATTCATCATTATCTGCCATTTTGCTAAATAACTATCCTTCCCAGACATAAATCATCCATAAAAATACTCTGGCGCAGAGAAAATTTCGCCCTGGCACTGCAATGATGAGATAACCATTTTCATCTCTTGTTGAAGCATTGAGATTTATTGGCTTTCGATGGGCAACAGACCAGGCATCACTCTCTGCTCAACAGACTCCCACTTGCATTTATTCTTATTGCATTTAGTGATTCAAAATGGAGCTCTCGGAATCCCTCGAGGGTCCATTCCCAGCCTGGGTGGGGTGTTATTACTTTATATTAGATAAGGGAAGGACACACAAAGAAACATGCGGTGATTCGGACGATTTTTTATTTCCGTTTAGCAGTGATGACAGAATGTCATAGTGAAATGACTTCAAAAGTCATTTTTCCCCCACTGCCCTGGTTCTGCAGCCTTGTCCCTTGAGGGCTGTTCCATTGTACAGTGTTATTAATTCTGCTAACTTTCAGCCTTCATTGCTGACAACAGGCCTCTTGGCTTTCGCAGCCTATTACATTAAATTTCCCATCAAACCATGTCAGCCTCTGAGGTCACAGATTTCTAGAGAAGCTTTAGATATTTTGCCATCTGACTTCACGGGCAGGTGTTTTCTAAATTGCTTTTAGGTTTGTTTTTCCAGTGTCAGAAATCAGATTGAACCTATTTAAAAAAAACTCAGACAGTGAGTGCTCATCAGGATAAGAACAAAGCAGAGTTTGAGGCACGCCTGAACTGGCGCGTGTTTATGTGTGCATGCGTGTGTGTGTGTGTGCGTGCGCGCACTCGTATCTCGGTTGACCTTTCAAAGGGAAAGCAAAGCCTTCCAACCAGACTTCATCCCCGACCCCACCTGGTGAGTAGAGTGTCTTGTGGACTATCTCTTTTCCTAACACTTACTGAAGCCCCCAAATATAGCGCGGATGCCCTGGTGAACAGAGCTGTGCTCCACCGACCTTGATTTTGGAGGGATCTGTGAAACCGTGAGCGGCATTAGAAGGTCACTCCGGGCAGGCCAGGGGAGCGATTGCGGGCCTGGTTTAGGACTAGCATGCCTTAGCGTGGGATCCTCAAGCAAGTTTCTGGTGGCAATAAAAATTCAGTGTTTCTTTTGCCGCGTTAGTTTCGGCATGCCGTGGTGGGATTAAAATAAAGGGAACGCAGGAACCTTCCTTCCAAGTAACATGGCCACAGGCACCGCGTTGCTGTCAGAATTACATTTGGAAGGAAGCCTGTGGAGGAAAATGGAACGGGGGGCTCCATTTAAGACACAAAAGAAATGTTGTTTTTGAAGCCGTCAGCTCATGAAAATGATTGCAGATCATTTGGCAAACCCGGCGCAGCCTTGCAATCAATATTGATTATTAGTTCCAGTTAATATTTCTGCTCTGGAAATGACAGCGTTAAAAGCTGGCCATTGCCCTGCAGATTTACGGGCTTGGCACTTCACGGCCTTTTCGGTCCCTTCCCTGTGGATCGTGCGTGTGCTTGGGAGGGTGGGAAAGTGACAGGCCTTGGGAGTTGAAGAGAGGGAGGACTTACTCCCTGGCTGCCTCAGTGATAGGTGTTAAACACTCGGGTGCCTCACCTCCGAGCAGCGGGCGACAAGAGCTTGGGCGCCTCGCAGGAAGAGCCGTGCTCCGGCCCTGCCCCCTTTTTCTTCTTCATTTTTAGAGACCCTGCAAGGCTGCTCTTCCCGAACCCATCAGGAACCAGCTCTCCGTGCAGGGGGAGGTGCTGAACCAGGGCTGGGGGCCGGAGAAGGATGAGGGAGGCGAGGCAGTGTCACTGTCTCCCCTGCTAGCAGCCAGAAGGAGAGAGAATCATTTGTGGCACTCTGGGGACAGTTTTGTCACCCTGACAGTAATGCTGTTATGCGCTGGCTTGACACACAGGATGAATCCATAAAGACAGATAAGTAACTGTGAAAGTGGCTGGGGATCAGGCTGAGTGCCACCACTCACCTGCAGTGACAAATAGATAGTCATGAAGGATTGGAAACCCTGCCCAACACGGAGATGTGTCAGCAGAGAAATGGACTACAGCCCCAGTGACACCGGCGGCTGGAGGAGAGCGGCCGTGTGCACGTGCGCGCCCCCGCGGGGTGCGCGAGGGGGGGGATCTTCAGAACCTGGCTTTCCGGGGGGGGGGGGGGGGCCCGCGCTTCCCTGGGGGGGGGGGGGGGGGGGGGGTGTGCGGGTTGGGGGGGGGGGGGGGGGTGTTGGTGAAGGAGCGGGGAAAGGATTTCAACTCGGTTTTTCCTTGTGAAATGGAATGGCGGGTGTTTATTGGTAAGATCAAGGGTGTTTGGTTCGGAAGGCTGCATTCCGTTTCCATTTTCCCCAGGATTTTTTTCATACCAATAGGGGTCCCCATCTGCAAATGAAATGAATCCAAGTTTTGATAGTTAGCAAAATATTACTCCTAAGTGTCAGAGGCACCAGGCAAAGGGCAGACGGAAGCAGGGGGCCTCGTATTTATCTTTTCTGTTGGAAAGGTTTGTTATTTCTGGTTGGGAATCTGCTTTTCTTCAAGGAAAGAAATTCAGAGGGACATCGTTTGAAGAAACGAGCCATGTGCCAGGCGGCTCTGCCCTTTCCCACCCGGGCCGCAGATCCAAACAACACCGTGTTCTACACTCATGAATCTCCTTGTTGATATCATGCAGAGTACGCTTTGTTTTAATTACTCTTAAGGTCATGAATGCCTGGCTGTGCTCTCGGAGATTCCTGGTAAGTTATGGAACACATACGAGGTGAAAATAAGCATCACGGCGAAGAGTAAAGCCTCCTCCGGTCCCTGTCAGGGATTGGGACAGAAGCCTTGAGATGTTGTACAGCCATTTAGAACTCTCTGCTTTCTTTAACCTACAAAGAATATTTTGGCCTGAGGGATAAGCCTAAATGTATCGAGGACCCAGACGTTTCTGCACGATGGGTCCTGTGTCTGAAGCGCATGTTAGTAGGAGGTGGGAATGGAAGCAAACCGATATTCAAGTATGTTTTCTAGAACAGTGACCACGATTGTTAGCATTAATAAGCTGGCTCCATGCAGGGTGTGGAGAATCCTCTACCAAGTCCTTGTTCGGTTTTTAATGTAATAATTAAAAAAAAAATAACAGTGCTAAGTTTTTTTTTTTTTTCCTCGAATGAGTCCTCTTGTCGTGTTCCTTTGCTACCTGCCTTTGTCATAGGTAGATGTGCACTTAATCCCTCTCCACCATACTTAGCTGCTTATTTTTACTTCTGGGATCTTAACGCAGGGCACTTGTGTTTGAGAAGCTCTGTTTCCTGCAAGGGGTTTTGTGTAGCTCAGACTCTTACAACTCCTGTTCCTCTCATGACTTCTGTTTGCGGGCTGTGTACTTTAGCATGTGTTTCCCTGCCTAGGCAGGTCCTCACAACTTTGTGCCTCTTTAGAAAATCCTGGGGCCTGTTTGTTGGTTTTAAGATACCGTATTTTAGTTTCAAATTTTTGGAGGCTGAGAATGTTTTAGAGTAATTCGGCGATAATGAAAACCTTTTTTTTTTTTTTTCTGACCCTGGGTTCTGGGTTTGACATGTTCTGTCTGACCCTATCGTTCTAACCATGATTTAAATTCCGAATTTCCAGAAGCCTTATTAAATATGTCAATTTGTGCACCAGCAAGGTAAATGTTCCTGTGAACTTTGACTCATAAAGGAAACTCTATTTGAAAAGAATAAAAGATTTCCCTGATAAATATGTTCCTCATTTCGGGCTAATACTCTCAGTCGGAACGCTGGAATGGGGAAGGGCCAACCCATTGCCTGACCCCACTTGCTACCCCATTCTGGATCCAGCCCTATTTTACAACCCACAGCATTAGATTTTTATTTTGCCAAGATCACTTTCTCCAGGGGATATAAATCTCTCGAGTGCACACCTGATTAAATAGGCCTGCGTGGGGATAAAACAAAAAGGCGGGGGGGGGGGCGAGCCACTTGCCGCCACGGGGCTACAGGTAAGCGTGCCAGAGACTGGCGCTCAGGTGGCTGACCGGAGCTCTGTGGCCGTTTTTATTAACTTGGGAGCTGAGGTCACAACGCTTCCCAGGGCCTTTGCGACAAGATGCGAGCCAAGGGCCTCGCCCGGCTGCACATGTCCTCACTTTGATCCACACAGGCTGTGCCCGGCTCCTGCCCACCTACCCCGTGGCTTGGCCGCGATGTGAGGGGGGCACCGCAGGCAAGGGGCACCGACGCCAGGGAGAGCTGAGATGTGCTAACACTTGTCACAGTTACTCTTTCCGTCGTCCTTGGCTGCTCATTTGCTGCCATTCCGCGAGCACTGACCAACTTTGTGGTCAGTTCCCTGCGCACCAGCCCTTGTCCATTAAACAAATGTCCCATGATGCCGCTTCCCTCCGTCTCAGCACCAAACCCACCTTCTCAACGAAAGTGCCTTGGGAGAGAAATGTCTTCTGTAGCGTTTCACTGATCCTTGTCACCGGCTCTCCCTTTGTTCACCGGGTCAGACTATTCAGAGAGAAAACTGAGCTGCCTTTAATACTCCCCCAGGGATGGAAAAATTATTTTGGTAATGAGATAACAATTTTTAAAAATTCATGTTCCCAGCACATTTGGCATCATGCCCATCAAGGCATGGCGTTACCTCAGCACCTCCCCCCCCCCCCCCCCCCCCCCCCCGCGCCAGTCCTTCTCACCATCCGCCTCTGGTCTGAGGGGTTGTGAGGACCTTTGGTGTATTTGGAACCCATCCCGTGGGCCAGCAGCAAGCAGCGCTTGAAACTCCCAGGAGGACACCTGGCTCAGGTAACTTACCCAGTAGCGCCCTTTCGAGTGGACGAAGCACTTTTGCACACGTTATTTCTCTTTATCTTCTTCACTGGCAGATAGCAGTGGCCCCATTTCGCAGTGGGGGATCTCGGGAGTGGAGAACCCCCCCCCCGACCCCCGCCAAGTGGCTGGGCTAGAATTCACCATGGCAGTTTTGCTGTCCTGGGAGACTTTGTGGGCACCGTGTCCCTGAGTCCTCAGAGCAGTCCGTGCGCACTAGATGGGACAGGGGATGGTGTCCCACTTTGTAAGCGGGGAGGCTGAAGCTTAGGGAGGCTGACTAGTTCTCTTGGGGTCACAGCAGATGTTGAGTGACACAGCTGGGAAATGTAGCCCAGACCTTCCGACTCTTAGACCAACACCCTTTCCATTACACCAGGATTAACTCCACAGTCAAGAAAATCTCAAGAACAAAGCTACTCTTAAGTCTCTGTATAGCCTCACCCTTTATATGACTCCAAATCCCCATGACAGCCAGCTGTAGCTTTCTGGGGGAGATCTCCAGAAGGGAAGGTCTCCCTCGGCTGGCTCTTCGGACCAGGCCAGGGAGGGCTTAGCAGAGGGCCCCACACGTAGGGTATGCTCACCACCCAGCCGGCATCGGAGATGCTGACGATCTAGACCCACCTTCTGGGACGCCTTGCCTTTCGCTGACTCATGGCCTGAGTGTGTGCCAGGTGCACAGGCTGTATCACAAAGATGGAGTGGATGTACGGAAGAAGAGTGCCAGGTGTTGCTAAGGACCAACAGGCAAGGTGTCCCTGTCAGTGGGGACAGAGAGCAGACACTGAAGGCAGGCGACTGCGCTCTGAAAACCTCCCGTCCCCGAAGCCTGTGCTTGGATCACAGGGGAAGCTGCCACACGTCAACGTGTGGTGCATCTGCAAAGGTCAGCCTTTAATTACATGCACAGTTAAATGGAAATACTGTAGAGAGGTCACCCTCGTATTTCTTTGGCCTTCATTAATGTTATTGCTCTGTCACATTCTCTCTCCTTGGGTTTGTAAATGAAAGTTCCTTTAATACATTTAAAAGGATTATTTATTTTTAATTGTTCTACCTCTGGAGGGAGAGGTTACTTTCTTTTTCTTTCTCTTTTTTTTGTGGGGGGGGGTAGTTGAAAAAAAAAAGACTTTGCCGATGCATTTCTTGCTAATTTATTTCAAACCCGGTGCTTTTTATAGTCTTATCTACTAATGCTTTTGATTAAAACACAAGCAAAAACCAGCCAACACGAACAGGTTGAATGCCACATCTGTGCAGAAGATAGCAGCTCACTTATTTATGGCTCCAAGAAATGGAGCCTAAATTAAGCTAGCTATTGCTGGAGAGTGGATAAGCGGCCATTATGAATTATCCTTAATTATAGCGATTTCCTAAACTAATAAACCTGCTAAATCTTTATTGCAAAGGTTAGTTTACGCAGTGCATATAAAATCCGCATGTGCTCTGCATCAGCCACCAGCTGTCTGACAGTGTGTTGCTATTTCAGTGAGTGCTCACATAAATTTTATGTTGGTTATATTAACAGTCAGTCCATATCACTACCCACAGATGCCAGTAGACATAAAAATTGCTCTCTAGTGAGCCTAAATATCCCTAGAAGCTAGTTGTGTCTAATGTTCCATGTAGTATTTGTACGTGAAAGCACCAGATTGGAGGGTTATTTACAGATGAATATTTCAATCCAGTTAGTTCATATAGGCCTACTTAGCCTTCTTTGCTGGTTTATTTGTATGCTAAATAATTCACCAAAGGTTCTTGTTTACTTTCTATAGTAGTTTCTATGAAATGCAAACAAGGGAGCCAACTTTAGGTGTTCAAAAGGCTAAGCAGCTCTGTGTTTAAATGCAGGTCAGAGCAGCAAATGCAGTCTTGCCCACGGGCTGTCACTCAGTTTTACACATCCTTCTTTTTTTTTCCTTCCTCCTCCAGATATAACTGGGGCTTGCTGCTTTCATAGGAATTTTTGGCTGGACTATCTTTATTCTAAATTTATCTTTTTCAATACCTGCTATATGCTACCTTCTGCTTGCACAATTAGCCACCCAACGCCAGCAGCAAAGAACGCGTTCTTGGCTCTGAGAAGCCTCCCCACAGTCCTCTGGGCTGACAAGAATAGGTCAATTCTCTGCTATTGAAATGCCCTTGTTTTCTTCCTTCTTTTTTTTTTTTTTTTTTTCCTTTTCTTTTTCTTTCTTTTCTCTCCCGTGATTTTTTTTTTTTTTTTTTTACCCCCTGGTGCATTTCCAAATCTCAGGATTGGAAAGGACAGCAAATAGGACCTTTTCTCTTTTCCTGGAAAGCCCTGAGCCAGCCCAACCTCTGTCCCCCTGAAGGACAGAGGGGCAAAGTCCAGCTCTGAATGATGTAGTCTTTGGCAGCCCTCAAAATATCTGTTCACCTGGGTGGGAAAGATCATTGTTTTCTAGCGAGGTGACAGTTACCTGGCCCCATTGTTCACACGCCCCCGCAGCTCCGCTTCTACGTGAGAGAGATCTATCTGCCCCTACATTTTGCAAATGTTTATGATCCTAAACATTTGCCCCTAAAGAGATTGGAAAATAGCCTCCTTCATTTTCAGCCAGGCGCTGCTAAGATCATGAGAGAGTTCAATAGCAGTGCTAACTTTTTATTTAATAATATTGATTTTATCATTTTTACTACTTACAATGGGGATTGGTCGGCTGATAGTTATTTGACCTCCCTTTGTGCATGGCCGTGGAGTGCTTCGTGAAAGCTATTGACATATATCTCTCTTCTCCCACTCCTCTTCCAGTGGCCCATCTCGGCAAATAATATTGAGATGCAGTAACTGTTCCCTGATATTGATTTCAGATTGTGTTCATCACACCCTTCCCGGGGCCAGGCAAAGAGCAGCAGCCCTAGTTCTGTAAACCCTTGACTGCTGCGGGCTGAGGTATCATTTCCATCTTCCGAGCAAGAATATCCACCATACGTGTTTCAAAAAAGGAAAAAAAAATTACCCGAGAAAATGAAAGCATGTTTTGATCTTGATTATTTCTTACGCATACATAATTAAACTGATCTCTTCGGTTTTATGTTGGGCTTTTTTTTTTTTTTTTTTTTTTTTTTTAAGGAATACTAGAAGATCTGTGGGTCCCTGAGCTGGTAGGAGGAACTCTGATTACATTTTAAGCTTCTGGGATTCAGAGTTTGACACACTCAGCCAGACCCAGGGCCTCTTTGACCTCCGGTTCTCAGCCAGCTGGGACTGTTCTCAGCACCTGGGCCTTAAAAAAAGTTCCATGTTTTGCCTCCATGGAGTCTGTTGAGACAACAGCACATTTAAAAGAACCTGAGGTTTAACATTCAGGGAGCAGCCAACCTAATCTAGTGATCATAATCACATTTATCCATAGGAAGGACACAACACGTAGTCTAGGTGGATTTGCATACTCATTGAGAAAAACACCAAGCTCAGAGCAAATAATACTGGAAATCCTAAGTTTTATAGGCCAAAAAAAAAAAAAAAAAAAAGGGCAATAGAGAATCTGCACCAAGAATGATTATATATGGGTAGTGGGGTTGTGGGTTATTTATTTTGTCTTCTTTGGGCATTTCCACAATTCTCTAAATTTTCTTTTGTAATTAGGAAAAAAAAAAAAACAACCCTATTCACAAGCGTTATTTTTGAAAATGGAAAAGTTAGTAGACAGATTGGAATTCTCCAGAAGATCCCTGACCTCCAAAGTGAATGCATTGGCCGAGGTGGAGATTGACTCACTGCCATGCTAATCTCGACTCGGAGAGAAGCAGGACAGACATCGCCCCTGTCGCGGTGTGCCTGCCAGTTTTTATTTTGTGAAGCCACCGGGGACTGCACTAGCCTTCGCCACCGAAACCTGAGTGCAAATGGTTAGGAAGAAGGGCTTTGGAATCAGACAGGCCCGGGTTCGATTCTCAGTTCTTTCTTTCACCAGCCATGACTTTACAAGCAAGTGACTTAACTTTCTCGGTACCTCAGTCTGCTTGTCTGGAAAATGGGTTATCAAGAGGATTAAATGGCACAGTGTATGTAAGCTCATAACATCCTGCCTGGCATCTTGTAAACGGTAAGTAAATGGTAATTGACATTGCTGGCATCTGTATAGCAATTTCCTCATCAAACCGGAGCCATAATGGGAATTAGCATAGTCACAGTCCACAGAATGGTGATTTTTTTCTTTCTCTGTAAGCCCAACTGGGACTCAATTAAGATCTATCCAGTGTCTAATCCATGTCAGATTTCCAGGACAAACCTGATTTCATATAGCACTCTTCGATTAAAGGCAATTCATTTTTAAGTGCACATCTACACGAAAATTTTGGCTTAATAGCGTTGTGTGGATTTTTGAAGAAACAAATGTTTCTATCAGGAAAAGAAGTACAGGGCTTTCGTTATGGTTCTGAAAATAGGATCACCGTACTGATAATTCTTTAGCATAGGACGTACGCCTCCCCCGAACACAGGCACATGCACAGACACGCACACACACCCCTCCTTCCTCCAGCAAGACTTCTTCCGGAGCAACGCCAGAAAAAAGTTAACAAGAGCCTTTTAGAATATTACCTTATTTCTGTTGTAGAGTCAGTTTTGCTATTCTTGAGCCTTTTCCATTTGTGTGGTCAGAAACGCTTTCCGATATCTCGGGTCGCGTTAGGATTCTTCCCTGCAGGCAGCCATCTTCAGGGCTGAAAGCAGAGTATAAAAAGCAGCTAAATTAGAGCCTTTACACAGTTGCCGGGACTGGCTTTAATGAGAGACAGCGAACATTTTGCAGGCTACTGAACTTCTGAAATGTGACAATCCAAGCAAATGAAATCATGGTACCTTTCATTGTAGTTTAATTGGACTCAAACTTGGCACGAGGGGCCGCTGAAAGCTGTATTCAGTGAGATAGACAGGAATTGTACAACAGCTAATTCAGCCCACACAACACATCTTACAACTGTCCGAGCCCCACGCCGCTCCCAGGACTGACTCTTGCGGTCAAGAGAGATAGAACCACCGTGAATGAAAGCAGAGATTAGAAGGCAGACCCAATACTGGCATAGTGAATGGCATACCTGTCACCCTGAGTTATGCACTTGAAATAACTCAGCCTCATGGCAGCCAGTACAGGCCAATTTATTTTAAAGAGGCAAAAAGAAGTGAGACAAACTTAGGCCCTCTCTTCTGCCTGCGAGCGTGTCAAGATATCAGTGTCAAGGAGCCCTCTTACCAGAAGGGTGAGGATGAGTTGAGCATAAACACTAACAAGGAGAGAACTAAGCATGGGCCTCCTGTTGAGTGGAGCTAAATGGGAATCCCAGTCGAGTAACCCAAAAAGCAGGAAATTACCATAGCTGTCAGGAAGGCGACCAAAATCCTGTCAGGCAACTACTCGAGGGCAAGATACGTTTTGAGGGGGAGTGACGTTGAAGAAGCAGATCGTTTTCGGATGGGCATGTCTGGAGCTAGGAGGCCCCTTGAAAGTTCGGGAGGGTATCTTGGCTTCCTTGTTTCGTCCCTGTATCGCGTCTGAGTGCCCCTGGGTGGAGACCGGCTATGTAATCTCAGCCTCTTCTGGCCTACCCATCCCACCTGACCACTTGAGTCCACGTCTGCTGTTATTATGGCCATAGGTTGAGCCAGTAAGGCTAGGAGAGTGGACAAATTGGGTGCCTGCATGTAACAGGCCATCCTGGACATTGATTTTTGAAGGTTCATTAGATAAATGCTGACATCACAGATTGATGTCTCTTTAAACCAGTACCTAGTGCAGGACCATCGAGGGAATCAAAAATATTGATGTAACATGTTTGAGCAGAAGGCTCGCTGGAGAATTCCCCTGCCTAAATGGGATCCATCAATTTAGGCTTTCTTTAATTATTCTAATTTCTGTGCATCGCATCAGAAGGGGCGTTTGCCTCCAGAACTGGTGTTTGTGTGGAACACTGCTCCCACTTGAAGGGCAAAGGACAGCCAGACAGGGGGCGCAACGGTCTATTTCTCGTTGTTGTTTGAGCTGCTGTTTCGTAATGAAAATTTCTGATCATAGCCTAATTTTCCCATACAGTGTGGCCATGGAATTGACAAGGGACTGATTAATGGGCCGACCCCGGGGCCAGGAGGCTGCTGGGTTGTTCTCTTGTGGAAGGCATGCTGGCAAAATAAAGTTGATGGTTTTGTTTGTGTTTAACCCTTCACCTTGGCACCATCAATACATTGAAGACATCATTTGTATCTGCAAGTGTTTCTTTAATTAAGACCTTCTAAAAATCTTTCCTATTGATTCATTCCATTATCCTATTGATTAGCTGCAGTGGATCATGTACTTGGTCGTCAGTGGAAGGCAACAGTCTCCGCCGTCTGTCATGACTACAGATGCAGACCACAGGCAGCTAGCATGCGGCGCCCAGGGCTGGCAGGAGTGTCTTGCGTTCTAATGAGGCATCGGCGGTGGCTCGGTGGGGTTTGCTGAACACCAACGAGAAAGCCCGTTGTCTCCTGCTGGAGGGGTGGCCAAGCATAAAGCATCCCCTCCAGTTATTTAGACCGCAGCCGCTTAGTGAACAGTATGCAGAGATGGGGTGGCTCGCGTCGGCGCGGGGTGGGGGGGGGGTTGCAGGATTCTGCTCTGCATCTGAATTTGGAAATCTTGAGCCTTGAGACAAAAGCAGACTCAGAAATCTAGATGCAAGGCTTGGTTCCGAGACAGGCTGTCCATCTTCCTTTGCCCAGGCTACAGCTTTGTGCCCCCTCCCTCATGGGAATCAGCCTGCTCACGAGACCGGCGACAGGTGCCACGATGGGCTTCCTGTCTTAGGAGGGAAGAGCTGGCCACCTTTGTACGTGCTGCCATTGGTCGTGGATCTAAATCACCCCCTCGTTTTCAAACTGAAGAAGCCTGTGGCGAAGTTAGCTCTGAAACCTGGTGTTTTGAAATATTCCTTAATATTGACAGTCACCAAGAGTCACCCTGGCTGGGGTTTGAGGATAGAAGGACTTTGGTGTTCTAGGATACTCAAAGTCAGAGGCGATAAGGCACTCACAAACGAGTTAAAGCACCCAGCACGGGGGAGCTGCTCCCTCAGGACATCAGTAATTGCTGACCTGCCGAAAATTCCTTTTTCTCCTTCTTGTACATGTACTGTTGCACCCCCCCATGCCTTCATCCTTCAAATAAGCCAGAGCAGATGGCTTTCTTAAGCGCCCGGATGCCTTTCTGCCCAAGTGGAATCCAGTAGAAAAGGAAAACTGTAGAAGCAGGGAGGTTAGACCCGAGGCAGGTCAAGTCAGAGAACATGATGTCTCTGCTCTGACTCTTGCGGAAGCAGATGAGTTCATTTTTTACTCTCAGAGTGAGAATTCCCAAGACTTCGAAGCATCTCACCTCAGCAAGCTCATAGCGGTCTTCAGCTTCCCGGTCAGACTTGGCCCGGGTTTGCAGTAATGTGTGTGGTCCCCGAGCTCATGCCAGTGGCTCCTTTGTCCTCAAGAAAGGAAGCAGAAAGTCCCCCAGTGTGGGTGTTGGGGATGAGAAGGTGGGAGTAGGAAAGCTGGCGGTGGCTGGCAGGAACTCTCTTTTTGAAAATGAGTATTGAAAAGAAGAATTTCCGCATTTATAAAACGTTTAAATCAAAGTGGAGTGCAAACGCATGGCTGATTTGGGTGTCTCCTACCCACTGTTATTAATAGCCAGTTGTCCCTGCCAACCCAAATGTTCAGTTTCCCTTGGCACCAAATGGCCTGTTTTGGGTGTCCTACATTCTGTCCAGTGGGTTAACATTGTAGAACGAACGAACTGTTTTCTCAGGCCAGGGACCCAACCATCCAAACTGCCAGCTCTACCCTTGTAAACTTTCGTAAATGTCTTCTTTCCACATTTCTGTAAAATCTGTCATTATGTAGCTATCTCCCAGACTCTTCTCCAAAAGAAGAAGAAACTTATTTAGATCTACGTGTACTTTCCATAAGGTGAATTGGTTAGAAAGGATAGTAGGAAACATTTGTAAGGCTCAGTACGTCTGAGTTTGCTTCTCCAATGAGTATGTTTTAAGTTAAGCTGCAGTCTGTGGTAATTAAAATCATTTTTTGAAAATTCAGAGCGGTATCAGACAGAAAAGAGAAGGCTCCTATAATCCCACCCCCTTAAGGTAACCACTAAGAATATTCTAGTGTACTAAGTTTTTTCAGTGCACACATATGTTCACATATACTTTTTAAAGCAAAATTAGAATCATAGTATTTTATAACCTGCCTCTTTTCACTTACTATATCATGAGCAGTTTTTCATATCTTTACACATTCCCTGGGAACGTGATTGTTAATAGAAACTTGTATAAATATGCCATCTTCATTTAATTTTTCTCCTCTTGTTGGACACTTAGGCTGTCTGTTTTTCCCCACGTCGTATAAAATGCTGGGATGAATCCCCTTGTCTGAAAATTTCGTGAGAATATTTATCACCTTAGGATAAATTCCTAGAAATTGAATTACTGGGTCAAAGGCTATGCACATTTTTAAGGCCTCTGACACGTATTGCCAAAACGTTCTTCCAAAAGGTTGAACCAGTTATAGTCTCCCCCAGCAGTCCATGAGCAAAACCCATGAGTCTCCCCCAGCAGTCCATGAGCAAAATGCCCGTACCTTTGCCGGCATTGGAAACTGTGTGTGTGTGTGTGTGTGTGTGTGTGTGCGCGCGTGTGTGTGTGCGAACTGGGTGTGAACTGCTTCATTTTCATAGATTAAGAGAACAGTGTCTCCTTGATTTTATTGACATCATTTTGATCACTGTTGAGGTAGCGGTATTTTCTCATATTTAAATATCTATTTCTGTTTCTTGTGAAATATTTGCCTGTGGCTTGGCCCATTTTTATTGGAATGTTTGGCTTTTTTCTAATGGATTTGAAGAATTTTTTCTTTTTAATTAAGAACTGTCGACCCTTTTCACAGATAATCAGATTAGATTCTTACAACCAGATTGAACGTTTCATGTGGACGTTAAGTTATACTTGGAATATCTTTGATAATGGCAACGTGATTAAGGTACTTTTTACTTTTTAAGAAATAGCTAGTTTTTCGCTGATAAAAAAGATATTGAAAAAGAATATGACGGTGTCAATCCAGCTTGAGTTAACTATCCCAGGACACTACTGGCATTTTATTACAGTTGTCAAAAAAAAGAAACCAACAATTTTATTGTTTTGATTATTGAGATCCAGCCACAGATCAACTGAGCAATTAAAATCTCTAAATAACACTCTCTGAATTGTCAAACAAAGGATTGGTTCCCAGTGGAAAGGACTTTTTTTTTTTAAAGAAGAATGTTTTCTCTGTAATGTCTGTGCCAGTAGATGGTTGTGCTAATTGGAATATACAGAAATATTTTACCAGTTTAACAATGCATGACATCGTAATAAGATTGTGCTGACAAGCTTTTCTTTTTATGAAAGGTGATGTTACTGAATGCCTCTAATACACATGGCCCCTGTGTCTTTTTATGACATGTTAGAAATGAAATTTTTCACAGAAATTAATCTGCTTTCCTAAATCTATTCTGTACATGAAATGATTTTTTGAAAGCAGGACAACAGAATCTCGGTTTCTGTTGTTTTTATTTAAGTCCTCGGAATAATATATTTTAAGGAATCCTAGAGGTGAACAGAAAGGGATCACTATTAAATGCATATGAAACTGCTCATTCCAAATCCCACTAATCTGCCACGAGAATGTGTGAAGCCAGGTTCCCTGACTTCCCCTAGCTCAGGTGGCTGGCTGAGTGCAGGCTTGGGACAGTTAATGACAATCTTCCAAGATAAGCAGACTTAACATCAATATCCCTCTCCCTGATAATCTATATACTCTGGAGGTGGTGAGCTCTGGCAGGGTTTTGATGATTTTATGATGGCTTGTGCGTATTTACAGTGTGTTTAAAATACTCTTTTTAATTATCATTTGAGTGACAAAGCTTAATCTTTCGATCTTTATCTGCACCTCCTGCTGATGTATGTTTGTTAGGTAACTAAAAAGCGGAAATTTAGCAAAGCCAGAGCTTTCGCCAGTAATAAGGCTGAGGAGTCAATAGATGATTAACCCGCCTTTCTCCTCTTCATGAGAATAAAGGAGTCACTTTATAAAATCTTTGAAGGTGGCCCAGATTTTTCAAAGCAGCATCCTAGAAACATGTAATAGCTATACAGAAATGAGCAACATCTGAACTGCACAAAGCAAGCATGTATGGAAAAGAGTATCAGAACATCATTTGAATACCGTCCTTCAAACACACGGATATAACTGTTGATGTCCCATTACACAGACCTTGAAACTGGCCATGTCCTATGTATTTTGCATACACATATATGTTTGTTTCATATATATATACATATATATACATATATACATATACACATGTGTATATATATATGTATATATGACATATGCAGTGTATATATTATATATATATAAATTACCATGTGGAATTAAGCAGCCTATGTCATTAGATACTGATATTTTGTTAGACTTTAGAGGGTAAAAAGGACACAATCGTTATTTAGCCTATCATAGCCACACCTTAAGATGCCTCATTGGTATTATTTCATTTGAAAGAGGATAAAAGGCTAAGATTATTATTCCTTGCTGCAAATAAGCAAAGGTGTGTGTGTTAATAATGGATGCTTGGGATTTAGAATTAAATATTGAAACTCTGTCTTGATTTTTCCAGAATGATGAGGCACAACTACTACCCTTTTTGAAAGCCCTTGTTTCTTACAACAATAGGTCAAAAATTGTAAGCAAAAGCAGAGGAAAACAATCCCAGTTAACTACCTTATGTGGTTATTGACGTGTGATTATTGGCATATGTGATTAACTGATATGAGTTATGGGCATCATCATCGTTATGTATAAAGGAACTCCAGGCTGCCTAAGACTCCTCTCAAGGAAATCTTAAAAATCAGGGATTGATTTGCAGATTTAGGAGGATATTAAAAGCTGATGTTGTGCCTGAATAAGATAAGCATTCTGTATTAGACCGTACTGGAGAAGGCCCTCACGTGGCCAGGTGATTTCATTGACATCTCAGAACTAAAGACCATAAATTCTGCTATCAGGCAACATACTGTCCTGAGAAATGGACATTACAAATGGTGAAGGGCAAGGGCTCCTGGGTGGCTCAGTAGGTTGGGCATCTGATTTCAGCTCAGGTCATGATCTCGTAGTTCGTGAGTTCGAGCTCCGCGTCAGGCTCTGTGCTGACAGCTCAGAGCCTGGAGCCTGCTTCTCTTGTCTCCCTCTCTCTCTGCCCCTCCCCTGCTCGCACTATGTCTCTCTCTCTCTCTCTCTCTCTCTCTCTCTCTCTCTCTCTCAAAAATAAATAAAAACATTAAAAAAAATTTTTTAAACAAATGGCAAAGGGCAGCCCAGTAGACACGACATGGAGTCAAATAAAGCATTAAACCCCAGACCAAGCCCAACACCTACAGACGTTGTTACCTATTTTAGCTTTGATACTGGTAAGCTTGGCTGCCATTAGTAAATCACCCATTCACTTGAGCAGTTTTTCCCTGGTATCACCTAAGACCAAGGATGCAACCCTAGCCACCTTCCCCACCAAGCCACTAGCATCAAAACTGATGCTTTTCATGGGATTGCCACTTTGAAATTTAGGTAACGGTAGGACAGTGTGGAGTTTGTGCCAGGAGTTCAGCTAGACGGGAAAGAAAGCTTACCGAGTTCCCGTAAGTCAGGCAGGCAGGTTTTCATGATCGGAGAAACTATCGAAGTCAAAGGATGGTGAGCTGTAAAAAAGCAATAGCAAGGGCACAGGTAGGTAAGGGGTCTGGTGTGGGGAGCTGAGTCAGAAGGAAGAGGCAAGCACAGTCTGGAGGCCAGAATGGCAGGCGGTTGGATCAAGAATCCAGATTAGTGGACTTGGGAAGAGAAGATCAAAGACCCAGACCAAAGTTCTGGGCCAAAGGGGGGGTCAGGAAACCAAAATGTCTTAACAATAAAAAGCAGAAATCAAATTAAGAGATGGGCAGTGACGTACCAAGAGTGGGCAGTGGGAACGGTCCACCCAGCTCTCCCTCTCCCCACTCTGTGCTGGCAGTAAAGGCTGCATGGTCTATAGAAGATCTAAAAACAACAATAAAACTGACAAGAGTCAGTCTGCTTTTCACTGCCACCATTTTCTGTGAATTCCGAACAACGTCAGGGATAGAGTACTCCTCTCTACAAAAATCTTCCATTGATCTAATTTCTACACACTTTCTGAATTACTCATGAAGTTTTCTGATACAAACATAAATAAATCATGTCTATGCGTGGGGGGCTTCAAATTAGCACATTTTAGTAATGTATCCTTTAATAAACATAGCATTCTGCATGGACATTGATTCAGAGAATTCTCAGTTATATTATCAGCAGCCGACGCACACAGACTCAGCTACACCTGTCCATTTCAGAGTAAGTCCATTGCCATTTGGAATTGTAGGAGCTCGCCTCATGTGTAGTTTATGTGTCCAACCACCATGGCACCACATACTCCTGCATCTAAACAGAACGTGAAAATAAACTGTGCTTGGCCGTGATTAAGGCAAAGGAGCCACAGTTGGGGTACTTCAACTCTGCCAGACTATGTGACCCCTGAAGTTTGTATTTTTGTTTAAAACAGTGAACTACCCTTCCCTGCTCGTACTCTCTCTTTCTCTCAAAGATAAGTTAAAAAAAAAACCCATTAAAACAATTTCTTTTAAAAAAAGGGGGCGCCTGGGTGACTCAGTCAGTTAAATGTCTGACTTCGGCTCAGGTCATGATCTCACGGTTTGTGAGTTCAAGCCCCGCATCGGGCTCTGTGCTGACAGCTCAGAGCCTGGAGCCTGCTTTGGAATCTGTGTCTCCCTCTTTCTGCCTCTCCCCTGCTTGCTCGCTCTCTCTCTCTTTCTCTCTCTCTCTCAAAAATAAATAAATTAATTAAAAACAAATTAAAACAGTGAACCAGTTTACAAACTACTCTGGGTAATAATTTTATATTTAGTGAATGAAAATTTAATTCTCTGCACAAACGATTTGACTGAATTTGAGTAATATTTTTCAGTTGGAATTTCTCCTTTCGTTGTTAATTAAACTAGAGAATAATCAAGACCATAATTATTACTGATTATTATCGGATTGTTCCTGAGAATAATTCTGTTATATAGAGGAGAGGGGTGTAATAAATGGCCTGCGTCAGCTGTCAGATATGCTAAGTATGTCCCTGGAGATGGGGGAGTGTTAACGAGTGAATTCAGTGTCTGCTGACACAATCGATGATAATAGAGAGATATAGGAAGAAGATGGCCAAACCAAGAATGAAGCTGGATTCCAGGCTTTGTGATCTGATACTTTCCCACGTTCTCTAGATCTGAGCTGGCCTCAAAGCGAAGCCAGGGCTGACGTCACAGAAGGAAACGTGTAAGTCAATTTGCCAAGAGTGAGGAGCGAAATGAAATGATGGTCACCCTGGGGAAAGCATTTAGGTGCCACCCAAGGAACTACTGTGGAGTGGGGTCAACATGAGACAGTACTGAACCAACTCCAACGCCCTTCTGAACTAAAAATTCAGAAAGCAAAATGGCAGAATCGTGGCAGTAGCCAAATAGGCAACCAGCGGGTGGCTAATGGTGACAAAAGTGGGCTGGCCCTTCTACAGGAGAAGGACCTGGTAATAGAAATGCATGAAGCAGGCCAAGCGTGGGGAGGTGGGATTTGTTTCAGACTGGAGCGTGTGCATCCCATCTAAAGGGTGCAACCATTACTCCACTCCGACCGGTAATATTGGCCCCAGTAGGCGGATCTTCCCATTCTGAAGCAAAGACCGAAATCTTGATTTTTTTTGACCCAAATCTCTGCATTTCTCTTTTCTTTTCTTTTCTCTAAATAACGAATTCACCTTTTAAAAAAAAAATTCTAAGAGCCATCCCATCTGGGTCAAAATAAAAACGAGCTAACGGTGGCCTCTGAGGCACCATTTTGTCGCCTCTGTGCCAGAGCCTGAAACTGTTTCAGGTGGCTGTCATTACCAACCATAGGATGGTTTTCATGCTTTGAAATACTAGAGAGGGCTAATCATAATGCTCATAAGAATAGTAGAAGCATTCCTGACTGCTAAAGACAGTGATGGAATGACTGTCACGAAAGAGTCACAGCTTGTAGTCCCCAAGTGCCAGGGAAGATATTACACTAATAATAAAGGCTGTCGTTGATTGAGCCAGTTACTATGTGCCAGACTTCGGACTGTGTGCTTTATGTCGATGATCTCACAGTCCTCCTAGCAGCTCTGTGAAATAGATATGTGTAACCCCATTTAGAGATAAGGAAACTTAGCATGATTTTGTCCTTTTCCCAAGGTCAGTCACACAGTCAGGACTCTAACCCGAGCCTCTCTTACACTTCAGAGCTCAGGACCTCAACCAGCGAGGCTAACCTGCCAATGGGTGAGGGCTTATGACCCCCCACCAAGAACACCTTGAAGCTGGGTTGCCTTGAATAGCAGTCTGAAGGGCCCAACGCCCAAGAACCTTGGCGATGTCCCAGCAACACAAAGGTGATAGACACCTTAGGTGGCTTTTATGGTTTTTATGACCTGCTCAGTAATTGTTGTCTGAACACCAAAGTTTGCCATCGCCCTGGTCCTCTTAGGGAGCATTCTCTTCAACGAACCCATGGGAGAAAGGACCGACTTCTGTGCAGTTTGGCCCGAAGCACTTGCACCTGTGTTCTCCTGGAAGCGTGTACTTTGACTTAGGCATTGCTTGCTTAATAAACCACAAAAGTCAACATCCCACTGGAGGAACAGCTCGTGCTTAGAGGCGTCACGGGCTCCAAAAGATCCTGTTGAGGCAGGATGTTGTGTGAAACCCACAAGCAGAGCAAAAACCTCCTGTCTCCTAATTGTAATGGTAACATTTGAAAAAGCCTCTGAGACTGCCTCTGTGCTTTATACCCAAAAAGGGGATTGAGATTTCTCTTTTTGCCCTTTTGGCTTTTTGGAGCTAGGAGCACATCACCGTGTGTGTGTGTGTGTGTGTGTGTGTGTCTGTGTATTTCCAACAGAAGAATGTGTCTCTTGTCCCTGGGAATGGCAAGGCTACAAAGCAGGTGAGGCCAGCTTGGGGAGGGGAGAGGGGAAGTGACTGACAAGTTAGTGGCACACTGGGAAGAGGAAACCACAAGGCTAGTGGGGCTGCCTCGCCCCCTCTCCCCGCCCTGCCGAAAGGGGGCAATTAGATACTGTTTCAGATAGTTTTCTTAGCACGTCCTCCTTCCGTTTTCCAGGAACCCTGTGGCAGGCCCCCAATTTCGCTTATAGTCCAGCCCCGTCTGGGGTTGAACTTGTATGAGTGGCTAAGTCAGCCATGTGCATATTGGCATGGCAGACACAGAAAGGAAATCCAATCTGACACCCAATTGGGACACATTCTTGAGTGGCCGCGTGGCCCCGGAGTGGCTGATAGATTCCCACTGGCTACCTGGACAATATATCTCAGTGAGCACTGGCCATGTCCAGTCTGTGTTGAGCCCTTGTGTCAGTAGCCAAAGAGGAGTTCGATTTGAACCAAAAATCACCAGCGCTATAAATCATGAAATGCCCCCCAAACAGTGTGGCATTGTTTGGAGATTACGGCATGCGTAGGATAGTAGGAGGCATCTAATCAGAAACTCAAAATGAACAGCCTCGTGGAACAGATGGGCAAACTCCGTGGATTTCCTTCCTTCCGAGAGGAGGGGCCATTATTTAAATTTATATACAGTGGAAGCCACTGGAACCCCATCCTGATGATTAAATCGGGATGATCACAACATCCAGATGCATTCAACAGTGACCTTCTCAAGTCAGACATGAGCGGGGATGCCACATGGCCCTGGCCAAGGACACAGAGTTCATTCAGTAGGCATTTTAGTTTTGGTGCTAGGTCAGGAGAGACACAGCAGGAAAACAGGTTTCCACCAGCTTTTCACGTGCCCCTTCGGACCAGGGATGTTAACTCCTTCTACCTCAGTTAAGTCTCACCCCTACTGTTTATCTGAGAACTGACTCCAGTCTGATTCTTCTACCTGAATAGTCGTGGGAGAGCTATGGAATATTGATGAAAGGGACATGGCCAATAGGAAATACAATCTGAACTGGTGAGTCCGGGGTGATGCCACTCCCTCCATGCTGTTCACTCTCTTCCAATAGACCCGTGAAAAGCAGACCACCCAATGTGTCAAGCAGTTTGGATCTCAGTTCCATTTAATTCTTGTTCCAGAGGCTGGACACTTATGAGCAACTTTGCATGGAAACCAACATTCCCGCCAATACCGAAGTACAAATGTAGGAAGCATGACCTCTAAGAATTGGCCATATTGAGTGGACCCTGGGGCTCAGGATGTCCAGTCTAGAATTCTGCCTTTGGTCAAGATATTAGGGATTAGGAGTATATACACAAAATGGCCTTAACCTCACTTTCAGATGTGCTAGGGGTCACTAATGCTCTGTTAACTTGTTCTACTCTTTTGGATTTAGGCAGGAGAGAGCCTTATCTTCACTTTCAAGCTTGCAGATAGTCTAGAACAGAAAAATAATGGCTCGATTTAGCAAAGGTCGGGAACCATATTGTTTCTCATACAATTTCGGGAATCCTTAAAAGTCAGTGTATCATGATAAGCAAATTTTAGTTGAAAATCTTTATGAGGTGAGTGGGATCATTCTCCGTGCCTTCATTCAGGTTCAAGGAAACATTTTGGTTGCAAATGACAAGAGAAAACTTTGTTTTTTGAAAACAAACTTTATGTGATAGGAGAAAAGGGTTGCAGTGTGAGGCTGGTTGGTTTGTTTTTTTTTTACTGGGTTTACTTTCTTGGCCCTTGAGTGAAAAACAGAACATGTCACATATACATTTTTTCTTCACTGTAAAAAGTAAATACTCTAAAATGTATTTTTTAAATTGTGATTATATTACAGTGGTTTCTATGTACCATAGATTAGATTTTTATTAAGGGTTTTATTAAATAACTGGTGTTTCACCAACATCTAATTAAATCTTCTATCTAAATTGAACAGAAAATTATGGGCGAAAAGAAAGCATTTGTAGCCGACTTTATTACAGATAAGACTATTATTTGTTCATCTTAAGAATTTGAGATCAAATTTACAAGCAGCATCCTCATCAAATTTCTTTTCTGGGCTGCTGAGCCGGGCCCCTTGAAAGCAGCCCATTATCTGCACACACCCCCCCTCTTTTTATTATAGTGCCCTGGTTGTTGGCAACACGCCCGCTGTTTAAGGTTACTTTCATTAATTAACCGAAAGTTAATTTCTTTGCAAGCAAAATCTCTGATCTCATTATGTTGTCTTTAAAGCTGAAAGATTCAGGTTTTCTGGTCTCCTTTGATGGCACAATAAAAAGCATGCTCTTTATCTTAAGGGAGACTGTCTCCAGGGTTTAATTTAATAGTCCTTGAAATAGTTACAGCAGAGCCAGGAGGACTACAATAATATGCCAGTTTCAGAAAACCTTGGCTTTGTCCTAGTGGGAGTGCCCAGTGACTGGTGCGCGTGCGGACCATGAAGCATCCGCGTCCAAATAAGTTCTGCATTTTACCCCCTTGATTCTCTTGTTTGCCCCCCCCCCCCCCCCCCATTATATAGCCCATCTGAGAATAGGACAAACACCAGCACCAGTGTTCCTTCCAAAGGGTGCCACCATCCGGCCATCTGATGCTCTGGGATTTCAGAAGTTTTGTGGGGTTGACATTTCGACTGTTAGCCTTTACTGCATTTGGGAAGCGGCCTTTTGTTTCTCTGGTTGAAACAAGGCAAGCTAGGTGCTACGAAGAGTTGTGGGTTGTGGTTTGGAGCCTGGCACGCCTGGATTTGAATCCCGATCTTTCCTCGGACTGGCTCTTCCTTGGATGTTATTTCACCTCTCTCTCTCTCTCTACACCTCAGTTTTCTTATCGGCAAACTTTGAACTAATTCTGGAGAGTTAGGGAAATTAAATAGGTTAGCCGGTCAATACCAGGTACTGAACAAATGTGGGCCCCCTTCCCTGGAGAGCCTCGTCTTGTTCTTGTCTCTACCAACTACAAATGCGTTTCTAGATTCGGGGTCCTTTCTGGTATTTGGAGGCTGGCCCCCAGATTGCTACACCAGAAGGAAGCCTCTGGGGAGATGGCCGGACTCCACAGAGCATGTTTGGTGTGGGTTGGGCCAGTTGGGTGCCGTGTTGTCCCAAATACTCTTTTATAGACCCGGGGACACGAAAAGCGTATTCTCTTTGTCTCTCTGAGTTAGCTTCACCCTCACTGATGAAATCTGGTTGCTTTCTGGAGCATTAAATTCACTGAGTTGAGGGTGGCCAAAAGCCGCCAGGTGTAGGTCACACAGAGGGGACAGAACTCTTCAGGTAGCTCAAGCCTCAAGAGCCATCCAGCTACACGGAGAAGCTATTTGTATCCCACTGAGTCTGCCGCCGTTGCACACACACAGCTGAGATTTACAGAGTCTGGCGGGGAGGGCCGCCGAAAGCGGGTAATAGCATGACCCGACATGCTGCTTCAGATGCCTGGGAGACTGGGTCTGTGCCATTTGGATATGTCACCTGTACCAATTCCTAATGAAGGATGCAATTGACTGAACTCAAGCAGGTCAAAGTTACTTAGGCAGAAAATCCCAGGTCTTGGGAAGAAAAGTCATGTGCCTCTGGGGCCCGTGGCAGGAGTCAAAGGTCCAAGGTAATGTATTGGCAAAGATCGTGTCTGCTTTGGTACCTTACTTTACTGCTCCCCCATGCTTTTAGGCAGAAATATTGTCAATGCTATTGATTAGTTGATCTGATAATCCAGCAGGCTCCCTGATGTGTTAAATTTCCTACTTTGGGATGACCATAAGTGTGGGCAGAATGTACGCTTCAGTTAGGGGGGCCTCTCAGTGGACCTTGCTTAGACACTGCTCCTACAGTGAGATTGCTCCAGGCATGACAATTCCAATTATTCTTGTGGCTGTCACAGTTAACCCTTCCCAAGACAGCTTTTCCCCAGTTATCCAGATTTTCCAGCCTTGCTTGAGATTTGGAAGAATATTTTGTCTTCTGCCTTGGGCCTGTAGGGTCTCTTGGTTGATTAGCATGTATTACACTGATGTGTTTCGATTTGTATTTTTTTCGTTTTCTTTTTTCTGCTGCGGGTACACGCCACCGTCTACGTCTTCCCTCTGTTGCAGGCCTCTTCCGTGGCAGAAGTCGTGTTTCTCTCTATCCTGTGTGGATCTTTACACATTCCACCAGCCGTATCCCTCCTTTGAAAAACACATAGCAACCCTATGAAAGGTGTGTAATTCACAATAGGTAGGCATCCAAAGAAAGGATGACCTCAGGTGAGGGCAATGGAGTTTTCTAGAAGGAGCGTCATGAAGCCAAGTAAGCTGGCTCCCTGCTGTGGACATGTGTTTCTACTTACCGAGAGCCTGGTCTGGAATAGCTAGAAACTTAAATGCCCTCTGATTTGTCTTCCTTTAGTTGTTGGGTATTCATCCCACCCTCCCTCTGGCCTCAGTCTTCAAGCTCTTCAGCGTGGTTGGAAAGGGCATAGAGTTACCCCTAGAAATCCAAACTACCCTTTGGGTAAATTATGCCTTTCGCTGTTTGGGTCAACCGAGCCCTTTGTCCTACATCCCAGCTTACCGGCCTTGACATCAATTACACTCTCTGCCTCGGTACAAAGAACGTGGGCTGACCGCTTTAATCCCCTTTGCAAAATAATAATAATAACAGCCCCAACAGTGAGGCCCTCTGAGCAGAGAATGGTAAGCCTAATTCAGAATTTGTGAGGGTGGAAAATGAATCATAAATACCTGAGCAACGAGGTTTATAAGGGAAGCCCCAAGAAGCCCTTTAACCTGGGCAAAATCCTATAACACAATTATAAACAATTTCACACTTCACTGGAGCCGTTATTTGAGCAAAACGAACCATTTTTCTGCGTGCACTAAATGAGCCACGGGGTCCGTGTATCCAGCTACAGGATCACCCGCTCGGTCTGCATGTAATCAGCGCACTTGATGGCAAGGGCATCGTAGGATCAAAAGAGTTAATAATTGGATCCTGCCCACAGCAACCACACAATTAAGGGCAAGATTAGCAGAGATGAAAAATTTACTGTGAAAATGCAATGCGAGTCTGAAACACAAGATGATTTCACTGCACATTTGTTCTGTTGCCGTAATCCTACTGATCGACTCTATTACACTAATAATAGGAGAAAAACTAATTGCAGGGAGGACAGGACAAATCTTTTTTAATCTGCGTTGCCATCCCAACTAAGTCCCAACCCACTTGTATTGACCTTTGCTGACAGAGTCACATGATGGACATAATTTCTTATAATTTACCAGCTATGGATCTAACCTTTCTTCATCAAATATTCATAAAGGCAGGATTCTCAATGATTTTCTGTCTCTCTTCATATTTACAGCTTGTTGTCTTCCTCCTTTTTGCAGTAATTTGGACGCAAGTGAAGTCAAATGGAATTAGAGTTAAATGCCTTTGGCAACTAAGGCGCCTAAAAGCAAAGCCTTAGGGGAGGGGGGCGTGAACTGAAAGGGGAGAGCGTGTGTTCCCAAGACCCTTCCCATCGGGCCGCCCTTCCCCAGAAGGGAAAGACGAACTCAGCCGGAGAATAAAATGCCATCACCCTCTGTTGGCTTGCCAAGCGTGGCTCTCGGGCCCGTTTTGGGGGGCCTGGAGAGGGAGGGGGCGGGGGGGCTGGTGGCTCCGAAGCCGAGTTGAGACTGAGAGCCCCAGGCCTTCCTCTGTCTTCAGGGCTTGCTGGAAAGCTAGGCTGCGGGGGCCAGGCCCTGTTTGAGCCTGTGTACCCGGAGGGGCCCAAGAAGCAGGCCGGGGGCTGTGGCGGTGGACAAGAAAGTCAGCTGGTACAGTTACTTAGAAAACAAGCACGAATATCTAAAGCCATTCCCGAGAGCACTTTGGGCAGAAAAAACATCTGCTTCCACTTTGCGTCTTTGTTACTTTGACAGTTTTTCCTTAAGAGACCTGTAGTTGAAAGAAGTTTTAGAAGGCGGAGGTGTTTAAAGTGAGTATAGTCGCAGGCCCTTCATTTTCACTCTGCAAGGCCTCGGTTTTCGGTGGGATGGCAGAGTTTGGAGGAGGTGAGGTAGACAGTCATTAAAAAACCCACTTTTTCGACAGCAATCCTCAGATGACCCTACCTTTACTAAAGCAGCTAGGAACGTTGTAGGCAAATCCTCCCTAAAGATACAAAGGAATTGTTTTACCTGGTTGACTTCAAAGTCCTACAATGACCACGCCAAGAATTTCCTCCTTGCTGAGTTCCCAGAATTCTGACTGGTAGAAAGGAAATTAGAGCTGAAGGCACTTATATGCTTTAACAACTGATTCACATCCCTAGCTCTGAGGTATTTTGTTTGCTTGGCCATCAGTTAGCATCTTTCTGTTTTTACTGCACAGGTAATAGACAAATACAGTCACCTGATTCAAAAATTAAAACTTTATAAAGTGCTCTTAGACCACTATCCCCAGTCTCTGACCTTCTTGACCTCCTAGGTGTTTTGCTGTGCATTTACGGATATATAGATGTACTGTGGACACATACATGTTTTCTTTTTTCGTTTCCGTAAATGGCTATTATGCTAATACAAATCAGTACCGAACTTGGTTGTGTTACTTAATACGTCTCATGTTTGGAAATCGTCCCATGTTAGAACATATAGTATAAATCCGTTGTATCTATTTTACTTAATTGTTGCAGAGAAGTCCATAGTATGGCTATACCGTAGAGTAGTATCATTCCCGATGGACGTTTAGGTTGTTTCCCGTTTTATTTTATAAGCAGTTCTGCAGAACATCATGATCTGTTTGGAACTGAAATAGTTCAAACAATTAACTGAACAGTGTGCTAGTTTTGAGAATATTTATATTGATAGGGGAAAAAGTGACAATCAGCTGTCAGAAATGCCCAAGTAAAGCTGGTTATTACGGTAAGTCTTTTTGTCACACGGATTCAGATGTACAGAAGGTCAGACTACATATTGGAGGGAAGCCCTTATGGTGATAGCATTCTTTTGCATGGTATGGTGTTTTCCATTTTCCTTATTGGCTAATGCTCACGTTATAAAGAGGTATCACTGATTATGTAAAGGATGGCTTGCTGATTCGGATATGCATGCATGCATATAATAACCATTCCTCAGCCTCTCACAAATCCCATAGAAGGTGTCAGGAAGTTCTTTCAATGGATCAGCTAATTTTGCCAGAAGGTTGGGTGGGGGCGGGGACGGCTCATGAGAAGTTCTACCTACTAGGGATCGCAGATGCTGTCCTTCCTCTGGACTGGAATTGGTAGCTGCTGAGATGTCCACCAGTTGCCTCCGGGTTGGTGGAAGAAATGAGGCATATACATGCAGTCAGATGCATTCGTAGAAGGGCAAAATGAAAACTTCCAATCTGAGTAAGTGTATATTAAGGATTCTAGACGACGATTTTTTAAATAGCTCCCATTAATTACTGTCAGGTTTGGGGAATAACTCAAAGTTCAGTTACAGTGCTATCGAGTAGAGGTTTGCTTTGGTGAAAACCAGCAACTGACCCGAGACTAGCACGCCTCTGGAAATTATCCTTCCAGAGTACATGAAACATTGGGTATTTCACATTCCTTCAACTTCGTTTCATTGGATTTCTCCAAAGCTAAAAATGTTTGTGCATCAAAGAACATTATTAACAAAGTGAGGAGACAACCTTGGGAATAAGGACAAAATATTGCAAATCGTGTATCTGATAAAGGTTTAATGTGCAGAATATGTAAAGAGCTCCTGAAACCGAACAACAAAAAGACCGTCTAACTTAAAAATGGGCAAAGGACTTGATTAGACATTTCTCCAAAGAAGATCTACAAATGGCAAATAAGTACATGAAAAGATGTTTAGCGTCATTAGTTATTAAAAAAAAAAAAGTTAGTGGAATCAGATATAGAATGTAAGCATATCATCGACAGTTACAGAGGGATCCAGGTAAGGAACTAAAAATACAGAAAACACTATTTTTGGTTATTCGTTGCATAACAAATCACCCCAGGACTAAGTGGCTTAAAACAGCCACAGTTGTTATTTTCTCACAGAAGGCTTTCTGTGTGTTGACTGGGGCCCAAGGATAGAAGCTGCTTCTGCTGGCCTCACTGGGGGTGTTCCCTCACTCTAGTCAGGTCTGTAGCAGCTGGGGCAGAAAGGCCGGATTCAGTGAGACTCTATGTTTTAAGGCCTCTCTCTCTCCAAGTGGCCTTTCCGTGTGGTCTCTGTAGCCAAGATACAGCCTTCTTGCATTGAGGCTTAACTCCAAAAAGCACGAGGGTCATGCCTGGAGACTGGTTTCCACAGTCACCACTCACACATACGCAGAATTAGGACAAGCCAGATCCTCCTGTACCATTGCAGGAAGCCAACAGATAGTATCTGAAGTTGACAGATCACGAAATAGCAGCATTAGAAACAAGTCCAAGGGTGAGATGGACTATAATGGGAGACTTTTTTTTTTTCCCAGTAATTTCTACATCCGGCATCGGACTCGAACTTATGACCCCAAGATCAAGAGTCACAGGCTCTCCCGGCGGAGCCAGCTGGGCAGCCCTAGATGGGAGACTCGTGCTTTTTCATTATATAAACACTTCTGTATCATTAGGTGTCAGACTGGAAGCGTACATTGTTTCATTAATGTCAGAGGGTAGTGGTTTGGGAACATGGCTCTGAGGCCGGAGGGCTGGGGTTCATATCTTGGCCACATCACTCACAACCTCTGACCTTGGGCAAATTACACAAGCACCCAGTGCCTCACTGTTCCCATCTGTAAGATGGGGATAATAATCGTGCCAGCCTCATAGGGTTATTAGGATTATGTGAAAAAGACACGGAGAACCCCACCTGGCATAAAGTAGATCCTTAAAAACTGTTTGCTACTAACAGTTACGACATTAAAAAAGAAAAAAAGCAAGCAAGCCCACAGTGAACTAAGGTTCCCGAGACCTGGATTCGAGTCTCCTGACTCTGGCACAGAAGTGTTGAGCTCAAGTCTGTTTAACCTGAGGCAATATGAGGTAAGGATTAGCTCCTAAGAACAGAGGTTTGTCAAGTATGAAGTCTCCGAGAGCTAGCCAGGGCTGTCAAAAATTACCTTGGCAAAAAGAGAACTCCCTCCCTTCTTGGAGAGAGTTTCAGGTTCTTTACGGTTGAACTTGCTCCTTCCTCCTCCAACTATAACCACTACGGAGAAATAATTCACAGACTCACTCACTGCCTGTCCAGAGACCTTTCTCCTGGGAAAGAACTTTATAAATCATGTTCAGTTAGTGGCCATAACTCCCAGGTGCTTACACAAGACCCAACTGGAAAAGGACATTAACTTGGAACCAATTAAATGGCTTCTAGTCTGCATTCGCCGGCCTCCCAAACGAATCTCTCCCAGAAGGCTGTTCACGTGGTCCACCCTAGGTGAAACCGTAAAGAAGCTAAAAATGGGCTTTGGAGACCCCCACCTCTCCCGCTCGCCCTAGGGAACGCAGAGCTCACATGCACCAAGAAGCAGCGTGATCTGAGAGGCGACTCAAAATACTCTCCTCCTTAGAAGTAGCTGCGCTGCGAAACGCCTTCCCCGCTTTTGTCCCCTTTCACCTGCGAGAAGTGAATTAATGGTACGCTTCCTGGCACTGGTCGGGAGCCAGAGTAAGCCCACTGTGCTGTCCTGGTACCCCTCCATTCACACCACACAGGCAGGCCGCTTGCGGATGGCACCTGTCCATAGGACCCCAGACTCGTAACTTACCAGTGGCTGCCTTTGGGCACCAGAACCTTCATGAGTCAATCTCCAGCTAGGAAGTGCAGTTTGAATGAGGGACAGTGGGTCTCCCAAGTCCCGTGGTCTCAGTCGAGCTAACCTACCAGCTGGTGCTGCAGAGAAAGCATAATGGACCCTCAGTCAGGTATTCTGTGCCGACTCCCAGGTGGCCTTGACTGCAGAACCATTCTTCCAAAAAGTGTAAATTCTAGCCTAGCAGTCCACCGAGAAGCGGGGCTCCCTGGCAGGCCAGGCATGGGGGCAGGAAGTTACAGCAGCTAATCAAGTCCTTGCTGTGCTGTCCTGACTCACTGGCGAGCCCTGGCCCGGTCCCAGCTGACCCCACTCCTGTAATGCTCAGCGAGGAGCCGGACTTCTCCATTAATCGGCCTGCCTTCAGGAACTTGTAACAGGCCTCTTGTTCCCAGACTCCTCTATAATGACATTCTGCACAAGCAGATGTCGTCCTTTGATTCCTTCTGACCTTCTGAATTTTGGCAAATGAGAAAGCGCCCGGGATCCACAGTGAGGGCCTTACGGGTGTCTTTCCTGCGCAAAGACTCTCTCGTCTTTCCACGCCACCCCCGTCCCTAGCTGGCACGTAGCAAGGACGTGGCCCCGCTCCTCTTCCCCGCTGGTAAAAAGCCTTCTTCCCCGGAGCCAGAGGGGGCTGTGAGATGAGGTGGCCAGTACTGGTCCACGCGTGAGTATTTACCAGATGTGACTCCGGGGCCCTGGGGCTGTCTCCGCTCGACAGATGAGCAAATACTGCCTGAGTGCCCTTCCCAAGGTCACCCTCCAAGCGAACACTGGTGCTGGGAGAATGAGATCACCCAGACAGCAAAGGAACCGCAGCCCCAGCTTTCAAAGCCCTGAAGTGTGAGATTTTTCGACCTCCCATTCAGGTCGCGGGAGTACAAGACCGTTAAGTAATGAATAGATCGCGGCTCATCTCCCCACTTGCTTTCTCTGCAGAGATGCCCAGGCGGGACAGTTATGGCTGTGATGATTAATTAATAAGCCCACCCAGTTAACCTGAAGTTTGGAGGCCACACTACAGCCCTAAGGCAGTCTCCCTGGCAGCTCAGCCTTCCTTCCCGAGGCTCCGAGAGCACTGGCAGTGTCTCGGGCGGTGCAGCAAAACCGGGCTGGGGGGCTTCAGAATGTGGTCTGCCTTCTATTGAAGTGCGAGTTTTAAAAACCCCTTTCAAACCAAGTCACTTTAGAAGCAGACCCAGCGCTGACTCAGAGGCCCGTTCAGTGTTCCGTGGCTCCCAGCGTATAGGATTACCCTGCTTCCTCAGCCTGAATCCACAGCCCCCAGAGAAAAAGAGGAGCATAAAATGGCTGTGAGTTGAGTTCCGAAGATACACATCGGGTGAACTTGGGAATACGGGAGGTTTCGGCGCTCCTTCGTCTTTTCTGTCCCACGGCAAGGGGAACAAGGCATCAAAGCCATTAGGACAGTCAGGTTCAGGGCCCTCCTCCCTCCCAGCCCTGGGGTGGGGAGTGGGGAGTAGCCTGTCAGCCTGGAAAGAGTCTTAAGGAGGAGATTTTGCTTCATCAAGCCAACGCTGCGTGTGGGTCAAGCAGAGGGGTTTACTCTTGAGACGACCCGATTCCTAAAGGAGTTCTAGAGCTTTCTGCAGAGTGCGGGGCCAGAGATCCTATCACTCCCCTGCATGAAACCCTCCCGTACTTTCCCATCTCGCTTACAGTAAAATCAGTCTTGACGGTGGCTTCCCAGACCCTGGACTCCTCTGATCCCCTCCCCTCCTTCCCTTCATCACCCTCCCTCAGCCACAGCAGCCTCCTTGCTGTCCCCTAGAACATGCCCAACTTGTCCCCTAAAATACTCCTCCCCCCCCCCCCCGGAGAGATACCTAGCACAACCCCTGTGGCCAGCACCCTTCCCCCACATTTCCAGAGCAATTGTCTCCAGCAGAAACCGTCTTGGGATCTGTTTGCTTCCGTTGTGTGGCAGAGAACCGTTCTCGTCTTGCCCCCGTTCTTTCCTTCTTCCTTAGTGTAGAATCTTGGTTTTGACAGAGGAGAGAAGAACACAGGGCATCCAGCTAAAAACCTACACTCCCAGCCCCTTCTGGCTTCTAGTCAGTGAGATCGAGGCAGGCGTGGCTTCCTGTCCTCCCTTAAAAGGAGGCGGTAAACACACATTTTACCCCTCTGCCCCTTCTCCTGCTCCCTGGGACTGGAGATACGGTGGCCGGAGTGCCCTGGACCATGAGGTGACCTCAAGGGTGGTAGCCGTCAGCTGAGAATGGCGGAGCAGAAAAGTGGAGGGAAGGGTCTGGGTCCTGGATGTCTCTGGACTGCTGTCCCATGACCTCCCCAAACTCCTTTAACGTGAAAGACTTCCATCTTCTGTAGGCACCGCGGTTTCTAGTCCCTCTTGCTGGCAGCTAAATGCAAAGTCTATAAGCAATGCACGTGTTTGTTATCTGTCTTCCCCCACCGGAACGTAACCTCCGTGACACTTGGGATGTTGTCCTAGTTCACTGCTATCTGTAGATCCTGGTACCTCATAAATATTCGTTGAATAATGAATGAATGAACGAATGAATGAATGCACAGAGAAATGACAATAGTCTTTCTGCCCAAATCTGGGCTTCATCAGTAGGGCAGGCACATAGTAAGCTACACTGTCATCCTTCATCACTGGAGCCAGAAGCATAGAGATTTATACGGGCAAGATGATTTTTACTATCTAAAGGTTAGCGGCAGAAACAGAGCCATTCAGTTCCTGGGGCTGTGAAATGGGGATTTGCTTTGGGTTTAAGACTAGGATGTCTCCAACATCTCTGGAGTCCAGACGCCTCGTTAGCACAGCCGCCTTGAGGCCACAGTTGCACGGACGTCTTGCCCTTCGACGGGAGAGCTGCAGGGAAGTGTGATTCTCTTCCGGTCACAAAACCTCCCTAAGCAAATAGAGCGGTGTCATACCTCCGATCTTCCCTTTGATCTTGGAATGACATGGCAGCTCGGAGAATCCATGGATTCTTTGGCTACAGCAGAAGAGAGCCCGGTGGAATCTCTGACCCGCATGGATATTACCTCTGAGGGGATTAGGACTTGCCTGAAAAATTGGTTTATGCGTCAGAGTAACAGTGACTGGTAAAACTTTCAATTCTACCAGTAGAGGAAGTGCGGTTCAAAAGAAAGATGCTGGACTACCGAATGACCTCCATTCTGGGCCCAGCATCGTGACTTACGGAGCAAGCGTGGCCTCGGCTTCCTCTGTCTCCCCAAAAGGGTAACACCTGTCTTGCCTACCCTCATCGTGAGGGTCACGTGAGATAAGGTGTCTGGAGGTTAACCATGTTGGTATGTAAAATCCCCGTTTTCTAGAGATGGGAGGAACCTTAAGGATTGTCTCACGCAACCCTTCACTTTACAGACCTGAGCACCGATGGGCCGGAAGTCACGGTTTTGCTTCAGGCCACAGGGTAAGGTGGTGGCAGGGCTGGGGGTCTTGAATTCCCTGACCGGTGTTCTTCCACGAGCAGTGGCCCCTGGTGGTATTATGCCTCCTTTGATTGCGCCTTGTGCTTTTACGGTTGTTACTGTAACATTGGTTATGTAGCGGGGAAATTCTAAAGAAGTAAGGTTCCGATGCAAGTTGTTTTCAATCATGTGTGCTTTCCACTGTGTTTACTGTGGCTCTAACAACGTGCCAAAGTCTGCCGTAGGCTTGGAGGGGACAGCAGTGGGCAAAGCAGACAGAACTCCCTGTCTTCAGGGAGTTTATTTTACACACACACACACACACACACACACACCCCAAACGGTATTCAGTGTTGTGTAGAAAAACAGGGCAGGGAAAGAAGATCGGGAGCACTAGGGTAGGAGTTGGAGGGAAGGGGAGATGTTTCTGTCGTAAGTGGGGCAGTCAAGATAGGCCTCACTGATTGGATTATGTTTGAGCAGTGACCTGAAGGCTGAGAGAGCAAGCCACATGGATGTCTTTAGGGGAAGAATTTTCAAGGTAGAAGAAACAGCAGCTACTAAGACCCTGAGAGTGTTCTTTGCCTGTTCCAGGGAGAGCAGACGAGCCAGTACAGACTGGCACAAAGGAAGCAGTGGGAGAAGGTGGAAGGCGTTGAGGGTCAGAGAGCCGCACGGGGAAGGGGTAGGTCACAAAGGGACTTGCGGACCGTTGTAAGAATTTCGACTTTGACTCAGCTTTGAAACCAGTGCAGAGCAGAAACTCATCGGAAGGCTGGTATGCCCTTGATGAATCGGCATTTCGCTTTGGCCCACCATTTTCTACTTCTGAGTTTGCCCCACCCTGTTGGTGTTGGGCTGCCCCGAGTTTTCTACTGTGAGTGCTCTTGACCTGTTCATGAATGTTCTTTAAGGAAGAGAAGAGAAACAAAGGCCCAGTAGCCTCATGTCCGGAATAAGGTTAAAATAAATTTCGGAGATGTTTCTCGGCCTCCCAAAACCAATTAAGCGGGTTACACGGAAGTATTTCTAAAAACAGCCGTACAGTGGAGATAGACTGACAGGTGAGCAGATGGGGGAACCATCAACTCAAATTTATTTCACAGCTTACAACTCAAATGAGCATTCCAAAGTCAGAACAGCTGGCCCTTTATTCTGTAAGCCATTGTCCTTTGCTTGGCTCATCTCTCAGGAGTATGAGTGGATTATGCTCCAGTGGCTGTCTGTCTGTCGGTCTTTGACTTTGCAGGGAAAAATCCTTTGTAGAAACCAGGCTTTTGACGTAAATCAGATTTCTCCGTAATGCCTGCTTCTTGCATGGGTTATGAAGTTTCTAGATTCTGCAAATCAGTGACATTGGCCTGTCAGCTTTCGTTTTCAGAAGTGTATCCATAACCTACGTGACTGTTATTGTCAGATTCTGAGTAAATGGAATTTAATCAAATAGTCAAAAAGCAAAATCTTCAGATTTGTCAGAAGAAACATATATATATGTACATATATATACACACACACACACATATATATACCTATGTATGTATATACATATTATGTGTGTGTGTATATATGTGTGTGTGTGTGTGTGTGTGTGTGTGTGTATTATGGTATGGCTAAAAATCACAGCTGCCTTGAATTGATGGTCATAAGTTATTCTGGAACCTTTCTGAAGTTTGAGACTGTCCCATGCAAACTTGACTTAAGTTTCAAGCAGCGAGGAAGTCCTGAAATTTGGAAAGGGTTATCTTTGGTCAATCACGGTCCTTTGTGGGATACTGTGCTGACAGGACAGCAGAGAAACCGTATTCTCTGGCAGAAAAGAGGGCTTGATGCTAGCCGGTGGGGATTTTGTTCCAGTAATTGCATCAAATTGGACCTTCTGCCATGCTGCAGGGATAGCATTAATATCACTCATTAAGTCATACGCCCTGTATGCTTCCCTCCCAATGGCAGAGTCGCTGGCAGAATATATTTTCTTCCAAAGTGTTTGTTTTCATTGTTGCCCTTTAAAAATAATGAGTTCATTCTATTCCCTTGCAGGGAAAGTTACTCTAGACTGCTTTGAAATTGTATATCTTTTGTTGGGCACATTTCTGCAATGATTCCATAGCTTTGTGTGCTGGGGAACCCAACCCGGCCTCTCTTAAAGCTCCTGACCAAGCTGCCTCAGACTTGATACATATAATCGTCCAGCCTATTTGACCTTTATATTGTTACCCTTGGCCAGGTAGAAGTCATGCAAGTTTCAGGTGACCCTATCATGTGACCAGAGACTAAAGGTCAGCGGCTCCTAAATGTTGAGCTGTCAAGGTAGCCCATTCATCACTATCATTATATAACTGACAAGCCGACAAACGAACCTCGGGATGAAATTGTTCTCAATCCTCTGCCCCCTGGGTTTACACCCCAGCGGTAGGCCAAGCAGTCTCGCATGTTAAATGGTTCCACGGGCCTATCGGAGTCCCCGGAGTAAGGGAAGGACTCCAAGAGACCTGTTCTATGTGCCAGACCCTGCAAAGTCACCGGTTGTTTGCTCAGGGAGCCATGCTGCAAGACTCTAAGAGCCAAGCCTGAGTCCCGTGTCCTCTGAAACGGACGCGACTCTAATGTGAGCTCTTCATGGGCCCAGACACACCCTCATGGCCCCCCTCCCACGTTCCACCTGAGCATCTTTGTGGTCTTTTGTGACAGGTTAACATGTTCTCACAAACTGGCAAGATCTGAAGAGTCCCTTGTGAAAATTGCCGACGGACCAGACCCTCCTCTGGAGGGTCTGACCTGGGGCTAGATGCCTTTGGAAAACTGTATTTTCGACAAGGACCCAAAGTGATTCTTCTGATGTTGGTATTTTGGAATCATACAAAGAGCTTGAGATTTGGAGTCAGGTGGTTTTGCCAAGTCCTGTGTCTATCCTTTGTTTGGCTGTGGAATCGAGGACAAGTCCATTAATCTTCTGGGCCTCAGTTTCCATTTTGAAGACAACTCTTTATTTAAAGAGACGTATGAAGTGCCAGGCACTCGGTATTTATTATGGGCTATTTGTAATGTTTTTATTAGCATTATTACTCCCCCTTTGGTCTGAGGGGAGATGTCACTGGAGGGCCACTGGCATAAGATAGAATTTCTTTATAGTTCTCTCCCCTAGCAACGAGAACGTCTGAAGTTTTTAAAGAAGCAGTCTCAGAGGGGTAAGGAGATGTGAGGGTAGCACAGTATAGTCACGGGCTGAGAAGAAGCCCCGGGGGGAAGCGGAAGGTGTTAGCAGTAGAAGGGAAAAGGGCAAGGTACTCCTGGACCTGAAGGAAAGACTGGAGGGGCCTTCGAGCCATTCTTTTGCCACAAAGCGTCCCCGACTTTTATACCAGCAAGAGGCTCTTTTGACCCATTTCTCTTCATCCCCTGACTTCCCCGAAGTACGAACAGGACATCGTTATCCCTTACCCCAGATTCTTCCCCTCTTCGGTGGAGTCCGCCATTAGCCAGGGGGGGCTCTTAGCAGTGACGTAGAGCGGGAAGAAGCCCCGGGTCCGTGCGCCAGGGGGCCGGGAAACCCTTTTCAAAAGAACTCTCTCCTTGGAGTCCCAAGTTGGAACTCTGGATGGTTTTTTTCCTTCACTTCACAAAATAAAACCCCAAACCCTAATGTTCATGGTTATTGGGCTCTATAGCGTATTCGTGTTACATTTCAGAGAAATCGTAGGCAGTAGAAGAATTGGGAACTGTGAAAAACACCGTTTACCTGGAGAAGGCCTTTGGAGTCCCAAACAGATGTGGAGAACACAAGTCCTTGGCAAGAGCTGGGCCTTGCCAGTACTGTTCCCTTCGCTTCCCAGTGGGTAGACGGACCCCGCGAGTACGCTGACTGATTGCGGGTAGACAGCAGCCTTATCCGTGCTTGAAAAACGGCTTGGTTAGCCACGTGGCGTTAGGCACAGGCATTCCAAGGCATCGTGGGGACATTTGGTTTTTAACGCACCTAAGCAGACTCTTTCTTCTGTCAGGCTTTTCACGTCTTCCCTGAAGTGTGAACCCCCCGAGTAGACTCTTACATGACCAGAAGTGAAGCCAAGCCTACTTTCTCAAGTGGTTGTGGTTGAAAAATACCACCAACAAAAAAAAGGGTATATTGATCTGAAAAAAAGAAAAGAGGAAAAAAAAAAAAAAAAGCTGACCCATGGGCCAAAGTTTGGCTTTTCCTCACTCTGATGTGTGTTGACTTTACTGATCTGGAAACATTAACATGTGGTACAGAGGCAAGAGGTTAAAAGCCTTTCAAAGAGAGGGTGAACATGCCCTTTGTTGAAGCTCATTTAGCAATTGGATTTGCTTGGTGGTTCTGCAGTAGGTAAACTGAGTTATACAGATTTAAGAAGCTGATTTTATAAAACCAGCTTTGTCAAAGTAGACCATTATGGTAGCTATGACAGGGCAGCTCTTTATTTTCAGAGTTGTCCACGGTGCTGTGATGGCAGTGACGGAAAGTCCGAGAAGACAAATCCTGAATTTGTCAGCTCACTCGCTCTTCTTTCGAAAAGCGTCACTTATGATAAACTGGACCGTGTGTTCTTCTCATGACTAAGACAGATTATTTGGAGCAAAGCCTAGTGAGCCCAGCAAAACCAGTGCAGTGGACTGGTCTCTTACTCGAGATTAGATTTGAAATGTGGTGTTTAAGGTAGACATCACGGAGAGTGAGAATTATGCGTGAAAATCCCTGAACTTGTACATAAGGTACTGTCCAGGATTTAGATTGTATGGTATAGGAAAAATACTTCTGTTTCGACACTGGAATCACCCTGGGTGGCAAGATGCTGTAGCACTCTTGGTCCCGTCGAGAAGGGGAAGAATGGAGAACTTTCCGATCCTGTGTTGGTCTCTTTGCTCCCTCCAAAGCATAAGAGGCCATAGAGGAGATTGTTGCCCAATTATATCCTTACTTCCCGCTATTTTCATGCTGATCCAGGCCACTGGGTTTTGCAAGTTAAATGTAGATTTGATGGGAAGCCTCGCATGCTGGCTTATATCCTTTGAGGGAGTGCGTTCTGATGTGGCTGATATCCTAAAACAGACTCCTGTTTAACATCAGCCAGAATGACTGTCAACTCCTCGTTGTAAATTACAATTCTGGAAAAAACTCTGACTTGAAGAGAAGTGTACTCTTTTCGTCACTGGGTATTTCCTGGTGAAGTTGTTAGTTTAAAATTTTTTTAATGTTTATTTTTTAGGGAGAGAGAGAGACAGACAGAGCACGAGCGGGGGAGGGGCAGAGAGAGAGGGAGACACAGAATCGGAAGCAGGCTCCAGGCTCCAAGCCGTCAGCCACATAGCCCGACGCGGGACTCGAACTCACGAACCATGAGATCATGTCCTGAACCAAAGTCGGACGCTTAACGGAATGAGCCACCCAGGCACCCCTGAAGTTGTTAATTTAAATCACTCTCACCTTTAGGAATGTGATCTCTTTCATTTTTATTTATAAGCGTTACAAGCGCCTCTGGCCAACATTGAATAATGAGTTGTATTTTTTAAATAGGACCTGTATTTTGGGGCTCCTGGGTGGCTCACTGAGTTAAATGTCTGACTCTTGATTTTGGCTCAGGTCATGATCTCACGGTTGTGAGATCGAGCCCCATGTCAGGCCCCGCACTGGGTGGGGAACCTGCTTAAGATTCTCTCTCTCCCTCTGCCCCTCTCCCCAGCTCACACTCTTGGGCGCACGCACTCTCTCTCTCTCTCGCTCTCTCTCTCTCTCTCTCTGTCTCTCAAAAATTAAAATAAAATAGGACCTGTATCTATACATAGAGGAAAAGGAGGTCGACGCATAATTATACATCTGTGTGACATTTTACCTATTTTAAAGGGCTTTTGTATACATATTTGGTTTTATCTTCACATAATCCAGTGAAGCAGAGAACCACTAGTTTCCTGTAACATCTAAGGAAACTAACAGGTTGAGAGATTTTTCCCAGGAGCACAATCACAAGTAGTTTATGCTCTTAGAAGATGAACACGTGTCTTTCATTTCTGCAGACTTTATAGATGCTTATGGCGAAACTCAAAGTCATCAGAACGAAAAGGAAGTTTTGTCAGTCATTTGCTATAATAATAGTCCTTCTAGAACTTGAAGGGGAAAAAAAAGCTTTGTTCCTCCTTCCCCTCCTTGAAATGGTTTGGAATCTCCTGAATATGTAAGTTTGTCAAGAACGGCTAAGTAGTCAGGGGACAGGGCCCCTTTAGTCCACATGGAAACACATGACAACAGTGGAATGTGGTGGAAGGGGCAGCCGGCCAGATGCCCAGGTCTGGCCCAGGCCTGGCTCTCCCACTTTCCGTCAGTTAACTGTGGGTGAGGCAGCCCTCACAATGGGGATCAAATACCCACCTCCCGCATCTCCCTTAGTTTGTAAAACTCGAACTAACACAGCGCTGGGTACTAAGAGTCTTTTGGACATTTAAACAATATACAGAATGTAATTCTTGTAATCAGGAGCTGCTCTCTTCTTTCCCACTAAAAGATTCCCTCTTAGGAGTTTATTTTTCTTGTCCGCTCTGCAGTGTGTGGCTAGTAATATTTTCCCATCAAGTTCTGGGTTTTTCTGTATTTTTTTTTTTTGAAGCTGGCTTATCTTGCCGAATCTTCTAGCAGAAACCATTTCTCCTGAAATCTTTATCATGTCACCAAGAGTTATGTAAATGCTACCTGTCCTTCTTTATTTGTTGCAAAATTTAGGGACAAGGAGGAAGACCGTATATGTTTTCTTAAAATCAATGGCCAGCACATTACTGTAAAACCTATTGATTAAAAACACAAAGTATAATGTTAGTCATTTAGTCTGTGAAGTGATGCAATAAGGGAAGAAATTTATCCTTTGACTTTTGCATTAACCTTTTATTGACTGCTTGCATACCCATAATTAACACACACTTTAGCTAAAGTGGTTAATTTTAGCACGGTGACCAGTGCTCGCTAATGTAGCTGAAATCCGGATCACCCAGATGTAAGTGTGGCCCTGGGGGAAATCAGCGGGGCTGAGGCCCTGTGTGAGTTACACCTGTGGGGAGAGAGTCTGCTCCCATCGGCCAGCCAACACTTTTCCGTTGCGTCCTGTCGTGTCACCAGGTCCTTCGGGGCGATCCATTCCTAGTATCGAGAGGTTTTGGGGGTGGCTCATAGCATCCTTGGAATCAAAATAAAGTGCATTCGAGAGGGAGAGAGATGCCATATGTGTGATTTTCCTTTGCTCTCTTGGTAATGCTTCACAAAAGGGGCCAGGGGGCTTCTGGGTAGCTTCAAGTTCATTTGCTCACCAAGAAGCATTAAAAACAGGATTTGCATGGGGCGCCTGGATGGCTCAGTCAGTTAAGCATCCAACTCTTGGTGTCAGCTCCGGTCATGATCTCACGCTTCGTGGGATCAAGCCCCGCCTCGGGCTCCACGTTGACAGCGTGGAGCCTGCTTGAGATTCTCTCCTCTCTCTCTCTCTCTCTCTCTCTCTCTCTCTCTGCCCTTTCTCTCTCTCTCTCTCTCTCTTTCTCTCTCTCAGTCTCAAAATAAATAAATAAACATGTAAATTTTAAATAAATGAATAAAATAGGATTTTAGGATGCGAATAGAGAGAACAAGGTTGAAAGGGGAAAAGATCATTTTCTTACTGTTTGAGTGGGTCCAGAATGATCTACTCTCCTTGGGAGCGTGGAGTTTAAGGAAAAAAATTTTTTTTTCCAACCTTCTTGAGAAAAGCCATCCAGCTGTGGTCATTAAAACCAGCTTATCTGCGTGCAGAGACCTATTTGGATGGCAGCAGCACCCCCTTGTTTTCTGGGTAGAAGTTTGTCTCAAGTAGAAACACCATTTGAACCAAAAACAAAAGCCAGCGTTTTCATGCCGTCATACCCGGATGGTCCCTGCACACACTACACTGTGTCGTCAGCCGCATCTCAGTTTGGAGGCAAGACCGTCCACGTCCCCTTGGCGGGCAGGCCCATGGCACACGGATGTTGTAGTAAAAGGCGGGGGGCGGGGGGCGGCGGGGTGGAGTAACTGACAGGTGGCGAGCATGGCCAGCATATCAGCCAGGACTCTTTGGTCGCAAGTGACAGGAAACCCTAACTCAATAACGAATTGTGAAACTGAAAAAAGTCTAAGCATACCCGGCTTCAAGTGAGGCTCGATCCAGCTGTGAACAGTATCACCCAGGAGCCAGCCCCTTGCCGCGCGTAGCAAAATGACCGCGGCGGTCCCAGAGGGTGCGCCCTGATGGCTCACAGGAGATGAGAGAGGCTTTTGCCGCAGCCCCCACACCAGTCCTCTGGTTTAGCGTCTCACTCTGGCCCTGGATTGGGTCACGTGCTTCCCTGTGAGCCTCTTCCCGTGGCTGGGTGAGTGTGGGGTGCTCCTTGGGTGGAGCCAGTCAAGGCTCTCCCCTGCTGTAGACATGAAGCCGATCCCACCAGACCCCGTGGCCAAGCATGGGGAAGGGACCGGTTGCCTGCAGGAAAAGTCCCGTCTTCTTGGTGCGGGAAGGTAGGGATAGACACAGGCTGCAAACGTTCACCGGGGTCAGCATTCCTAAAACACGCCCTGAGAGAACTTAGGGCCCCTTTATTTTGCATACCGTAGAGCGTTTGTGCCAAGCAACAATCCGACTTTCTCTCCCGCAAATGCCAAGTCAGTCTGGAAGAGCCGCCGCTCAGAAAGTCGGACGACGGCGCCTTTTGTTAATTCTAGGTCTTCGGGAACAACTGTTGGGTCTTTCCGAATCTGAGCGTTTTCGCCTGTCGCTGGAAAGCTGTCGCAGCTTGGATACGTACACCTCAGCATCCTGGAGCATCACATTGCGATAGGATTCAGCCACGGGCTCCATTTGGCTCGAGCCAGAAAGAACTGCTTCCGAATCTCCAGAGCTTCTAGAGAGAGCCGGTCCGGAGGCCCCCCACTCAGCTGGTATGAAGGGAGGGCACTGTCACAGGGACCACAGGCAGCTCGCTCTACGCTTGACTTTACCATCTGTCCTTCGCTCGTGCTCATAGTAGACGTAACGGCAGTGGTAATAATATGTAATATCTGCTGAGTGCTTCCTGCATGCCCGGCAGTGTTCTGAGCACTCCGCATGTATTAATCGATTTAACCTTTGCAACAGCCCCATAAGTAAGTGTTAGCATCATCATCATCATCCCCACTGGCTCACCGTTAACCACGACGCTTCGACCTCCCTCCTGCCCCGTCTTAAGAGATGAGCCAAGAAGAGGCAGAAGGAGTGATCTGAGCAAGGGAAGTTAACACTGAAAAGGGGCTGTGCCTTCAAGCAATTCTCAGTCCCCTCTTTCTCAGAAAGTTCCACGGTCTGGCACGGTGTCGACTCAGACAGTTCGATCTGAGGTGGCCGTGACCGTCCTCTCCTGTGGGTCAACGCATCACCCGAAACGGCGAGCCCTCTGCTGGGCCCCATCGCCACCTTTTGGAAATTGGCCAGGAGCACTGGTATTAAAGGGAGTTTCAAAGCGACCTGGAAAAATCTGAATTAAGACCGTAAAGAAACCCAACCAAGGGCTCTACGTTTAGCCCAGAGGGAGGCAGTGAATGTACACAGCTCCTAGGCTCTCAGGGCCTGGATGGAAAGGAGCTGGTGCCTGCACCAGCCAGGCTTTAGGTTGCAGAAAATCGCAGAACCAGAAGAAAACCTTTACCCAGAAGAAAAGCTGGTGGGAAGCTTCTAGAACGCGGCCGAAGCCAACCTCTGCAGCAGAGGATTGAATATTTGTAACGCTTTCTCAAAGTGAGGGGGCAAACCCGCTTGACAGGTGAAAAAGCATCTCTATTGACTTTTTACAAACCTTATGATATTCTAGGTGGATCGACACTTATCATAGCCCTTTAATCTGCCAGCCAGGATAATGTGCGCGCAGATAATTTATCCGCTGAGAGGTTGAAATGCTCAATTTGGAATAACTTTCCCTACCTAGTAAATTGAGCATCACTCTGTGATTCTGAAGCAGAGAGAAAGCACAATTTGCAAAGCTGTGCCGAGTCCCTTTGTAATTAGTCGCAGCTTCCCCTGAATATTAATTCCCTCCCATGCCTTTCATGTGATTTAGAGACTGTCTCTAGAACTACAGAGACGCACCCTCAGAACCACGACAGCAAGCGACAGAGTGTCAAACACCTATTATTAAGTAGCCTGCAGAATGCACCCTCTGTTCTTTAGTGCTGTGTGGGGCTTATCAGTGCAAACAGTTTAATATTTATGCTAAGAGGATTGTCAAAAGCAGCTTCTGTTGCTTTAATTCTTGTTTTAAATAAATAATGAGAACATTTAAACACATTACTCTTCTTGGGGCCCTGAGGTCAGCTAATCTTATTATTTATGAAGTGATGTGCTACATAATAGTACTTAGCGCATGTTAACAGACGCTATTATCAGGGTCTGATGCGGAGAGCCGAAGATATATTGGAATGTTATGTGTAATGTGCGACGGATTGAGTGCATAGGATGCCGGTATAGCAATTAACCACGCGAGAAAATAGGTGTAAAGTTGAAGTATGTTTTCCCGCGGGGATCCCCTCACCATTAATAATTCCCCAGAGAAGACGATGTCTTTTCGTCACGAACCGTCTCTACCACCGCGCCCGGAACGGGGGCCAAGGAGATGCCGTTCTTTGCTCTCTTCGCAGCTGGCCCCACACGGAAGGCAGACCGTGGGCAGGACCACTTTTTAACTGATTTAGAGAACAATGCAGAGGCGGTGGGGGCGGGGAGGAACTCTTGCAGTTCTTTCAAGTGGACTCACGGTACTTCTTTTGAGTGTGTACCCTTCCACCGCCCTGCGCTCCCAGACAGCAGGGAAACTGTTCATTTCGCACTGCAATTTGTTGCATTCTCTTATTACATTCTCTCTGATCCTCGTTTTTCAGACAAATACAGCCAAAGCCACTGAGCTTTCCCAGACCAATTTTAAATAAGCCGGTCTCTCTGAGAGGTAGATGCCTGCCAGGGGGTGATGGTGTCGCCCCAACTTTTTTTTTTTTCTTACAAGGCTATAATTTAGTTGCATATGATAATTAATTTCTCTACTATTGATGAATAATCCATTTAATAAAAACCGTGATTTAAGTGTTTTCCTTAGGGAGTAACTCTTGCTAGCCTTTTAATTTAATTTTGTGGAAGTTTTCCCCACCTATTCATCAGTGGAAATGATTATTAACCTCTATTTGCATATATCCTTATAAATCGGTCTCTCCTTGGAGTGCCTTTTTCTGAGCACAGCAAGCTGGGACACTTGTAAATCTCTAGAATCTCCAAAGTCAATCCCAGCCTGTAATATTGTTTAATCTATTCTTGGACGTTTTAATGCAGTAAATTCAATTTAATCTTTCCCAGTAATCTAGTAATACATCGAAATCCCACAAACATTTAAATCTGATAATGGCTTAATCACACACTTTAAATAACAGTTGAGATAATGAAAAAATAATTCACCATTTTAAAGGCAGAGTAACTGAATTTCCCTGGTGATTGGCTTCTGTGGAGGCCACTGGAGATAATACAAAGCAGGGAATTGAAAAAAGAAAAAGCAGTTCCGGCACCATGAAGAACAATCCTTCTGTCTTAGAAGCACCTGCTTTCTGCCTGGTGAACTCATGATCCTTTCGTCTCATCACCACCACCACCGTGGAGGATTGTCTTTGGAATGTTTGGCAGTGTCGTTCCAAACTGCACACGGGTTTGAGTCTTCTAGGAGTTTCTTCCCGTGGATTAATTACCTCTTCCTATTCTTCCAGGTGCCAGTCCCGAATTGCCCGAACTTTACCTGTGGATCAGAAGCCAGAATGTCGGCCATATTGGGAAAAGGATGATCCTTCGATGCCTCTGCCGTTTGATCTCACAGACGTCGTTTCAGAACTCAGAGGTCTGCTTCTGGAAGCAAAACCCTAGAAGGAGCACAAGTCTTAGGTGGAGGAGGAAAAGATATTTTTGGCTTCCTTCCTCCAACCATGTCATGGGCTTGGACAAGGGTAGACTTGGCCTTTAGATTGTAGAACCTGGGTCCCAGATGGAAAGAGTAGGGAGTGGAGCCCATGAATATTAAAATGTTTAAAAAATGACGCAGTGTTATAATCTGATTCGGTATGAAACAAGCACCTGCCCCCAAACTACTGTTCCCCTCTTGGATTTTTAAGGTGAGGCCTTCATCTCCCAAGGGCCATGGTGACAGAGGTGAGCCCAGCCTATGACAGAGCCCATCCTCCTTTCCACCTTCCCAAACCTGTTCAGAGACTCTAGAGTAGAAGACTCTGAAGTCATCCAGGGGAAGATGGAATCTAGATCCGTTCTGCCCAGTTTCTCATGACGCCATCTAGAGGCTGTGCTGTCCAGTAGGTAGCCGCTAACTGGGTGTGGCTTCTTAAATTCAGTTTCAGTTGTAATCAAAACTTCAGTTCCTCGACTGCCCCAGCCACATGTCAAGTGCTTAATAGCCACATGTGGCTGGTGACTAGCGTATTGGGCAGCACAGATGCAGGACCTTTTCATCATTGTAGAAAGTTCCGTTGGATCACACTTCCGTAAAAAGTTTGAGAGCAGGAGAGTCTCTTCTCCACGGTCTGTAGTCCTTACCCCCATGGGCGGAACGAGTCGTTAAAGAGTTGCCACTTGCCCTTCTGTGAGACAGACCTCCATAAAAGCCCGAGTTACGAGTTCTCTATCTGCCCCCAGGAATGAAGACGTGTCAGAAATTAAAATGCACTCGACATCTGTCGTGAGGAAGTTTCCCCGATCTAATGAAGGAGACCCAGCCCTGTTTGCATTGCTTCATGGATGTAGCCTGCACATGCATTTTTCTAGAATCACCCCCATTCATAGGTGGTAGGTCGAGGCCTGAGGAGCCCCGGGGCCCCGTCCTGATGACATCGGTGCATCAGAAGGGTGATGGATAGTAGAGGTTAAAATCTGGGCTCCGGTTTCAGAGTGCCTGGGTCAAAACACACACCGGCTTTGTGACCTTCGGCACGTCACCGTGCCTCAGTTTCCTCACCTGTATGATGGAGACACGAAAGGCACCGACTCACGAGGGGAAGATGAAGTGGAATAACCTGGCTACAGGCGTAGAACGAATTCTGACAGGTAGTTAGATTACCCAGTGCATATTAGTATTATTATGTGTCAGTAAAGCTGACCTGATGTAGACGTTGTCCGTCCTTCCCACGCCCATGTACCAGCTTTGTCCCTTTTTGGCTTGGCTCCTGCCCTTCGGTGACCCCGGAAATCGCGAGAGTAGTTAGCCCCTCTCCCCAGCCCATTGCCTTCTCTTGTAGTGGTTTACAGCGGTAGGTTGGAAGCCGAGCAGCTGTTCGGCCCATTGAGAGGCGCACGGAGAACCAGACTCCGTCCCGCCATTAGACCCTCCCTGGTTCAAGGCAGCGCCCCCTTCTGCAGAGATAACCCCTGCAAGGCCGCGTTCCCCAAAGAAGCCAGGGCTTCATCGTCTGGAGACTCCGTTCTCTCCGTCCTCAGTCTCCTCATCAGCAGACGAGAGACAGGGTGCCGCCTCCCCGGGCGCTTGTCGAGATTAAATGAGATCGCGGAGGTATGGAGCGTGTGGCGCATAGAAATCGCAGCCCGGGGAACCCAGGCCGCGTAGCCTCCCGTTCTATTTAGTCCCAGCGCTTGTTCTGTGTTAAAGTTCCCTAGGTGCCAGTATTTAAAAATTGGGAGATTTCGTATAAAGTAAAAGCGTGTGTATTCTCTTCAGAAATTCCGAACATCTGGCAGTCCTGGGCCTCCATCCTGGCCTGGCCATGAGCTAAGCAGTGTCTTCTCGCTCTTAGGCGGGATGTGAGCCCTCCATGGCCCCTGGTGCTCCCTATTACCATTGATCCTAAACCCTACCCCTGGTGTCGGCACTCTCCAAACCCGCTTGCTTGCACCCCTGCCTTAGCAATAGATAATCATGCTTAGTGCTTAACCCCAATATGTGTGATGACTGTTGAGCTATATTTGTGAACTACTTTGTAGTAATATGTCTTGTACCTCATAAAACATTCATAAACAATAAAACTATTAAAAGGATAAGATAAGAACCCGAGAGAGGCGCTCTGCTCTTTCCTCCGTGCACGCTGGTGGCTGGGCCTGCTTCCTGGGCTTGGGTGGGGCTAGTCGGTGGAGATGGTTCAAGTCCTCCAGGTGGGGCCTGTGGTGCACAGCCAGGGCTGGAGGAACCACTCCCTGGAGCGAATCCAGAAGGGGAGATCTCGTTTTCGCGGAGGAAATGATGGCTTTCGGCAAGCAGGAGCTCAGCGCGTTTGAGGCCGACGTAGTCTCCACCGGGAGGTTTCGGGTGGGCAGAAGGAGGGACGGCCAGAGACGATAAAAAGTGGGTTGCGGCGGGCACTGGCCATCAATTCCGTTCCCGCGGGGCCAAGGGAAGGCCTGTTTCTCCCCCGAGAGCCAGGGAAGGACTTACCTGGGAACAGGGGCCGTGTGCGCGGTTGAGGGAGTAGGAAGCCTGGCCCTGGGACCACCTTGAGTGAGCTGTCCCCCCGTGCTTCCTGACGGCTTTCCCACCCCCTGGGCCCCAGCCGTCCTGAGAAAAGTGATCTGACGAGATCCCTGTGCACTGAGGTCCTCCTGACTCCCTCTCCCTTCAAACCTTTCCCTCGCTCCCACAAACCTTTCCTGACCACCTCGGTGGCAGCGGTGAGCCCCGAGCATCCAGGGCACGTCCCTGCCTTCCAAGGGCTCCTCTGTGCCAGCCCCCGTGCCGACTGCCAGGGATACGCAGGAGCCTATCGGGGGAGACGGACGGTAAACCGGCAAATAAAGAGCAAGATGGTCCTAAGTTCCAGGAAGGGAACCCACTGGATGCTGGGGATTGATGACAGCTGGCTTAGATTAGGCGGTCAAGGAAAGAAGGTGACAGGTGATGGGGAAGAGCTTTCCAGGAAAGGGAACCGTGGTCGCGAGGGCCCTGAGGCAGGAAAGCACCACTTCCTAACTGGGACCCCCACACCCGAGGCGCAGATCTCAACAAGGGGCAGGTGTCCTGCAGACGCCTCCAAGTGCATGAAGGGGCGCCTCGCCCTGCTGCCTCACTGCAAACAGCTCCCCCCCCCCTTCCCCCGCGGCCTCCTCAGCAGCCTCCCACCCAGGGGAGCTCGCTAGACAGAAAAGAGCAGGGTCATGGCATCGCTTGTGACACAATTTTAGTAATAAGCTTCTAAATCCATCACCAACTGAATCGAGGGATGCTGGAAATGAGATTCCATAGGCCCTAGTTAATGGACACCCCACATGCAGCAGAAGGTCTGCGTGTTTCGGGGGAAGGTAATTTCGAATGCGACTGTTGTTTTTTGGTGGTTTTTTTCCCCGTCTCCTGCTCTAGTTAAGGCTGATTTTACCACTGGGCAAATTGCATACATTTGGATCCATGCCACGCTAAATACTGTTTATTTTGGAGATCTGTCAGAGGCAAGTGCATGGAAGACGGTGGGGGGGGATTCTTATTTGAAAAGGCAATTCTCATCCAAGCAGATTGAGAAGGAGAGGAGAGAGCAGATCTGGATGTGCTGAAGTGGTAATGCCATTTATTCAGTTTGCCTTTGTTACTTTGTGATTAAATGGTATTTTTAATTAAGTCTCATTGAGAGCCATGGGTGCCGCGGTGGTGAAATCAATTTGACAACCATAAAGGGGGAGGAAAGGCCCAGGAGTGTTGTAACGATGACGATGGGGGCTGCCGGAGAGCCGGGCGGCTTTAGAAGCTGGAGTGGGGAAGGGGAAAGGCACTAGTAATGACTTCCTGCAGGATGGGGCCACCTGCGACTGCTGGGTCCCGGAGGCCGAGGCCGGCTTCAGAGGATGCCAGGAAAAGGATCCCCCCAGCCCGGCCCCCGTCCACACAGGACAGTCCCAACTCCTATGCTGTCCGTACCGTTTGGAGGCAAGACGTCCTTCCAGATAACCTGCCCAGCCCCTTCCCCCGTGATTGAAAACTGGTCCCCTCTGCACCCCTGTTGTATTTAGCCCGTGACCATCAACCAGATTTCCTTCTGATTCCTGGGCAGCCGTCGAGGCTTCTGGCTGCGGACCTCCCCACCCAGTTTGAGTCCTGGCCCTGGGTCTGACTTTAAGGCTGCCATCCGTTCAAACCTCTGTTTTCTTGTCCACAAAATGGGAATAATGGTAATGTATCTCCCCCCCTGAGATCGCTGGCAAGATCGAGGAGTGGCACAGAAAAGGCCTTCACGGTACTGCCGTCTGTAGATCTTCAGTGAGGTGTGAGCTACAACGGTCATCCTCCCAGTTTCCTCTGATAGCAGTTGTCGCTTCGTGACGTAGGCAAATCCCTCGACCTCTCTGTGCCCCAGTCGTCGTGTATATAACAGGGATGCTGGTAACTCCTCGCTCGCTGGATTGCTCTGTCCCCGCGACCGTGCATGTTAAGTGATTCACGTCAGGTCTCCTACCTCGTGCCGGAATCATCCGTGACGATTTATAGTCTCCCGTTTGCACCTCACGGCTCCTGGTTTTGTTTTTGTTTTGTCTTGTTTTGTTTTCCTAGGCAGATGGCATGGAAGTTTTTATAAATGAGATAACTGTGAAAAATGATTCTTCAGTGTTCCCATTTCTCCAGCGGGATGAGATCACCCGTTGCAATTTTAGATTTGCGGAAAAAAAAAAAAAAAAAAAATTCTTGCCGCCACCTTCTAATGGATGATCTGTGTACAACAATTGTTTATCGACTCTGAATGTCTAAGCACCAGGGTCAGTCTGTTTCGAGGGGAGGGAAGCATTAATTAACTTCCAGCATTAGATTCAGTGATTCTTTTCCAATGATGCAGTGCGCGACTTTGCCCGCGTTTAATTTTCATCAGTCGTGAAAGAATCGAGGGAAAATAGTTCCTCTGCACATGGGTGTCAAGCTAAATGGATAACAGCAGATACAGATCTGTTTGCCTGTCTGCACTTGCCTTTAGACAAAATTCATCAATTTTACAAAAGCCACTCACTAAACATGGCACCAATACAAATGAAGTGCTTCTAGCACGAAGGTTTTCCTGTTGCTTTTTAATCTGGTAAGTGCGGGCGCTTCCTGCGGAGGGATGGGAAGTGCTGGCCTAGGACAGCACTGTGCCCCCACGGATGGGGACACAAAGGTCAAGGCCATTCTCCCGGAAGTTCGGGAAAAGCCCGGTGGTTCCGGACCCTGTGTGCTCAGAGCAAGTCCGACCTGCTTCGTTAGTGTTCGTGATTGGCCGCAGGAAGTCTTTCCGCAGCCTTGCTAGCTATTAACGATGAAATAAAGACCACAGATTAGCATGCCCTGAGTGGTGCCCGTTTCAAAGACCTCCTACTTGCCCTTCCCAGCTTCTGAGCCAGGGAGAGGGTCTGCGAGCTGAACGGGACCCCACAGGAGAAAGTCCTCACCGCACCCCAATGGAGACGGCAGTGGAAACGCTTGTAAAACGCGGGAGCCCCGTGCAAATGCAAGGAAGCAAGATTGTGATTATTTATTTTGTGGGACCGGTTGCATTTGGGTGGGAGACGGAAGGATCGGCGTGCATTTTGCTCACTTCCCATCAGGCGAGGCCGGTGTAAGGCGGGAGCTGTACACGGCTCTCGGGCGAGGCCCCAACAAGCGGCTGGAACACCGGGGGAATGTGAAACAACTTCTGCCCAAGAGTCGTGTCGGGGCCCCTTTTAAAAGTTTTCGCGCCCCCTGCGAAGATGCCCGTACCTGCGGAGAGGTAGGTGCCACGCTGGGGGGCACACCCGCACAGAGGGAGCATTCTTTCCTTGGTTTCTGGGCAAAACTGTCGTCGCCAGCTGAAAACCCTGCTCGTCCTTCCAAAGAGGGAATCCTGTTTTTCACTTGGGAGCACCCACCGTTAACCCAGCAGCCCCAGGGCCCCGGCAGGGCTGAGTCAGTTTCTCAGAGCAGCTACAGCTCCCCCCCCCCCCTTAACTCATCCCATACAGAACACTGGACCTCCGGTCACCCTCCTGCCCCCCGCCCCCCAACGCTTCAGACGGAGATTTCCAGTTGATTATGCCTTGATTAGGGTCGGGGAAAAGCAAGCCAGGTATATAGGATTCCCATTGTCCCCTCCGCTGCTCCCTACCAGGGTCAGGCTGAGCGGCCCCTCGGTGAACATGTGAACAATCAAGGCCTGTTTACCATGGACGTTTAGGGGTTTGTTTTTCTCTCTTTTTTTTTTTTTTCTCAAAATCAAAACAGAGTTTCGTAGGCAGCGTATTTCATACATGCCTCTTGATCAATGGAATGATCTGTCAGAAGCCATTAAAGCCCCCATTAGCTTGAATGCATTCAAAGCTAAACTATTGGATCACTGAAGGGCCGCGGTGATTGTTTTTAATATACTGTACATTGATTTCTCCCTGTGAGCAGTAACATAAGTTTGAAACTAACTGTGTATGACTAAGGCTTCATTTGCTGTCTCCAGTCCTCTGCGAGAAGCATGGTTTCACTTCGACCAGAAATGTCTGTGTATAGTTTTTAAAGAGATACAGTCCTTGTTAGATTTCCCAAGGTTTAGGCTGGGTCGGGTTGGTCTTTTTGTTTGGTTTGGGTTTTTTTTTCCCCGAGCTTTCTCCCGTTTCTTTGTGCCCATTAAGTGAGTTGTGCGTGCAGAATGAGACAGGCATCCCTGCCAAGGACCTCAAGTGAAGGGCGGTGGGGGAAATTTTTCTGAAAGCATGAAGCCCCAGCTGAGGCCAAAGTCGAAGTGAATTTGACAGCCTTGGGCCAGCAAAACTCTGCCCACACAAAACAACAGAAGTGTGGCCGTGTCAGGGGCCTACTGGCTGCGGCACCGGGAGGAGGGCGTGAAGTTGAAGGTGGAAAAGCCAGGTGGGGAAGCTGGCCGAGGCCCCTCCCCTGCCACCGCCTGCCTGTGGCTCCCATATTATTGCCAACCCTTGGGAGTGTTGGTTCCTCTTCTCGGCCTTAGCCAAAATGGATTCTTCTAACACTCATGGATCCCTCCCTAAATACCAGACGCTGTGCTAGGATCACCAGGTCCCTCTCTTCAGAGCCCTGCTCCTACTTAGCATTTCTGCTCTCGGCCCCTTGCCCATTTTAATGCAGAGCCTGAGAATAAGAGAGCAGTTTTGGCCAAAGCAGCAAGAGTTATCACATTTGCAAAGGCCTGTCTCCCAAAGAGGAGTTTTTATACATCGTACCCATTTTACAGATGGAACAGTTAAAGCCCAGATGGGAGAAATCAAGTTATTTAAGGTGAATTATAGAAACTGGGTTTCAAGTTGCTGGTATGTCTTAAGGTGCAGGAAGAATATAAACATTCTCGGACCCAGCTCGCAAATACACCTAAAGTATGTGGAAGAAGAAGAAAGTTCCAGATTGCTCCCAAGAACAAGAGCAGCCTACCCCTCCGATTCCAGCCCAGAAAAGAAGAAATTCTGTTAGTCTAGAAAATAGTTTGTGTGCCATTAAGTCTTTTTCCCTTGGGCTGCAAGTTCCACAAAATGTTGGGGATTTTTAACTACCCAAACAGGCCATCGGAATTTATGGTGCAGGATATTAAAATCAGGCCAGGATTCATCACCCCAAACACACGGGTCAAGCAAAAGTCACAATAGTAAAATCTAGAGCAGGAGTCAGCAAATTACAGCCTACAGCCAAATCTGGCCCATCACTTGTTTTTATAAAATAAAGTTGTATGGGAACGCAGCCACACGTCTGTTTCTGTATCATCCACGGCTGCTTTCTCACTCCCATGACAGAGGGGAATGACTACAGCAGAGACCACAGGACCCACAAAGCCTAAAATATTCACTACCTGGCCCTTTACGGAAAAGGCGTGCTGACCCCGAGCCTAACGCCGAGGAGGGGCTGTATCATCAGCAGTCGAGCATGTTAGGTGATTAACATCTTGTCTAGTACTTACTAATGACTCAACACGTATTAATGACGACGATGAATCTTATTATGGTATCCCAATCAAAACAGGCCTGGGGCGCCTGGGCGGCTCAGTCGGTTAAGCCTCTGACTCTTGATTTCGTCTCGGGTCGTGCTCTCACGATTTCGCAGGTTCCAGCCCCTCGCCGCGCTCTGTGCACTGACCTCGAGGATCCTGCTCGGGATTCTCCCTCTCTCCCTGTCTCGCTGCCCTTCCCCAGCTCAAGCTCTCTCTGTCTCTCTCAAAATAAATAAACTTAACACACACACACACACACACACACTCATGCCAAGACGCCTCTCTGTACAGCAACATGGAAAAAAAAAACATTTGAGGCAACACTATTACGGGACAAAATAGAATCAAGAGCCAAACCTAAGGCTCTCCCCGAGTTACAGAAGCCTGAGCGATGTAGACAGGAGAAGCCATCCCGAGGCGGATGGTCCAGGCGTCTTGTCTCACGGTGGACAGGTCTGCAGGGAAGCAAGCCTGATCTTCTGAGTCCAAGTGCTGAACAGATAGGCAAGGGATCTTTCCTGAGCCCTTCTGCTCCTGTAGCAAGACTGGGAATATTCTAATGCCTCATTAGGAGAGGTGGGGATCTGGTCCATGATTTTTTTTTTCCCTCAAGGCGGGTGGTGGGAGGGCGCATGTATGCTCTCTAACTCCTAGAGCTGACTAACCTGTCATTAAAAAGGGTCAGTAGAACACGGCTGCTGCTGCTGTGGTTAACTTCCTACCCAGGAGCCTCTGGTTCTTAGAGTTTCTGTTAAGGAATTCCAAAGGGCTCATTTACGTTCAGTTCAGGCCGTGTAGTTGTAATGAAGTTGCAAAGCGTCCGTTGATTTTTTTTTTTTTTCTCTCTCCCTTGACGTGCTGTTGGGTTCATTTTGCCTCCCAAAAGCCTCTGCGCTGTGCCTCTGCTGTCCAGACTCACCCAGAGTGCCTCGGGTCTACACTGCCTCTCTCGCCACCTGAACCCTTGAGTCGCTTATAAGTCACTCTGTGTGGATCATTTTTGCTTGTCCCGTCACCGGAGTGTTTATGAACATAACTTCACCTGTCAGATTTGGCTTCCATATTGGACTCTCAAATCCTAGAGGGCACAGAGCTCACAGCATCTAACCTTTGCTTCCATTTTAGTACATCCCATAAAACCCAGAATGACACCCCCGAGTCAGTTAATATTTATTAGCTATCAATCCAGCGAACTTTTATCTGACACGTAAGAGGTACTCGAGAAGTGTTTGTTGGCTGGCTGTTAGGGTGAAATTAACCTGATAACACATCGGATCTCCGCTGGCAGGATCTCCACTAAGATTTTCTGGCCACGGCTTACAAGGCTGCTTGGAACCTACCCCTGATTTCTCTCTCCTACTTCACCTCCTAAAACTTGCTTCTCTTCTTCGTTCCGGCCCCACCCGTGGTTGCACAACATCCCAAATCCTTTCGTGGCTCTGGCACTGCGTGCTGTGTGCGCTGGTCAGGAGCACAACGGACTTAGCGGCAGGACGGAAGACGGAACTGAGAACGGGTGGGGCCAGGGAGGCCTTGCCCGACGCGGTTAGTGTCCCCAAGAGGCGTTTGATCAAGGAGGCGCCGATATGAGAGCCAAAGCATCTGAGCCGGTGGCTGGGGCTTGGCGGCAGGGGTCGGCAAGAGGTCTCGGTTCTGTCTGGGATTCAAGGGTGGCAGAGAAGCAGCCCAAGAAAGGAGCAGACGAGGCCTTCTCCAAGCAGCGGGGCCTTCAGCAGAGGGATCCAGGCTCAGCACAGCGCCGGAGAGCAAGCTCGCAAGCAACCAAACTGCCTTGGCCAGTGGAGGTTGAGGGAAGGCCGGAAGACCTCGGTGGACGTGAACTTGGGCACTGGGCTTGGACTGGCAAGACAACGTCAGATCCCACTGCCCGGGATCACACGTCTACTGAGCCCCCGCTGTCACATCACGAACATTTAAGTCAATTATGTGTGCTCAGCAGACACATACACAGACATAAGGGCAAAACAGCCTAATGATTCCATCCCCAAATTCTACGCAGTGAGTACACAGCCTGGAGTATGGGGGATGGGACCAGACTCTGAGTTCCCTTGTTCCAGAAGTTACCGCATGGCTTGAATCACAAGCTGGCTATTACTCCCGGTGCTCGGCTCTAAAACCACAGCGTGTCTTAGCAATGGAGGGAAAACTGTGCAAAGAGGACATACAGGTGGCAAATAAGCCCATGAAAAGATGGCCAGTGTCATTTGCCATTAGAGAAAGGCAGATGAAGGCCACAAGAGGTAGCCCTAGGCATCTATGATGCGGCTGTCATTTTTTTTTTATGTTTATTCATTTTTGAGAGAGAGAGTAGGGGGTGGGCACAGGGCAGAGACAGAGGGAGACAGAGGATCCAAAGTGGTCTCCATGCTGTCAGCACAGAGCCCGAGGCGGGGCTCAAACCCACGTACCGCGAGATCATGACCTGAGCCAAAGTTGGACACTTAACCGACTGAGCCACCCAGGCGCCCCGACGGCTGTCATTTTGAAAGGGGTGGTAACACCTCATGCTGGCAAGGGTGTGGAAGAACTGGGGTCACTTACCGATTGATGTAAAAAGGCACAGACGCTCTGAAAACTACTTGGGCAGTTTCTTGTGAAACTACACATACAATTAGCACGTGACGCAGCAATTGTGCTCTTGCCCATTTGTCCCCGAGAAAGGAAATCTCTGTTCACGCAAAACCTATGCACACGTGTTCATAGTAGCTTGGTTCATAATAGCCCCCAAATGTAAACAGACTTGGGTGCGTGAATAAACATCAGTGCATCGGCCGTGGAACACTACGAAGCAATAAAAAAGCAATAGACTGTCGATACGTACGACAACTTGGATGGATCGCTCAAGGGACTTACACGGAGCAAAAACGTCCAATCTCACTTATATGCTGGAAATGTGTATAAAATGAATAATCCCCTTTATCATATAACCTTCTTGAACTAACTGGAATATAGAGCTGGAGAGCAGATTGGCGGGGCCCAGAGGTGAGGGGTGGAAGGAACTGGCTTCTCAGCAGCAGCATGAGAGAGCCTCGTGGTATCTTGATTGTCGGTGGGGGGGGGGGGGGGG